>NW_024070211.1:62691807-63089393 GCF_014754425.2 Oryx dammah
CCTGCTCGGCCATTGGTTGGTACCACAGTGCGCCTGCTCGGCCATTGATTGGTACCACAGTGTGCCTGCTCGGCCATTGGTTGGTACCACAGTGCGCCTGCTCAGCCATTGGTTGGTACTACAGTGCGCCTGCTCGGCCATTGGTTGGTGCCACAGTGCGCCTCTCTCCCCAGCAAGCAGCGGTCCATGAATGACCTTAAGTGGCCCATTCAACCAATGACGGGAGGGGTGGTGGTCTTCAGGCAGAGAGTGAGGTAAGAGGTGGATCCTGGCCTTTTCCCCAGGGCCCTCTCACTCACTCAGCCTCATCTCAGTGGTTGAGTTGGAGGGGCCCAGCGAACAGGCTGGGGGCTGTGTCCTGCAGGGCTCCAGAGCCCTGGCCAAGGCTGCCCACTGGCTGGGCCCAGGCCTTGAGGTGGCTGTGAACCTCTCCCCATCCCCAACTCTGTGACCTAATGGCAGGGCCATCTGCATAGGATGCAGTCTGTAGGACGTGTACCCCGCTGTCTGGGCAGCCTGAAGAGCCTGAGGGCCAGTTGGGTCCTGGGCGTCTGGCTCCCTCACTGATGACAGCTGGGCGGGGTCCGAGGACCTGGCCCTGAGGGAGCTGCCAGCTAAGTTCTGCCTCCTCTTAGCAGGACCTGGACCTCAGAGGGTGAAAGTTGTGCCTTGGGAACCTCACCCTTTCTTGTCAGAACAGAGAATAACATTCGTTTGGTGGAGGTTTACAGGAACATCATTACCTGACCTTGACCTGACTTCAAGAAAAAAGATCTGAAACCAAGAAGTTAGCAACAACTCACCACGCTCCTGCCCTACCTTCCCTGGGAAAGGATTTTGCTGAAAGCTTTTAGGGAGTCTGAGGTTTTTAAGGCATGAGCCACCCATCTCCTTGATTAGTTCAGTTCAGTCGCTCAGTAGTGTCCGACTCTTTGCAACCCCATGAATCACAGCACGCCAGGCCTCCCTGTTCATCACCAACTCCCAGAGTTCACTTGTAGGGCCCCCGCAATAAACCTTTTTGTTACAGAGCCCAAGCTCATTCTGCTCACCACCTGACAGGCCAGTAAATTGGGAGATAAGTTGTTGGAACAAGGAATAATGACTTTAATCGGGAAGCTAGCAGACTGAGAAGATGGCAGACTTGAGCATCTCAAAAACCATCTTCCCCCCGTCCAGATTAGGGCTCCTTTTATATACAAGAGCGGTGGGGAGGAGCCCGCTGTGGTGCTGATCAGTGGCTGAGCAGAACAGCTGACAGTTGGCTCACTGAGGGTCCTTTGCTTGGGGGAGGGGCCCACTATGGCGCCTACTAGTGGCTGAGCAGGGCAGCTACAGCTCGTGGCTGCCTCACTGCTGTTTCATCCTGAGAAGAAAGGTGCGACTCCTGACCGATGCCAGGTCTGAAGAAGTACTAGGTTGCTCTAGCAACGTCATCCTCTGGTACTTGGTGGAGCTAGTGTGAAGACCTTGACCTTGGTGGTCAAGCAGAGGTGGTTGACATGACCATTACTGGGATCGTTGACTGAGGTGGTGGGTGCCGTGGGCTCAGCCTGCCACTGGCTTCACTGGTCAGCTCATGACCGATGAGGTGGCCAGAAGCTGGTGTCCCCAGAGCGGAGTTCCTGCCTGCCTGCTTGGTGGCGGACACAGGCTGGTCTGGTGGGCTAGGCAGAGAGAGGTGTGGCAATGGAGTGGTCCCTGCACCAGGGAGGGAGGAGGGAAGGGCCCACCATGCTTCGGGTTTGGTCTGGGAGGCCACTGTTAACACTTCTGTGCTCCACACTCCGACGTTTTGGTATTTGGCCTCACTGTGTGTGACACACAGATACCTGAGTTTGGTGACAAGTATCATCCTACAGGTCTCTGAGACTATTCCTCTTATTTCTCCACCCTCCCTTTTGATATCTGTGTTTAATTTTGATTAATTTTTTATTGCTGTGTGTGTGTAAATTCTCTCATTTTCCCCTTTCTTTTGCAGTGTCTAACCTGCTTTGAATCCCATTTCAATTATATTTTCACTTCAGCTACTGTATATTCTTAATTTCTAGAAGTTCCATTTGGTTCTTTGAACTAGCTTCCTTTTCTTTCATTACACCCGTGAGTCCCTTTAATTCTTGAACGTGGATATAGCAGGTTTCATGTTCGTATCTGAGAGTTCCATTGTCTCCGTCATTTCTTAGTGGGCCACTATTTTCTGATGGTTTTCCCTCCTGATTATGGGCCACATTTCTCTGCTTCTCAGCTGTTTAGGAAATTTTGATTAGATGTTATGTATTGTGACTGCTACATTATTGAGGGTCCATGGTTGGTTGTATATATTTAAAGAATGTTTGGCAAGGCAGTTAAATCACTTGCAAATCTAATATCCTTCAGGCCTGTTTTTAAGCTCTGAGAGGACAATTTGGTGTATTAGTTCAGCCCCCCTACTAAGGCCTGCTCTCTCTGGGGTCTCTACTGAATGCATTCGCCGAGTCGCTGAAAACATCCCAACTCTAGTGCTCAGAAATCTTCCCCTTTGTGTAAACTTTGCCAGTTGTTCAAATTACAGTTTCCTGGTCATTTTGTGCCCTCCCTTAGGGAATTTCACTCACATACATGTGGCCCAGAACTTAGGACATTTCTAGAGCTCTCTTTCTGTGGGGCTTCCTCTTTTCCAGCACTCCACCCTGCAACTTCGAGCCGCCTCAGCCACCCTGAAGTCTGATCTTCATTTTCTCCACTTCGCAAGACTGCCAGGTTCATTTTGGGTTCCTCTTCCCCATAAGGGGTGGCCTGGGAATTTTCTCCAGGCAGGAAGTTAGAGTGATTGAAGAGCTCACCTGTTTGTTTCCCTTCTCTGAGACATCACAGTTCTGTACTGCCTGTTGTCTTCTGAAAGTAGTTGTTTTATATATTCTGTGTGGCTTCTAGGAAGAGGTTAGGTCTTTGCTAACCCATCATTGTTGCAGGTGGAAGCCCCAGGGATTCAGTGAAATTGACCCATGAAAATAATTCTTAGTAACTGCACGCAGTTCCACACAGCATGCCTGCCTGTGTTAGAAAGAGAATTAAAGGCAAATTATATGTGTTTCTGAGTGAAGCATAGTTGTGGTCATGTCCCTCATTATTTACCTTCCCCACAGTCTGGGGCTGTCACTGATCTCCGAGGAGTGATGACCACAGTTCCACAGCGGCTGAGTAACGCTGGTGGCCCATGTGCTCTTGGGGCTCCCCGAGGACAGACAGGCTGCTTCTGCCGTCAGTGCTCAGTGGGTGGCCTCCTTCTATATTTTAAGACCAGGTTTTACTCTTGGATCCAGCTGTCTGCAGTGTGGGAGACCCGGGTTCAGTCCCTGGGTTGGGAAGATCCCCTGGAGAAGGAAATGGCAACACACTCCAGTCCTCTTGCCTAGAAAATCCCATGGACGGAGGAGCCTAGTAGGCTACAACCTATGGGATCGCAGAGTTGGACATGACTGAGCGACTTCACTTTTTTTTTTAATTTTTTACTCTTGGAGGGACCTTACTAGTGTGCTCTGCAGTTTAATAATCACTTTTGAGTCCATATGGGAAGTCCGTGCTAACAGAGCCCTGAATATCTGAATCATTAAGACATTGATGCATGGATTGAAGGAGCCATCTGTGAAACAGCTCAGCTTGCCAGGTGATCAGAAGTGTAAAGGCATGTGGAGGGAAGCTAATCTGCACAGGATTCTGCATTTGTGAGGATGTGATTCCTCCTCTGTTGTTGTTTTTTTGGTTAGTCGCTAAGTTGAATCCAACTCATTTAGACCCCAGGGGCTGTAGCCCACCAGGCTCCTCTGTCCATGGGATTTCCCAAGCAAGAATATTGGAGGAGCTTGCCATTTCCTTCTCTAGGGGATCTTCTCCATCCAGGGTTTGAACTCACATCTCCTGCTTGGCAGGTGGATTCTTTATCACTGAGCCACCTGAGAAGCCCGGTTCCTCCCTTACTGTTGAATAAAAGGAGCCCTATGATTTGAAGTGGATTGTTGTTGAGCTGTAAGGAACATTCATTCACTTTGACTTAACATTAGGGTCTTGGGTAGACACAAGACTTGGCTGTGGATAGTTCAGCTGAGAAGCAGCTAGATCAAGAAAAACAGATTATTTCTATCTGTTTTTGGTCAACAGTTACTTTAGACTTACTGGTAAAGAACTAAGCCGTTTTTCAGAAATCATGAATATCGCCAGCTATGGATGTTAATTTTCTTTTTTTGTTTGTTTTTAGTAACTCCTAAGTTCTTTATTTATCCTCCTGACTGACCCTCACATGCTACATAAGCCCTTGGTGTTCTGTATAGTGCACTGTGATAGCTTTAATTTTTTGTCATCAAAATGCTGTTCATCAGTATGCTCAAAGATGGTTTCTTTATATATATATATATATTTTTTAAATACAACTTGAGGAATATTGATGGGATCTACTGCTGTCTAAGGAATTCCCTTATAGCTCAGTCAGTAAAGAATCTTCCTCGAATGCAGGAGACCCAGGTTTGATTCCTGGGTTGGGAAGATCCCCTGGAGAAGGAAATGGCAACCCAGTCCAGTATTCTTGCCTGGAGAATCCCATGGACAGAGGAGCCTGGTGGGCTACAGTCCATGGGGTTGCAGGAGTCAGACATGACTTAGAGACTAAACCACCACTACTGCTATCTAGAAAATTTAGAAGTTAATGAATTTATGAAAAATGCTTAATTTCACTAAAATGCAACATTGAAGAAGAGGTTGTTTTGGGGGGGAGAAGCCTATCAAATTTTGTTTGAAATTTTTAAATGGTAGTATTTTCAGTGTTGGCAAGAATGCGGCAAGAAACTCTGAATTTTCAGGAAAAGTGTGTATTTATATGAACTTTCTGAAGATAATTTGAGTAGTATACATCAAAAGCTTTTATATTCTGACTCAGTAATATTGCTTCTAGGAATTATTTTTCTTAAAGTTATTAGATGTTCAAACAAAAATGCAGGTAGAAAGGTGTCTGTTGCAGTATTATTTCTAAGCATAAGATATTAGAATATCCCTAACTGTCTTAGCAATAAAAATGTTTCTTATTTATAGCATTTTCCAATTGCAGAGTACCATGGAACCACTAAAATGGCATTTATGAAGAATATTTCATCATGTGGTAAAATGTATATTTGAAATAAGCAATTTTCTAAAATGGAATATAGTCTTACATTAACTATTAAAAAGTACGTGAAAGAATGGCCAGAAATATACCAGATTGTTAAAGTAACTGTTCCTACATGATACTTTCATGAGAGGTTGCTTTCTTCTTTATGATTTTTCTATTTTCTGAAATTGGAGTGGAAAGCATTCCTGATATGTGAAAGGAAACAGGGTGTTCGTAGCTGCATTCTTGACTCACCTAAGGCTTTTCTAGACCCTGGGTGGGCATCTCAGATTCCAGAAGAGAAGGCAAACCATTAATCTCTAAATAAAACTAGTTGCTGTTTTCAGTTGAGATGAAAAAGTACTTAAAAATTTAAAGAAAGAAAAAAATTTCTTTGCTTACTCTTCAGATAAAAACTTTGATGATGAAGATTCTGTGGATGGTAATAGACCTTCTTCCGCCAGCTCTACGTCGTCCAAAGCTCCAGCAGGCTCACGGAGAAACGTTGGAATGGGGACCACCCGTAGGCTCGGCTCCTCCTCCCTTGGATCCAAGTCTTCAGGTAGGACCAAGCCCGAGCACAGCGCTGCGTGGTCTAATGTGTAGGTGCTTAAAGCAGACGCGCACGCTGCTCACCTTCTGTGTCCTTTAGAGGCGCAGTAATTCTATGGGCAGTGGGAGTCCACTTTTTCTTCCATAAGTAAATTGATTCTCATCTGTGGATGCTGATAAGCTGGTAGAATGTACGTCTGAATTGCTGTGTTGCATGTTTGCTGAGGCAGAATCTTTGGGTGTGTGAATCCACCACAGAGCAGAGCTCATGGTGTCCTAATGGCCTTGGGCTCCTGCCGTGCCTGATGATACTTACATGGTATCAGCCAATTTCTGTGTCTCAGGCCTGAGATTATCTAGAAGTTAGATTGTCTGTGGCGGATTCATGATGATGTATGGCAAAACCAATACAATATTGTAAAGTAATTAGCCTCGAATTAAAATAAATAAATTTATATTAAAAAAAAAAAGTATTTTGTTCTTGCAAGTAAGATTGTTCCTTGTGAGACCTTGTAAGATACCAAATTAGTGAATGGTCAAGATTAGCTAGCTCCCTGAGGCTTTGAAAATAAATTTATAAGGATAAATCTCTTTATCCTCCTCTTCCATCCCCTAATTTAGACTGTTTTGGGTCCTTATTATATATAACTTTCATTTTGCTGTCACATTTAAGTTTATACACAAATTACCTACTTGAAAATTTTTTTTCATTGAAGTATAGTTGATTTACAGTGTAGTGAAAATTACTTACTTTTTACTTTTGAACCATGCTTCCTGTTAGCATTGGGCTTTGAGCTTGGCTGGATGAACTAATCAGTTAAAGCTAGAGTGAGGACCAACATCAGAATGCTGCCTCCTTGGGCTGGTCTTTCTTGCTGTCTGAACAGGCCTTGGATGTTGGTGTCCCAGCTTGTCAGCTTGGTGCCCCCACAGCCTCTGCCCTACCGTCTCTGTGTTGAGAGAGCTGCTGTTCTTAGTTCTTCCTAATCTTTTATGTTTTTTTTGAAATGTATTTTTTTTTTCAAATTTATTTTAACTGGTGGATAACTTATAATTATTTTAACTGGAGGATAATAATAATTTATTATTAACTGGATGATAATTACTTTATAATGTTGTGTTGACTTCTGCCATACAAAAATGTGAATCAGTCATAATTATAACTATATCCCTTTCCTCTTGAGCACCCCCCATGCCACCCCTTGCCATCCCATGCCTCTCGATCATCTTTTATTTTTTGGTTCATTTAAAAAAATATACTTTTTGTTGTTGTTGTTGTTGTTAAAGAGCTTAAATTCATACAACATAAAATCAACCATTTTAAAGGTAACAGTTCATTAGCATTTATTATATTCATAGTGTTGGGCAACCACCACCTCTGTCTAGTTTCAACACAGTTTTGAAACTAGTCCCCATTAAAGGTCTTTCAAAAAAAGACCCCATTAAAACTCTCCCCATTCCTTCCTTCCCCAGCTCTGGCGATCCCTCCAGTCTGTGTTCTTTCTCTATGCTTTCAGCTATTCTAGGAATTTCAGAGAAACAGAGCCATCCAATATGTTGTCTCTTGTGTCTGGCTCCTTTCACTTGGCATAATGTTTTTGGAGTTCATCTCTGCTGGAGCTTGTATCAGTACTCTTTTTTTAAATGGCTGAACAGCCTTTCTAATCCGTTTTCTTGATTTGTCTTTGAGAAGCATCTATTCTACAAACTAAGCTTAGAAAATTTCTGTGTGATCAGACCATGTCTTTTTGTTCCCATTCCTTACCTGTTCCCCTTCCATAAATCCCACCTACCAACCCTGTCTTTCCCTCAGGCCTGATCCCATCTTTTTCCATTTGTTTAACACCATAGTTGTGATTTCCCTGTTGACTTCTCATCAGATTCCATGGGCCCAGGCCTGTGTATGGCCCCAAGCGCCTTTTGACATGTGGCTCTCCGCTTCACCCAGAAAGGCGCTCAGTGCTTGTCGGCTTGGTGGGATCCAGGCCTAACCTAAATAAAGCATACAGAGCCCCACTCACAGTGTGTTACTATTTTCTGTCTTTAATTGACTTGTGAATGCAGAGAAATACTCCTCAAGCGTGATGACACGTATGTACCACGAGCATCAGCTGTCTTTAAAGCCTTTTCTGTCTAGGTGGTCCATCAGGACCCCAGATGCCAACTAAGTTGTCAGGTGGGAAGCTCTGGAAAAGCACAAGACTAATCAATATAAATCATTAATGACGGTTGCAGGGATGACTGTAGATGGCCATTCAGAAACCTTTAATATGAAGAAAAAATATCTGGTAAAATATCACATGATTGTCATGTGTGAAGTAACATATTAACAGAAAGAAAAAGTTTTCTCCTGAATGATAGCAATTGTGGGGTCAATTTGCAACTGGCATATAAATGAAAAATTGACAAATTATTGTGATTTTAAGGAGATGAAAATTTTTTTCCTTGAAATGAAAATATTTTGAGACTAATATGAAGTTGAGGTGAAACCGTTAAATTCTTTAGAACTTATTTGACTGTTTCACAAATTTGTTATGTTGGATTCCTAACAATGATATAATTTCATTGATTCCCTGAAGAGTTGAAATTTCTATTATACGTTCATTAGGAATCTTTGAAAAAACTTTTATATTAATATGAGGCTTCCCAATTGGTGCTAGTGGTAAAGAACCTGCCTGCCACTGCAAGAGACACAGGAGATGTGGATATGATCCCTGGAGGAGGGCATGGCAACCCATTCCAGTATTCAGGCCTGGAGAATCTCACAGACAGAGGAGTCTCGTGGGCTATGGTCTGTAGGGTCGCAAAGGGATGGACATGGCTGAAGCGACTTGGATGCACACACATAGATTAATACAGTATAAATCACCTAAATCCTTTAAAGTCTATACAACTGGCCCTTCTTAAGCAAGTACTATCTTTAGATGACTTTAAGCTAATATATGTTATACTGTAAAACCATTATACTTTATCTTAATATTGAAAGTCAGTAATGCTTGTCAGTGCCACAAAACTCTAAACTTTTATTTACTTAAAAAAGTTACAAATCTTCCAAAATATAATTTTGATTTTGTGTATGAGTCCTCCAGCACACACTGTTTACATTTTAAAAATTGATGTTTTTTTATAGCTGCAAAAGAAGGAGCTGGTGCTGTTGATGAAGAGGATTTTATTAAAGCATTTGACGATGTGCCTGTAGTCCAGGTGAGTGAAGATGTTTGGTTTGATTAAAAAGGATGGGCTTATTCTTCAGATTTCATTTTTCAAGCATGGGACACACAGTTTCTTACTAGGAGGGTAATTCTGACTATCAAGACCACAGGAGGTGTCTAGGGTTGCAGACTAGGAAATGTTAGGGCCTCTCTAAATGAAGAGTGAAAGTCACAGCCCTGGATGACCTTCCAGTTAGAACTGGTGAGAAGTGGCTTGCTCCAGTAGTGAGTTCGTGAGTCAGGTCACACAGAAGAGGGGAAAATAAGTGACTCCATTCCAAGAGGGAACAAAGAAGCATGCTTATGTCAATATTTTCCTTAGAGAAGACTGTAAATTTGAAGAATTTAGGTGTCTGAAAGATATAAAAAATGTTTTCATAAAATCTTAGTTTATGCCATTGTGATACTTCACTTAAGTACCGGACATGTGAAGCAGAGATGACTTACAGAACTTGGGGCTCAGTCACTCACTGTAAACTGCTTTGCGCCCCAGCATTGTCTCTTGTTGGTTGGGGCTTGTGGTCCATTGGATGTCGGTGCTCAGGATTCCTCTAGCACTTGATATCTGTGTGTGTCCCTTGCACCCACTGCTTAGTTGCCGTGTGTGTACAAAGCAGATGGCAGGTGTTTTAGGTTCCTTATGTCCTTGGCCTTCCTATCATGCCTTACTCTTGGTGGATTTTTTTCTCCCCCTTACTGTCTTTGGAGTAAGATACAAGGATAAATGAGAAAAGAGGTTTGGAAGTGTTTAAGGTTACAAGCATAGACACTTGTAAGGTTACAGGCATACAGCACTTGCTGTATTGCCCTTTGCTGTGTTGTGCTTTGTAAATGCTGCAGTTTCACTTCTGTGGGCACTTTGCCTCAAGCGTGCGTACGGTGCCCCTTCCCCATCAGCATTTGCTCACCTCGTGTCTCTGTCATGTTTTGGTAATTCTCACAACAGTTCAGCTCTCCATCAGCAAAAAGATTACAGTTCTCTGAAGACTCAGATGATGGTTAGCATTTTTTTTTTTTTTTTTTTTTTTAGCAATAAGGGATTTTTAAATTATGCACATGGCCTTTTTAGACAGTGGGCATACTTTAATTGAGCAGTTAATAGACTGCAGTCTAGAAAAATCTTTATGACTCACTTCATTGTGATATTCACTTTATTGCACCTGCAGTGCAGTGAAGACACTAGAACTGACCTGGCAGTGTCTCTGGGGTCTGCCAGTATAGTGTGGTGTTGTAAAAAAAAACCAAGTTAGTGACTTGTGCATCTCTGCCCATTCCCCAGTGGGCTTCTTTCTCGGTTGTGCATGAAATCATCTGTTATGGTAAAGCTGCATTTGAGGTGAGGTTATCCATATTTAGGCATCAGAGCTGGTGAGTTTACATTCACAGTGGAAACTCATTCAGTGGCAAGCCTGTCTAGATGTTATCTCAGAGGTCCTTTTCTGAAAAATGAAATGATTTCTTTTACTATATTTACCAGATGCTCTTGACTTCAGTTAATTAAGAAACAATCTTTGTTTATTCTGTAAATTTTCTCATATTGATTGTGAATTAATTTTGCTTACAGATTTATTCCAGCCGAGACCTTGAGGAGTCCATAAACAAGATTAGGGAAATATTATCTGATGACAAGCATGATTGGGAGCAAAGAGTAAATGCTGTAAGCTGCCAACTTTGTGATTACATTTGCATTAGATATTTAAATATTATAAATACTTTATTATGAAATTGGGGTTCAGCTGTAATGAATTTTAAGTAGGCAGTATTTTAAATATAAGGTACCGTATTCTCAGTTTGCCTTTTTAATAGATTACCTCACTTCTGTTTCTAAAACATGCCGACTTCTATCTTTTTGTGCATCTTGAACTTTTAACAAAGTCCTGCCTGTGGCACGGCCACTACTCTTGCCTTAGTAAAGGTTTAATTTTGCCATCCTTGGCCAGGGAAGCAGCTTCCTAGTGACTTACAGTAAGTGTCCCTGTTGCCCTTTCTTTCTTCATAGCACTTCTGTCCCTTCTGTTTTTAAAAGTACATTAATGACAAGTTGTCCGAACATTAAAGTGAACAGCATTAGGTGAAGATATGCCTTTTCTGAGGAAGGTGATTGTGCCCTGGTTGTCCGGCAGGAAGCAGGTTAGGAACACGGCTGCTGTGTCTGTCTCAGATGCCCTCCAGCCTCTTCAGTAGCAGATACAGTGACCGACAGTGGGGACACTTCTTCCAGTGAAGTGAAAGTCGCTCAGTCGAGTCTGACTGTGTGCAACCCCATGGACTATACAGTCCATGGAATTCTCCAGGCCAGAATACTGGAGTGGGTGGCCGTTCCCTTCTCCAAGGGATCCCTGTTCCCCGTTCCCAACCCAGGGATCAAACCCAGGTCTCCTGCATTGTAGGCGGATTCTTTACCAGCTGAGCTACTTTCCTGTGATTCACTCAGTAAATGGTGGTTGGATAGGGTGTTGGAGAACTTAGGGAAGGAGCTTCTTTACAGGCTACAATGAGGTTTCAGTTATTTTTATCCTTAGTATCAGAGCATTTGTAAATACGCTAGAATGGTCCAATTAAAAAATACATTTTGTAGAATTATAATGCATTTATCACAGATACTAATTTTTTAAAATTATTTTTTCTTATTTATGATACCTAGATTTCTTCAGTATGTTAGCTATTATTTAGTTGGTCTAATTCTTCTTGGAAAACTGTATCATTTAACTTTATTGTTGATCCTTGAATATTTGTTGGCTTCCATTATTTTGTATTTCTGTTCTAAGGATTGTTTTGTCTGTCTCTTAATTTTTCTACCCCATTAGCTAAAAAAGATTAGATCTTTACTCTTGGCTGGTGCTGCCGAGTATGATAACTTCTTCCAGCACTTACGGCTTTTGGACGGAGCCTTTAAACTATCCGCTAAGGATCTACGGTCTCAGGTAGTGCGGGAGGCTTGTATCACGCTGGGGTAAGGACTACGACGCTCCCGGTTCTCACATGATAAAGTAGCTACGTCACAGAGCTTCAGAGATGGGTCACTGAATAATACGTCCACTGGGGCTCTTCCACTTGCTTGTCGCCTGGTCTCCAAGACTGATTCCATTTACACTCTGTTAGTACTTTTACAGTGTTTCCTGACCAGTTATGTTATTGACAGAGGGGATTTTTGCAGAAGATTTTAACACCTGTGTTATCAGTACATCTCTGGTTGATAATGTGTTGTGTGACAGATTTTAAATTTTACTCAGTGACTTAGCTCTGAAGCCTCTGTTTTAAACTTGAAACAATTATTAATAATATGGAAAATGAAATCTTATAAACTTCTGTTCTCAGCCTTTTCATTGATTTTGCTGGCAGAATATAGCATGATCAATAACATTTTTGTTTGTTCCTATTGAATTCAGTAGAAGAGTGGCTTTGCAGATGTTCAAAATTTTGACCTCAGATATTGAAGCCCGAATGTTATATGCTGAAAATAAAAGAGCAAAAGAAAAAATAGAGGCTGAGGGTGCTTTGTCATATTTATGTTTTATTAGTATTTGTTTTTTGCTATTTGAAGAGTAATTAGTGGGAAATGATTTATTTGTTTATGTTTTAAAAAGCAGTTCTTCTTGGTGAGTGGCTATATGTAAAGTCCTCTGCATGTGCTTGGGGAGTATTTGTATTTTACTTGGACTTGTTTTTGTCCTTAGATGACTTTATACAAAGACTCTAAAATGTTAAAAGATTTATATATTACACTATTTCCAAGAACTTTGGTTCCAGTCCAGTGTTCACTTCTCATTGCAGGCATCTGTCATCAGTGCTGGGGAATAAGTTTGACCATGGAGCTGAAGCCATTATGCCAACTATCTTTAATTTAATTCCAAATAGTGCCAAAATTATGGCCACCTCTGGTGTTGTAGCTGTTAGGCTAATCATTCGGGTGAGTATGTTTTGGAGCCGTATGTATTGTAGAATAAGCAAGTGGTAAATACTGGTGGTAGATAAGCAGTTATCTGAGACGTTTCCCATTTGAGTGATTATGTATGTGGAATCACACTGTATGGACAGTATTGCCCCACCCTCGCCTTCCCTTGCATAACTGTCACATGTGAGCCTTTTCAGTTCCCTGGAGTGAATTACAGGTGTAGTGTACAGTTACTGACATGTTGCTCATCCTCTCCTCATTGGTTTTAAACATTTGAGCACTTGTACCTGCTTCTGAGTTCTGTGTGTGTCCAGGTATTATTCCTGTTCTTCCCTCCTTAGTCCCCAACTGTTCATTTTAGGTATTTGTGCTTGTGGCTTTGTATTCATCTAGCATCTTTATTTAAATAATTGTACATAAGCCTAAAAACAAAAGATTATCTTCAGTTAAGTTTTCAAAGCACTAATTTATTTAATCTGAATAATTAGCCAAGTAATTTATAAGTGGATTAAAACCTAACAGCTCACAAAGCCTTAGAGTGCAAGTTCTTCATATCACCTTCTCCCCATGTCAAGTCCCTTATCCCTAGAGGCAGCCCTCAAAACTGGGGCTTGATGATGCTAATTGAAATCTTTCCAGAATATTTGTGATTATTGTGGGTTACTTTCTTTGCATTATTTTAGTTCTTACTGTTTACAGTGCCCATTTCAGATACTAAACCAAAAGCCGTTATTGGACATATCCATTGAAATGGTATTAAAATACATTGGTCTACTGACTGCTTTTTACTCACTTAGATCTCTACCGCTCAGATAGTTTGGGCTTCATACCAGTGATTTGTTTTGATTTTAGACTGACTTAACACATATCATCATGTTGCCTGTTTTGGCTCTGTAAACTTTGTCATGCCCTTTGTAAGTGTCCAGAGAAATTCTTTCTCCTTTTTAAATGCAGTGAAATTCTAATCTGAATGTATTAGGTGCTTTACATAGGTGAGTAAGGAAGTGATTATCTCAGTTTTGTATTTTCAAGTGCTCACCTCTGTGTTTTGCTCTTTTCCACAGCACACACACATCCCTAGGCTAATACCTGTCATAACAAGCAACTGTACCTCCAAGTCTGTTGCAGTTAGAAGGTAAACTTTTAATTAATTTTCTCATTATTTTTGAATTGTTTTAAAACCAAAACAAATTTCAAATTTCCCTCCATCTAAAAAGTTTATATTTGAAATAATTAATATTATTTAATATTGCTATAATAAATACCCTTGGCTTGAAGGGTCATGATCAAAATTATATGGAAAGTGAATTTGGACAGCTTATGTTATTTTTGTGTGTGTGTGAGAACAAGTGTATGTGAGGTATTTGGAAGAGGTGGGATGGGGCCGTGTCCCCACATACACTTTGTTCCTGTGCTGGTCCCTCTGCCTCTGTCATTGGTCTGCCCCGTCCCCTGAATGAAGGCAGTAGCTGCCTGCCTGGAAAAGACATTGTAGAAATGAGTAGTAGTTATTTATGTTAACATAGGTAGGAGGAGGCATATGTTGTCTGCAGCTTCTGATGTGATTCTGGGGATTCTGAGGCCTGACAGTCACCTGCTGTGCTGCACAGTGAGGGGAGGTAGACCCCAAAGGTCAGCCTGAGCAGCCAGCTGGGCTTTGTCTCAGGTCCACGTGAGCTGTCCCAGCCTGTGTGTGATGTCAGGGCTCTGTGCTTCTGGCTGGGATCTGTGGGGTCTCGACTGGTGATTCCACAGAGTCCTTCAAATCATGAAATGTGTGGGCTGTCTTCCCAGGAAAGTGTAAGTACACAGAAGTTGTATGTGAGTTTTCAGACAATTCATGGACTGAAGCTTCTTGGTGGACCAGATCAAGGGCATTATGGAGTAAATTAATGGCAGACCTAGGCAGCAGCCTTCTGGCCCCATCCATGCAATTCTGGGTTTTGATCTAGCCCAACAGGAGGGCCTGTCACTTAATGGCTGCCCCCTGTTTCTCTCCTTTCCTGGGCTGGCACATTGGACCCCCACAGGATTTCTCAGGTACAGGGGTCTTTCTGAGCATGAAGCAGCCCCCATCACCATCTTATTAACAGCCACGTGCAAGGCAAGAGAAAAGAGAAGGGGAATGAGCTGGCTGTGTAAGTCAGGAAGAAAGACGTGTTCTTCCACTGAAAAGGCTTAATTTTCAAAAGTGTGGCTCAGTGGCATGGCTGAGAAGTGTGGTCAACCACTGACCCACAGTCCAGCCACCCTAGAGGGCAGAGCAGCTTCAGCTCCCCAGAGACGAGTGTGTGGAGCTGGCGAGGTGGAGGCTGTCAGTGGATTTCCCACATACTTGGGGACAGAGTTCTGTGGATTCACAGTAACTTAGATAGAAGGGGCTTAGTGTTTGGTGGAGGCTTAATGAATGGTAACCATCATGAGAATTTGCTGCTGCTGCTGTTATATTGTCACTGCAGATTTAGGATTCCAGGAGCGGTTTGGAAAGTGTTTCCTTTGTGAAAGGCAGTGAGGTGACACAGATCTTTGTGGGAAACATAGGATGTTTAGTGTATTAGTTGACTTAGGCTACATAACAAAAATACGATAAGTGGAGTGGGCCTAAACAACAGAAATTTATTTTCTCAGTTCTGGAAGCTGGAATTCTGAGATCTGGGTGCCAACAGGTGGGTTCTAATGGGAGTAGCTTGCAGATGGCTGTTTTCTTGCTGTGTCTTCATGATGCAGAATGTGTTTGTGTGTGTTTGTGTAAGAGAGAGAGCTCTAGTGTTTCTTCTTGAAAGAAAGAAAGTGAAGTCGCTCAGTCGTGTCTGACTCTTTGTGACTCCATGGGCTGTAACCTACCAGGCTCCTCCATCCATGGGATTTTCCAGGCAAGAGTACTGGAGTGGGCTGCCATTTCCTTCTCCAGGAGATATTCCCAACCCAGGGATTGAACCTAGGTCTCCCGCATTGTAGGCAGACGCTTTACCACCGTCTGAGCCACCAGGGAAGTCAGTGTTGCTTCTTACAGGGGCCCTAATCCTAACAGCATCACTTTCATGACCCCATGTGAACCTCATGACCACCCGAGGGCCCCATCTCCAGATACCATCATACTGCGGTTTAGGGCATCAATATGAGAGTTCAGGGATGACACGTTGGTTCCTAACATGTAAAAATTCTAGCCTATGGTGCTCGATGTGAGTAGCAGCATGCAATCACCATGACAGCAGAAATGCCACCCCCTTCACCAGCTTCTTAGCCACACACCCAGATTGGCATTTTTGTCTGTAGTCAAAATGAGTCTCATCAGAGCCGTGTGTCTTAATGCTGAAAAGAGTACTAGGGACTGTGCCCTCAGAAAGGAAAAGAGAGCAAGAAGGCAATGTAACAAAGGCAGTGGTTTCTGTCCTATATTCAGCCAGTACCTAGCTTTGCTTCATAGAATTTGTAAGAAATGAATTGCCACTCTCCCTCCCTTTAAGAAGTTTATAATTTAGTTGGAGATATTAAAAACAATAATGCAAAGCAGTATAAGAGTGAATTACAGCATACATGTTTTATGGATTTAGGCATTCAGAGAACACTGATCAAAACTAGCTGATAGACTTCTTTGGTGGTCCAGTGGTTGGAATCCACCTGCTCCTGCAGGGGAATGGGTTCAGTCCCTGGTCCGGGAAGATTCTACATGCCCTGGGACAACAAAGCCTGTGCACCACAAGTACTGAACCCACATGCCGCAACTGCTGAAGCCCTGCATGCTCTGGAGCCCATGCTCTGCCACAGGAGAAGCCACTGCAAGAAGAAACCTGTGCACCAGAACTGGAGAGTAGCCCCTGATAATTGCAACTAGAGAAAGCCCACACAGAGCAGCCAAGATCCAGTGCAGCCAAAAATTATAAAATAAATGAAGCCAACCTTATTAAAACAAACAAACTAGCTGATACGTTTCCAAGGAGCCTCATAGACAAGTTAAAAACAACGGAGTTGCTTTTTGAATGATGAGTAGTAGTAGGTGAAGAAAAGAGACAAGATCTAACCAGATGTGCTTAAGTAATGCAGTATTTAAATAATGCCAGTGTTGATGTACTTCCCTATATGATTTTAGTCTAAAAAGTTGAAAAAAGGCCTAATTTACAGGGGATGCATGCATGCTGCCTGCCGAGTCGCTTCAGTCGTGTCCAACCCTTTGCAACCCTTGCCAGTCTTCTCTGTCCATGGGATTTTCCATGGACAGAGTAGCTCTGCCCTCCTTCAGGGGATCTTCTAACCCAGGGATTGAACCTGCATCTCTTATGCCTCCTGCATTGGCAGGCAGGGTCTTTACCACTACCACTACCTGCGAAGCCCTTACAGGGGATATTTTTGATTAGATTGTTTTGAAACTCATTAAAAACAAGAATTAGCACTAAAGATACATGTATCCACTAAGAAGTAAATATTAATAAATATGAGCATATATACACACACATTAAAGGGAAGAAAAATCCATACCAGGAAATGACATGGGGAAAAGGGCAAAGGTAGCGTGACCATGGCCTGGGTGAGGGTGGGGACAGTGATGCTGAGAAAGGGGTGTGAGCAGAGGTCAGCATCTTTCCCGGAGACAGTCTCTTCACAGCCCCCACCCCCACTGCTAGCAGCCCTGGGGCTGAGCTGAGTGACTCCCCAGAGCTCTCCCAGAGCCCTTGTGCTCCGGGCACATGGCAGCTGTTTCTTGTCTGTCCTGCTCACTGGATTGTGTCTCAGTTACCATTGTGTGTCCAGCATCTAGCATAGGGTAAGGGTTTATTAAAGATATATTGAGTGAGTAATTGTATGCATTATGAGATTTTGAATTGGGAAGGTCATGGGAAAGAAAGTTTGATCATTAAGAGAAAGATTGCCTTCTGATTTGTTTCCTTGAATGGGTTCCTTAAGTCTAATAATATTTATTCCTACAAAGAATTATTCTGGAATATAGGAAAAGAAAATGATGAAGAGGTAGGCTCTGAAGTGGTGGTACAACCCAAGGGAGATTAGTCCAGCATTGGTTTTTTTTTGTGTACACTCAAGCCAAGAAAGATCACAGAAGTGGAAAGGTTTGAAAAGAAAGAATCTTGAAAGATTGAAGAGAGGAAACTGGCCAAGTAGTTAGAGAAAAACCTGTTTTAAATACTTGGCAGGAAAATTTGGCAAACACTTTGTTTTCCAGGGTATTTTTTTACTTTCTTTGTAGAAGGCATTCTTTGAAATTTGTGCAAAGACCAGTTCCCTAATTTTGCAATGTATGTTGATCTTTGGTGCCCATATAGCTCCTATATTCATGTATTATTTGAGGTAGAATATAACAGCACACGGCAGTGACTCGCCTGTTCAGTAGCGTTGCTCTGAAGCTCAAGCTTCTGATCCGAAGGGAGCTCTTGTATCCTGTCCCTGTGTCCTTGTGATTATTTTTTTTTGATCACCATAGGTGCTTAATTATGTTGATTTGCTTTGGTTTTCAGTCAATTTTGATTCCATTTTTATGTTCCATTTTTTCAAATCATGAAAATTATAAGAAATTTGCTGATTATAAAAAGGAGTCTTGGGTCACTTAAGGAAAAAGCTGTTTTCATAAACAGACAAATGACATATTTTTCTTTTCACAATTTTCAGGCGCTGCTTTGAATTTTTAGATCTACTTTTACAAGAATGGCAGACACATTCATTGGAACGGTAAACATCTGATTTGCTGGTTTTCCCTCTGAATTGAATCTTGAGTTTAATGTCTCAGCTAGCGATCCAGCCCACTCTCTATAAGAAGTGAAGGAATCAGTGCATTTATTTGCATGGTTGCTGGTGGTGTTTCTCCTGATGTGAGGCACATACCACTGGCAGAGGCTCTTAGTGAGTTCCTTTGACTGTCATGTTAGCCTGGGCATGTGGACAGGGTGCCCTGGGACATTGCACAGCCAGGACTCACTGTGTTAACTCTGATCTCCCCCCCTGACATCCTGTCAGTCCCAACCAGGTAAATGTGTATAGCTGCTCTTAGTAGGTGAGGGGTAACTTGAAGATCTTTAAAGGGACCTCACTCATTTGAAAGGTTTTCTTTTTGATCCGTTTGTATAATAAAGTCGGCAGTTTTCTCTTTATTCAGGCTGCTGTGTGGTAAGTTTCACATCCTTGTGATAAAATGTAGGATTACTCCAGAATTCATAAAGAAGCTTGTCTCTATTTTGACAAGCCATTTTTAGTTCCTATCAATTTTATGTGCCTGTTTTTTCTAAGTTTGCAGATGACAGACAATGATACTGTGCCTGTCAGTTTTTAATGGTGTGTTGCATAGTCGTGAAGAACTTTACAGCATCTTAGACGTGTTATGAGTAGTGGACTTGAACACGTAGAGCTCCCCTGGAGTCCAGTTCAGTCTTGCAGGCCTCACTTTGGATCTAGAAGGTAGTCAGGCTTTTAAAAAGTATTTTGTTGTTCTTTTATCTCTTGGGTATTATACCCTCTTGATCTGGTGGTAGTACAGGGATTTAGAGGGGAAGATGGAATGAGGGATTGAACGTGGGGACAGATGAGCAAGACAGAAAGTGATGATTCACCCAGCTGTGGCTTCCAGTGTTTACTCACTTCATGGCTTAGCTTGGGCGCTAGGCAGGTTCTCACCAGGTGTTTACTGAAACAGTGACGGGATGAGGCAGAGAGTCTGATGCTGGTAAAGTGGGTACCTACTGTTTCTCCTGTGAAATTATTCACTTATTGGCCTTTTTCTGCAAACTGTTCAGTATTCAATGAGAGAGTTTTAATGCTGTCTTCTTAGTATAGAACCTAACTGAAAAGAACACCTGTATATAAAATGTTTACATCATTTCATAAAATAGTTCATGTTGTATAGTGGAAAAACATTCTTTAGTTATAGAGACGTGATGCAGAAAGCCTTTTCAGTGTTAAGATTATTATTATCTCATTATAATTCCCATAGACACCTATGGAAAAGTAGAATTTTTCCCATGGAAAAGTAGAATTTTGTTTGTTTGTTTGTGTGAGTTCATAAAAATTGAGCTAAGTAAGAATGGCCTGAAAAATACCAGTCATTACTAAAAGAAAAGAATCCCAGGAGGGTCTGTTCATGGGGAAGGGAGTGGGACAGAATTAGAAGTTAATTAGCAAATGTGCTGGTTTTCTAGGCTGCATGTTTGTCAACTCCGTGGGCACAGAGGTTCTACCTTGTCGTTGCCATTTTGAAGTTATTTCTCACACCTGTTTTTATCTGCATAACACTGTGTATTAATGATGTACTGCTTTCATTTCTAACTATACAGACACATATCAGTATTAGCTGAAACGATAAAGAAGGGAATACATGATGCTGATTCAGAAGCAAGGATAGAAGCCAGAAAGTAAGTGTTTGTTGAACACCACTTTCTTAAGTCATTGCTTTTCTATTTCAGGTTCACTGTCCAGATTGCCTTATAAAAGTTCATTAAGTCACACGAACATGGCTTGTTAATCGTGACTTTGTTAATGTGACCCAAAACACCATTTCAAAATACTTCTCTGATTTTTTGTTTCAAAGGTTGTGGAGTGCCCAGGCCTGAAAGCCTGATTGGTACTATTTGAACATAAATGGGACTGATGTAGACAGCAGAAAAAGCTCATTTTTTTAATTTATGAGAAATTATCACATGAGCCAGAAAAGCACTTGTCTGCAGGTCCCGTGTCTTCTCTTACCCAGCGCTATTTGTCCCCAGTGGCTTGTTGATTTACTGTGAAAACTCCCCATCACGGGGATTCTTAGCCAGGGACTACATCTCTGCCGGGGTCAGGTGGGTGCCTGGTAAGAGGGTGAGGGTGGCTCAGGCTGACTGAAGTCTGCAGCTCACTGTCCTGCTCATGTTTGGAGTCGTCTTACCACTAGGACTGGCTGTGATGCAGCCAAGAGGGTGTGGCCCCCACATCCCATGCCTTTCTGGGAGTCATCGTGTGATCCTGACTGTAAATAGCAGTTTTAAGTTTGATGCTCAGATGTCTTCTCTCAGACAGCACAAAGATACATACTTCCCATATTGCTTTGGGGCTATTTTTCTCTGTGTTTCTGTGGTTGGCTAGCTCTTCTATTTGTTTTTTTGGCTGGGCTGCACAGCTTGGGAGATCTTAGTTCCCCAACAGGGGACTGAACATGTGCCCCTCTTGCAGTGGAAGCCCTAGTCCTAACACTGGGCCACCAGGAAAGTCCCTGGCTTTTGTGATAACACAGATTCCACCAGTGCTTACCTCTTGGAGCACTATGGATTATTCAGCTGCATATACCTACCCTGACCTGGCTCTCACTGCTCTTTGCTCTCAGTTAAGGTCTAATTCCCTGGTTCTGAGTGTTTAGAGGGCCTCATTCTTCACCCTGAAGCACAACCTCATTTGGGGAAGTTCCTACCCGAATAAGTGACTTAATTAGGAATGGATTTGTTAATGATCTCCTTATGCTCTTTTTGTCCTTATTTTACATTTCGTGCCCCCCCCCCCCATTTTTTTCTCATTTTTTAAATCATAACACACTATACCTTTCAAGTGGTTGTGAGCATCATCCTGTTTTTCATTTTTATATGTTAACCTAAAGCCATTTTAAATACTTTGAGCCAGGGAGTGTCACATGCATTTTGCTTCCATGAACCAGTCCCCTCACATTCTAGGTGTAAATCTAGATGTTTTAGCTCTGTCTTCCCTAGTCTTCCCAGTCTTGCAGGTTAAACTCTTTGATTTCCATGTTCTTAATGAGACTGAGAGTCAGACAGATGGAATAACTTGCCTAGAGTCACAGAGCCAGTAGGTTGTGGGTGAGGAGTCACAGCAGTCTTCCTCGCTTCCCTCGCTCCCTTACGCCACTGCGGCTGCTGGTCACCGGAGCTGAGGCCAGTCCCTGACAGTGTCCTGTGTTTTCCAGGTGTTACTGGGGTTTCCACAGTCACTTCAGCAGGGAAGCAGAGCACCTGTACCACACGCTGGAGTCCTCCTACCAGAAGGCCCTGCAGACCCACCTAAAGAGCTCGGACAGCGTGGTGTCACTGCCACAGTCAGACCGCTCGTCCTCCAGCTCCCAGGAGAGTCTCAAGTAAGTGCTTCTGCTAGGCTCTTCCTCTGTGTGGGGTTTACAGTGAAAATTTTGCTGCCTGAGCACATAGACGAGCAGCTCGTCCCTTTGAATGTATATGTGCCTGTCATCATTTCCCCCTTAATTCAGATGGAGCCTAGTGCTGGGAAAGATGCGGTGGGGCATCATAAGAAACAGGTGGCCTGGCCCATGGTCCTTGGTCTCCGATCCCTGCCACAGGTGGTTTGTAGTGAAATATGCATGTCAGTCCTGGCACAGTTTTGGAGTAATACAGGCACAAGCAAATTGCGCCAAGTATCTTCTAAGAGAGTTAAGCATTAAGTTGGAGACAGCTTTGGAAAGGGAGAGCATTCAAACTCTGGGACTGAATGTACTACTATCTTCATTATTTCTATTTTCTAAGATTTCTTGCCATGAGTTTGAAAGGTAGTCCAAAGTACAGTACTAAAGCTTTTCTGAAATTGGGATTTTTTTAAGATTATGGTCCAGATTACCTGTAGAATTCTGAGAAGTCTGAAATAATTCTTTGTGATCATAATTGCCTATTGTATATTTTACCTGTATTAATACAGATACAATGCACTTTTGATAATAGATGTGTTCCTTTATTTTCAGTCGGCCGCTCTCTGCCAAAAGAAGTCCTACTGGCAGTACCGCCTCCAGAGGTAAGGTGGGCACCACGGGGAAGGCTTCGGTGTCTGAGCCTGGGGTGGGCTGTGCAGTGGCTGGAAGCCAGCTACTGCTCCCAGGTCTGCAGAGGGTCTGCCCTGTTTTGTGCTCCCACGTTCCCAGCAGAGCAAGGATAGTTTGTCACAGTGACTCAGGCAGGCAGACCTGTGGCTGGGATGCTCCAAGCAGCCCGGGACCTGGCAGCTTTGGGGAGTGGGGAGGGGGATGTTCCCTGAAACGGGGGTGGGGGGTGGTGTATGCCCTGGGGGTGGGAGGACACCTTCCTACCACCTTAGGAGGACACTGGCCAGATGCAAATGAGTTTTCATTGTTTGATTACTCTTGTGGATCAGAACTGTGGTCTATCTGTGGGATTTATGGTTTTGGTTATGAAGGTGTGTGGAGTTACGGTCACTTGTCATTCCCTTCAGCACCAGCTGAGCTTTGTCGAGTGACCAGGAGCCACCGTTGGACAGTGCTCTGTGCTCCAACCTTTGTGAAAACTTGATGTTTGTTTTCAGGAGAAGCACTGCTTGAAGGTCTAGTGCAGCCCTTACTGTCCTTGCTAAAGCTCACTCCTCCCCCTGCAGCTTCCACAGTCAGCACCAAGTCCGCAGCCACCGCGGGGTCCCTGCAGCGGTCTCGAAGTGACATCGACGTGAATGCAGCTGCCAGCGCCAAATCCAAGATCTCCTCGGCTGCCAGCACAGCGCCCTTCAGCTCGGCGGCGGCCTTACCTCCGGGCTCGTATGCATCCTTAGGTAACCAGACCCCCAAGAGCCTTCCCCCCAGGTCTGCCATTCGAGATGACACTTAACCTCAGATTAGATTGATTTACGGAGCAAATGACCAGAAACTGTAACTGAGGCAGGTTTCACGGTTGCAGGGCTAATGTTTGAGAGTTAAGTGACCCTGTGTGCTGACTGCTGGTTTACAGCCACCCTTGGGTGAGCGTCCTCTCTGCTGGGGCGTCAGTGGTGCGTCCCTCTGTGTCATGGGCCCCTTCCAGCATCCCAGCCTCCTCCCTTGTGGCCAGAGCTGGGTTTCCTCCCCTCCTGTCCTGGGGTGGGGTGCAGAGCTTGACTGTCCAGTGAAGCTTTGCCTGGAGTGGGCACGGGGAGGGGGTAACAGGGGCTCCAGAGGAGTGGGCAGACTTTCTGACCAGCACAATGTATCGCACAAAAGGGTATTGTCTGTCCCCCTGTGCCACCTGGGAGGAGCATCCACAGACTCTAATGATATGTCACAAAAGATTTAAAAATTACTTTCAAAAGAATTAGTGTCTGATAGCATGGTAGACTGAACACCTGTTGTAAGGCTTATAGTTTATTTCAGTTTATGTTTGTTAAAGCAGAGTTGTTCAAAGCCAAAGTCTAGAGACTTAGCAGGATTCATTTTATTTGGGATTTGAGGAAGTTAATGTGGTTTAAACTTCATGAAACATTGAGACTTACTGCTCTTGTGGTTTACAAACTAATCGCAAAGTCAGTTCCACAGCTGATATCTAAGATCATGGGAGCAGAGTGAGAGAATACCAAGCAAAAGTTAGTGGGCCTGACTTGGGCAGCTTTTGAATCTATTTCCTCCACCCATAAATTGGTTATGGCTATTAAATAATAGCCACCTGTTAACATATGTGGTAGGGACAACTGAAATTATATAAAAGTTTTGTAAACTATTATCCTATAAGATGAAGGAAACTGTGGCTGTGAGAGGAATGTTATTAATTTAAAAGGTAAGGTTTATAGTGTGGAATGTTGTTAAATCAGTCTTGTCTTCTCTACAAAAGTATCTTACTGAGACTGGAAACATATCCAATAAGAGCTCTCCTTTTATGTTGTTTATTTAACTGTTACACCATCACGTAGGTGTGTTTAGGCTCTTGTGTTGATGTGTGATCACTGAGCAAGAGAGAAGTCAGAAGTCTGTCCTGTGTGAAGGCTTTCTGTTCATTTTAGTTCTGTTTGGTCCACCTTGAGAATCTGTAGTTAGTATTTGCTTCATTGTTTGAAAACAGTAGTCCTTGTTTTCTGTGCATATTAAAGCTGTTTTAACATGGACCCTGTGGGCTCCACTTGGTGCTTGTAAAAGCGCTCGGGTCTTCCAAATGATGAGACTGGAGTATTCCCCACTCTCCATCGCCTGAGAGCTTGACCTCAGCTTTCCTGATGTCCAGATCCATAAAAACCAAGCAAAATCAGCCCCCCAATATAACACAGTCCTGCTGAGAAGCTGTTACAGCTCCTACTGAGGTGGACATACCACGTCTGTGTAGGAGTGTAGTATTAAAGCTGATGATCCTTTTCCCAAATTCTAGAGTCCAGACACATGAGGGGAGACACGGAGCCCCTAGGCCTCGACTCAGGTACCGAGCTGGACCGTGTGGCTGCGCTGGGTGCTGCTATGCCAGCTTCCGGGGCTGCTGACTCACTGCCTCTGCCCTCTGGGTGTCCATAGTACCCTCCCCCCCCCCCCCCCCACCCCGGTTATTCTGCTAGTACAATACTTTGTTCCAAGAAAAAGGGACTCTTCAGAGGATGAGAGAAAATGAAACTGAAAGTTGCTCAGCTGTGTCCGACTCTTTGCGACCCCGTGGACTATACAGTCAATGGAATTCTCCAGGCCAGAATACTGGAGTGGGTAGCCTTTCCCTTTTCCAGGGGATTTTCCCAACCCAGGGATCGAACCCAGGTCTGCCGCATTGCGGGTGGATTCTTTACCAACTGAACCACCAGGGAAGCCCAAGGAGGATGAGGCTGGCCAAATCAAAAACACAGTCCATCATCCAAGGCCTGACCCTGGGTTGTGCTTTCGTGTGGTGTTTTCTGAAGGCAAAAAGCACATTCTCCTAAGCTGATTTCAATAGAAGGTACACTTACTTGCTTCAGACTGTGCTTTGCTGTTGAACTTGTTTCCCTTTTAATTTTATTTTAAATTGTACTTTTGCTTTTTTGGTAGCTAATAATAACATTCTGCTTTTTAATTTTTTTGATGTTACTAACTGTTCCCTGTTATCCCTTCCCTTGTTTTTTTAATTTGCTTAAAGATGGTACTGCCACTAAAGCGGAGGGTAAGCGGTTTGTCTCTGTGACGAGGTGTGTCCCCACGAGTGTTGCCTGGTGCCCTTGCCCTCTCTGGGGTCCCTGCATGACACGTTGCACGCGCTTCCCTCCACTCCTCCTCCTCCTGTCTCCACTGGGTCTTGCCTTCCCTCTACCTGAACGCTCCCCTCCTTTCCTGTTCCGTCGTTGTGCTTGTGGATTTGGGCTCCAGTGTGCTATCCATAGCGTGTCACTCTGAGCCCACACTGGGAGGAGCATCCCTGTGACCTCGTAGGTGACTCATCTCAGGTTTTGTCACTCCTGAAGCACCACCTCCACTTGATTCCTTCTCTTCACTTTGTGCTTTTGTGGGCCTTTCAGGATTGACCTTTCCTCTTACAAACATAAGTTTCAGTGTCAATTGGCAATGCAGGTTGAAGACTGGTAAAGATTTTTTAGTAGGTAATTTCTAGACGTTAGAAAAAAAATTCTTTTCTCTCCCCGGAAGCTACTGAATTATATGATACTGTTTCTGTTTGTCCCACTGATGCCAGCCCCATTCGTTCATTTACTCTCATTCATCCACTCATCTGCCTGGGTTAAATGCCTTCTCTGTGCTGTGTTATCTGAGACACACAGGAGTATTAACTGGTGGAAGAAATACACATCCCCACATCCACATTGTTTTCTCTTTGTGTTGATCTCAAGAGGCTCTTTCTGATTCTTTTGAATTTTGGAGGGAGCTCTTCCTGTCAGTACAGGTCTTTGATTAGTACGTGATAGACATGATCAGCTTTGCAAAGTCTCTAGATAGTAAGCATGATGTTTCAGAAAATTGAAATATAGTTATCTCATTTGCGTAAGGTAATGGCTTAGATTCAGCAACCCTCAGGATGGTGATTTAACAATGAAGAGCTGCTAGATTAAGTTTCTGTGTTACATTTAGCCCCTCTAAAGGCCAGCCAGCAGAGTAGATTGGGTTTTATCTCGAGATGTGCAGCTCACAGTGCTTTTAATTCATATAATACTTTCTAAGAAACTCACAAAGGAAAAATTCAAATGAAATTTTTAAAAGACATATAGTCTGAAGATCAGTGTTCTTCAATTTTATCTCATCATAAAAATCTCCTGGAATCTTGCTTACAAGAGCAGAGTCCTAGGTGCTGCCCCTTGAAAATTCTGATTAAGTTTGGAACAAGCAAGGAACCTGAATTTTCAGCAAGCTCCACTGATGGTTCTTAGAGTTGGATAAGCTTTTGAAATGAGAAGTTTCCAAACTAAAAAAATGGACAAAAGGCCTGTGTCACGCTAAGCCCACCATTTGTGATAGAAGACTGAGGCTAGGTGTGGTTTTCTTCCATTTTTTAGTTGAAACAAGTTATTTTATATTTCTTTTTCTCCAAGAAAACATCTTAAGTATTTCTTCAGCCTAGATGGATAGGGAATAGGGTAGGATACAATAATAATGCCGATGAGACGGAAAGTTAGAGACATGACGTGGGAATTTCCACATTTTTTGCAGAGCGCCCTGGTTGATTTCATATCCCTCTATGAGAGAATAGAAGTCAGCTTGTTATTCCACCCAGCAGTAGAGATTTTACACTTTTTTTTTTTCCCTTCAGTTTCTTTTACCTTTAGTTTTCTTTTACCTGTTCAGGGTAAGGTCAGAGGGTTGCTTGCTGGAAGCTGAGGACAAGAAGTCTTTTTCTGGTTCTCCTTCTGGTAGGAAAGTGGAGGATGATCTGTGGGCCCTTAATCATACAGAATTCAGAATTAGCCAGAATCCCATGTGCATTGGCTTTGGTCCCAGGGCCATCCAGGCTGTCACAGCGCTGGCTGGTCAGAGCTTCCAGCCTTGTGTGATGATGAGATGGAAAATAGAGGCCTTGGGAGCCCTTTCAACTGTCATTTCTCTCTGCTTCAGCTGTGAAATTTAGCAGGCTGCTTAGAAAAGCTCCATACACAGCGAACATCACTTAGCATCTTGTCAAGAGTTTCCTGTCTGAATTTTTAGGATCATTTTGAGTCTTTTGAAGATTTGTTAATATGTGCGTTGACTATATTACTGTCTGTTATGGTAGCTCTTAGGACAAGCACTAGATAACTTGCGTCAGGAGGCAGAAACTTAAATCGGTAGTTGGAAGCTCTGAATTCAAAATTCAGACAATACATTTGAAGCCTGGTGACTCCCTCGTTACAGTGATTGAGAAAAATATTCTCTGGAGGTTCCTTATCGCACACATGAAGTAGCTATCCTGACATTTACAACTAATCAGAAAAATGTTTTTTGTGAAGAACTCAAAGCTCAGCTTTTGAACAAAAGTTTATTTCCAGGTCATCTTTCAGTGTGTTATGTTCAGTGACTTGGAGGATTTGGATATTATCTGTTTTGGCATTTGTGAGAGAGTTTATAATCAATCACCACTGACCCTTGAACAACATGGGTTTGCAGCGTGTGGGCCCACTTGTAGGTGGATTGTTTTCAGTAAGCATGCAGTCCTGCACGGTCTGCACTCAGCTGATCTGCGGATGTGGAGGCAGCTGTGGGCCTTGAGCATCTGTGGACTAGCACATCCCCAGCAGGCCCTGGAACAGTCCCCGCAGGCACAGAGGCCCCTGCAGATACTCAGCTTGTGAAGAAAATGAATGATTCTCATCTTCTTATCGCTTGCTTTTTTTTTTTTTTTTTTAATTTAACTGCTGGGTTCAGGAAATGTATTATTCATATTTTTTTCCAAAATAACTTAAAATGAAGAGTTAAAATACTTAAAAAAAAAACTTCAGTGCCCTGTGGATACTGATGACTTAACTGATGGTTTCAGAGAATAAGTTATCATATGTTATTAAATGTTATTATATGGTCAACGGCCATGCTTAACTATTGGTGATTTTCATTAAGATTACATGATTTAAAAAAGACTCTGCAGCCTTGTCTGCTCTTTAGGAAAAGATTTTAGATTTTAGTTCTATTTTATTAAAAGAAACTTAGATTTTAATTCCATTTTACTGGGAAATAAAACACTTGGTATTGCTGAATATTTATCCAAGCAATTTTAAGTGATTAACCTTTTTGTACAATGAAAAAATGTGCCTATATATAGAAATGAAAGTGTTAAACTTCTTTTACTTTTATCTTTAAAAAATATGATGAAAGTTATTTTTGTAGAGGGATACTTAGAGGTAGCAAATTTACAAGACTCAGCTTTCCAACTTTCATAAATGCCACGTGTGAGTGCAGTCAAGTGTTTTGTGCCCCAGCCAGTGAGTGTGAAGCAGCTTGTGGGCCTAGAGGTCCCCAGCTCAAGAGTGAGATTTACGTGAAGGCCTTTGCATTCTCACATCTCCATGTGGAGCTCAGGCAGGAGCACAGAGACCCGTATGATGGGAGGCTGTCGAATGATTTTTAACTGTCTTCGGCTAAGTTGAAAGTGGGAGAACCATGCTTCCAAGTTAAACCAGTACACGGTTCATTTCCTGTCCTGAGGGCTTTTCTAAAAGAATGGCGGTGTGACTGGAAGCAGTTTTCAGCAGCACCATTAAAAGGCCATGATATACAGGTGTTCTTCGATCCTCCTTCCACAAAAGTCAAAGGCTCCACTTCTCCTCTGGGTTTCTGTTTTCCTATGGATCTGCTTTTCTCTAGATACATGCATTCTCTAAATGCCTCTCTTCTCTCCTTCCAGAATTTTTCCCCCTAATATCCCATTTCAGTATCTTTTACTTTTGCTGGCTTTTTTTTTTTTTTTCCCCACATCTTCTTTCTGTCTTTGTCAAAACACAGTATGAATGAATATGTCATTAACAGGTCATGGTATAGAACTGAAGTATATTTTTACTGTTTGTTCATTGAGTAGACTTTATCTTTCCTAAAGACTATAGAGTATTTTATATCATCTCTTTAAAACATATGCAGGCATTTTTAGTAATATTGCCAAATTAATTATTGAAACTAAACCTCTTCCAATAAAGGAAATATACTTCTTGTTGTTATTGTTAAGTTGCTAAGTCACGTCTGACTTTTTGCAACCTCGTGAACTGCAGCACGCTAGATTTCCCTGTCCTGTGTCTTCTGGAGTTTGCTCAAATGCATGTCCATGGAGTCGGTGCTGCTATCTAACCATGTCATGGATAGTTTTATATATATATATATCTGAGTACAATACAACAGAGGCCCTTTAAACTTCCAAAAACTGATTTTAAGGGTGCTCTGAGGTTTCTCATGTAATTACCTTGGTGAGAGTTGAGAGTTATCGCTAAGACAGCATTTTAACAGTACTGTATATCCATGAAATGTGGGTTTGGGGGAAAAAAACCTTTTTATCTTCAAACTGACATGATCTCTTCCTTGACTTTGTCCCAAGCAAAGCAAAAACCAGTCTTCTCTAATTTGTAACTAAACTTTCTTCTCACACAAGTTGTGCTTTCAGTTTATCTTACCTGTGTTATCTGGAAACCCCAACCTGATGGATTAAAATGGTCTGCATTTACAGCTCCCAAGGATGCCTGACAGTAGCAAACACTGAACTTCTACAGAGAAAGCCACTCTCAAATCTGGTTTCTTAGGGGTCTCACAGATTAAAGTATGCCAAGTATGAGCTCATAGTCCAAAATTACGTCTGTGATGAGGGATAAACAACAAAGCAAAAGAATAAAAACATAATTAATCTCTTTAAGACTTAAGGGTCTTTTATATAATATAAAGTTGCTATACTTAAATGATTAAAAGAAATGAGAAACTTGTATGTTTAGCAGTATGCAGAATTTAGTAGTCTAAATGATCTTCCCAACCGAGACCAGATCAGTCCTCGCAGTGAAGCCACACATCTGCATGCTTTAGCAAGAGCAGAAACCCTGGGAGATGAGAGCCAATGCTGGTTTGCATCTTGAGGTTTTGACTGAATCCTGGAGACCTGGGGCATTGCTGTGAGCGCTGGGGCATGGAGTGACAGAAAGTAAGCCCGAACCCACCCAAGACCTATGTCATCACTGGTGAACAAGAGGTTAACTCTGCTAAATAGAAGAGGGTGAGGGAATTCACCCATTGGAACCTCAGTTACTGGGTGGAGCAGGGAAAGTAATCTTCCCTGAAAATCTGCAACCATAAATTGGGTCTTCATGCAGATTTTTGCTCTGAATTTATGCTACTTTTTGTTATCTGAAAAATCCAAATAGATAAGTCAGTTTAAAGTGGCTGTGAATTGCTTGTCTCCATAGGACACTAGCAGAAGCAAACATAGATCCTCATCAGAAGAACTCAACTTCAGTATAGATCTTACAGAGTTCCCATAAAGTTCCAAGAAAAGAAACCATTTTGTTGTCTGGATATTTAAAGAAATAAAAACTTGGAAAGACAAGTACTGGAGTGGGATGCCATCGCCTTCTCCAAGTAAGAGGTTTAGCCCAGGCTAAATACTTCCTTTAAAAAAAAAATACTTTTAAACCTTATAGCTTTGAACATTCAAATATATGTACTGAACATTCAAATGAATGTACTGAGCAGCTCAGTACATCCAGGAGAATAATATCAGAAGGTGAAGATAAAGTATTTAATAATTTAATTTAAAAAACACATTTTTGACAAATTCTTAGCAATTAGGAATGAGTTTTCTTAACTTGTTGAAATATAATTTTTATGAAATTCCAGAATTAAAAAAAAACAAACACAAAAAACTGTGGCTCAAGATAACAAAACTTTGTCCTCCTTTGTACTCCTTTTTAGCATTGTGCTGTGTGTTCCAAAACAGCAGGTAAAGTAATCAAAGGGTAGAGTTTGAGGAGGGGAACAGAAGTCTCATTTGAAGGTGGTTTTCTATTTAGATAATGCCAAATAATCCACATATAAATGGGTAGAATTAATAAAAGTTTAGCAAGATTCCTAGAGTTAAGATCAAAATACAGTGGTTGTATTCTTGTTTGTGAACAAGTTAGGAAATATAATTTAATAAACTATATTCTGTATAATAAAAATAAGGCACCTTTGAGGAAGTCTACAAAATTGGGTAAAGCTTTTGGAAAAAATTATAAAGCTTTATAGGAAAACACTGAAGAAAGTGATATAGAGAAAACAGTAACAAATGGAAAGATTGATATCATAAAGCTGTCTTTCCCCAAAAAAATTAATCCCAGGTTCCACAATTCTAGTCAGATTTTCACCCTATTTATTGCATGTTCAGATGCATATGCAAGAGAGCAAAAGGCTGAAGGGAAAAGTGGCTTGATTTGCCCAACCAGTTTAGAAGGTGGTTTTGAAAAGCCGCTCATAGTAGTGTACGTCGCACAGAATGGACACCCGGACTAATAGGGCAGACTCGACAGTGAAGAAACGGAGCCATACATATATACAAGTGCTTCATAAGGAACATAGGTGGCTTTTCACATTAGTGAGAAAGGGGTTGCATAGCCATATGGAAAAAGTTAAGTGGATCTCCCCTTTAATTGGAAGAACAATCACTTCCATAAGTGACCTCACAAATGTTGAGCCAAACCGTCAGTTTTGGGAAAATATGTGTGCCCTATGATAAAGTTACATTTAAAATATGTAAGATAATGCCGTCTATTTCTTGGTTATAAACCATGTATATTAAAAATATAAATGGAATGATGAACACTGGGTTTCAGCTCAGGTTACCAAAAATGTTGCAGGTTGAGGCTAAGGATACAGAAGATTTTTATTTTCTTAACTGAATGGGTGTGGATGCTTATTTAAAAAATATTTTGTGGTCTAAGTATTTTATAAAAATTTAAACAAAAAAGTAAATTCAGCTGTTTTTCATCTTCAGTTTGCTTTGGTGACTCCCTGGATATAGCTTGGTGACTTCCTTAGGAGACTAACTCTTAGGTCAGCCAGCCAGCCATGCATGGGAATCTAAACCATTGGATAAAGGAATTAATCCCCATGCTTCTCTGTTTCCTTATGTAAAGTGGGAATAATTAGTTTGTATGCTGGTATGAGGATTTTGAGTTCACATATGTGTGGTTCATAGTGATATGTTGTTGTTCAGTCACTAACTCATGTCTGACTCTTTGCAGCCCCATGGACTGCAGCATGCCAGGTGTCCTTGTCCTTCACTCTCTCCCAGAATTTGCTCAGACTCATGTCCATTGAGTCAGTTGATACCATCCAACCATCTCATCATCTGTCAGTCCCCTCTCCTGCCTTCAATCTTTTGGGTCTTTTCCAGTGAGTCTGCTCTTCGCATCAGGTGGCCAAAGTATTGGAGCTTCAGCTTCAGCGTCAGTCCTTCTAATGAATACTCAGGGTTGATTTCATTTAGGATTGACTGGTTTGATCTCCTTGCTCTCCAAGGGACTCTCAAGAGTCTTCTCCAGCACCACAATTTGAAAGGCATCAGTTCTTAGGCACTCAACCTTCTTTATGGAACAAATCTCATATCCATACATGACTACTGAAAAAATCATAGCTTTGACTATACGGACCTTTGGCAAAGTGATAATCTCTGCTTTTTAATACACTGTCTAGGTTTGTTGCAGCTTTTCTTCCAAGGAGCAATCATGTTTTAATTTCATGGCTGCCTGCAGTCAACGTCCACAGTGAGTCTGGAGCCCAGGAAAATAAAATATGCCACTTAGCTCCACTTTTTTCCCGTCTTTTTTCCATGAAGCGATGGGACCAGATACCATGGTCTTTGTTTTTTGAATGTTGGGTTTTAAGCCAGCTTTTTCTCTCTCCTCTTTTCAACCTCATTAAGAGGCTTTTTAGTTCCTCTTTGCTTTTTGCCATTAGAGTGGTACCATCTGCATATCTGAGGTTATTAATATTTCTCCTGGCAGTCTTGATTCCAGCTTGAGCTTCATCCAGCCCAGCATTTTGCATGATGTACTCTGCATATAAATTAAATGAGCGGGGTGATAATATACACCCTTGATGTGCTCCTTTCGCAATTTGGAACCAGTCCATTGTTCCATGTCTGGTTCTAACTATTGCTTCTTGACCTGCATACAGGTTTCTCAGAAGTCAGGTAAGGTACTCTGGTATTCCCAACTCTTTTAAGAATTTTACAGTTTGTTGTGATCTATACAGTGAAAGGCTTTCTAAATGTAGTCAATAAAGCAGAAGTAGATGTTTTTCTAGAATTCCCTCGCTTCTTCTATAATACAGTGGATTTTGGCAATTTGATCTCTGGTTCCTCTGCCTTTTCTAAATCCAGCTTGAACATCTGGAATTCTTCAGTTCACATAGTGTTGAAGCCTAACTTGAAAATTTTGAGCATTACTTTGCCAACATGTGAACTGAGTGCAGCTATATAGTAGTTTGAACATTCTTTGGCATTGCCTTTCTTTGGGATTGGAATGAAAACTGACCTTTTCCAGTCCTGTGGACATTGCTGAGTTTTCCAAATTTGCTGGCATGTTGAGTGCAGCACTTTAACATCATCATCTTTTAGGATTTGAAATAGCTCAACTGGAATTCCATCACCTCCACTAGCTTTGTTCCTGGTAATGCTTCCTAAGGCCCAGTTCACACTGCAGGATGTCTGGCTCTAGGTGAATGACCACACCATCATGGTTATCCAGGTTATTAAGAGGTTTTTTGTATAGCTCTTCTGCGCATCTCTGCCATCTCCCTCCTCTTAATCTCTTTTACTTCTGTTTCTGTCCTTTATTGTGCCCATCTTTGCATGAAGTGTTCCCTTAGTATCTCTAATTTTCTTAAAAAGATCTCTAGTCTTCCTGATTCTATTATTTTCCTCTCTTTCTTTGCATTGTTCAGTTAAGAAGGCTTTCTTACTTCTCCTTACTATTCTCTGGAACTCTGCATTCAGTTGGATATAGCCTGCCCTTGTGTCAGTTGCTCAGTCATGTCCAACTCTCTTGACCCCATGGACTGTAGCCCACCATGCGCCTCTGTCCATGGAATTCTCCAGGCAAGAATACTGGAATGGGTTGCCATTCCCTTCTCCAGGGGATATTTTCTCCTTACTGCTTTGCTTTTCGTTTCTTCTTTTCTCACTATATGTAAGGCCTTGTCAGATGACCATTTTGCCTTCTTGCATTTCTTTTTCTTTGGGATGGTTTTGGTCACCACAAAACTGTTAATACTGTAATTCCTGTACAGTATTATAAACGTCTGTCCATAGTTCTTCAGGCACTCTTTCAGATCTAATTCCTTGAATCTATTTGTCACTCCTACTGTATAATCATAAGGAATTTGATTTAGGTCATACGTGAATGGTCTAGTGGGTTTTTTTTTTTACTTTGTTCAATTTAAACCTGAAATTTGCAATAAGGAGCTCATAATCTGAGGCACAGTCAGCTCCAGGTCTTGTTTCTGCTGACTGTGTAGAGAGAGCTTCTCCATATTCAACTGCAAAGAATATAGTCAGTCTGATTTCTGCATTGACCATCTGGTGGTAGCCATGTGTAGAGTCATCTCTCGTGTTGAAAGAGGGTGTTCGCTATGACCAGTGCATTCTCTTGGCAAAACCTCTCTTGTTAGCCTTTGACCTGCTTCATTTTGTACTCCAAGGGCAAACTTGCCTGTTATTCCAGGTATCTCTGAACATCCTACTTTTCTATTCCAATTGACTATGATGAAAAAAACATCTTTTTGGGGTGTTAGTTCTAGAAGGTCTTGTAGCTCTTCATAGAACCATTGGACTTCAGCTTCTTTGGAATTAGTGGTTGGGGCATAGACTTGTATTACTGTGACGCTGAATGGTTTTCCTTGGAAACAAACCAGCATCATTCTGTTGTTTTTGAGTCTGCACCCAAGTACTGCATTTTGATCTCTTCTGTTGACTTTGAGGGCTACTCTATTTCTTCTAAAGTATTCTTGCCCACAGTAGTAGATGTAATGGTCATCAGAGTTAAATTCACCCATTCCTATTCATTTTAGTTCATTGGTTTCATAAAGATGTTGATGTTCCCTCCTGCCATCTCCTGCTTATCTACATCCAGTTTACCTTGATTCATGGACCTGGCATTCTAGGTTCCTATGCAGTATTGTTCTTTACAACATGGAACTTTACTTTCTCCACCAGACCCATCGATACTAATTTTAATATAGATTCTAGAATTTTTAGGTCTTTCATTCAGTTCCTCTTAAAAGTCATTGATTCTTTCTAGCTTTCTTCTTTTCTTTTTTTTAAAATTAAGTGTCATGCTTTCTTTTATTGCTCCTTACCTTCATTTCTTGGACCTTTTTCAAGCTTTCGAATTTGTTTTCCTATATTGCCTTTCTGCAGGTTTTCTCAGTTGTTGAGGTAGATGTGCTTTTGAACAACATAAGAAGCCAGTGGGAGCTGAGATTGTTTTGTGTTTTCCCTATCAGTTTGATATTCTGATTGAATTATGGAAGTCAAGCATTTTGTGTCCCTTTGAAAACAAAGAATCCCTGAATTTAAAAATTAATTTTTAATCATTCTACTCTTACCATCAATGATTGATTTTTATATTGTTTCATGCTTTAATAATTGGCATTAACACATTGCTTTACCTACAGTGTCAAATTTTTTTGATAAATACTTATGACATTGCATTATTTTTAGGTCATTTTTCTAGGTACTCCTAATATTGATCCTTTTAATAAACTTCATCTTTTGTAACCTAGAAACTTGCTGGCATACATGCTTTAAAATAGAAGTTTAATGCTATTTATCAAGACAATATTTATCATCCAGGATGCTTTAGTTTTTGTTGATTGCCGGGTTAAGAAGATTTTTTGTTTGTTTGTTTTCCATTTACTCTTTTTTCCCCCTATAGTATTTTTATGAAGATGACAGCTAATATTCTTTTCTGCTTTTGGAAATATGACAGATTATGTAGACAATAAACAGAGAGAATTTCATTTTTAAAAATTGTGGAAAAATTATTCAAGTGACTGTGAATATAGAATATGCTGAAATAGTTGAAACAAAAGCACCTGATAGGTGCATGAGTACCTCTGGGGAGTTTCTGACATGTCTATAGAATCTGTATACAGACCAGTGCACATGTGCGTGTCAAGACCACACATGGGGAGACCTGCTCCCCTGGAGGTGACTCAGCCCATGCCCCTTGTTTGCAGTCTGGGTGCTTTTCTGAGTGGGTCGCACTTACTGGAAACATTATGGAAGCACTGTGTTTGCTGTGTCCTCCAGGTCGGATCCGCACGCGACGACAGAGCTCCGGGAGTGCCACCAACGTCGCCTCTACACCTTCCGACAGTCGGGGCCGCAGTCGCGCCAAAGTGGTCTCGCAGTCCCAGCGTAAGAAGTATATTTTATGCTGTCTGTTTATCTTAGTTTTATCCAACTTCTGCAGTTGGAAATTTGTATTATTTTTATCGACTTTAGAGGAAAAACACATTTTGGTGACGCTAAGACACTGAATGATCTTTATGTATGTTGGATAAGTTTGCAGAATGGAGTATTCCAGTGCCCACCTGTGTCTCCTTTCCAAGCGACTTACGTTCTGTTTAAATTTTGTAAGCAGTGAAATGTAGTTTCTCTTCTTCCCCTCAAGCCTTTCAAGTTGAAACGTGTTTGGGCTATGACCCGTTTTGCTGTTGATGAGGACTCCTGATGTAATTTAAGAACAGCACCCAGGAGGTGACTGCTCACACTGAGGTCTCTTTCCAGTGGCAAGAAGTAAATCCATTCAGAGCTCCCCCTAGCCCGCTGTGCTAACACGTCACCCTGCTCCTCTCTTCCTGCCAGTGTGGGCTCTTGCTTTTGCTCAGCTGCCCTCGCTTCCATTATTGCTTCTATGTATATGTCAAGCCACTTGATTCTTAGCATCACCCGTGAGAGCACCCATGCATGGGATGAGCGTATCCTCATCCAGGATCCAGTCCTGATGTCTCTCTTCCTGGCCCCACAGGCTTCCCTGTCTGTGCACATGGAGTGGAGCGGGTGTCAGGGTCCTCCTGGGCAGGGCAACCATGCCTGAGGAAGGCTGCCCTTCCCTCAGCACTGCGCTCATCAGCTGATGGTGTCTGCCTGGCTTGTGTAGAGAGTGGCTAGTCAGCAGCCAATCCTTAGTTCCTCTCATAGATGCTTAGAAGTTCTTTCTCAGCTCCTCCTGAATTTAGGTACTTTCTCAGGTCCCTTTGATAATTAAGGGTCCTTATGTTGAAACAAGCTTTTATTTTCTTTCTGAAAAAAAAGTGCAAAGTCAGTCATATTATTGGGAGGCTACACAACCCAGGCTTGTCTGATACAGAAGCCCATGCTTTTAGTGTCTTACACCATGCAATACAACATAAGTTGTGCAGGTGTAGTCCAGAAACTTCTGCTTAGGGAGTAATACCCTGGCTCTGGTTGTTCTTTTGAACTCTAGTGATGCCTGGAGTCACAGATAGATAAATACTCAGGTCACAAGACTCATATCTCATCACAAGGAAATTTTTCTTGACAGAAAATGTTTAGGACTCAGAGAATAGGTCAATATGTTTGAATTCAGTTGAATTAAAAAAATGTCAACCCTTTAGCTGCACAAGTTTATTTTCTTTCGTGGAAAGAGTTGAACAGTGTTTTTTATGTTTTTTTATGTCTGCTATTCATTGGCATTGGTCTCTGCAGGGGTTCCTGCCCCTCGCTGGTTAAGGGGTGTCGAAAATAAAGTCCCTTCTGTAGTGGGAGATGACAGAGCTATAATTTTTCAGTGTTATAAAAATATTGTACCTTGCATTGGGGACCCAGTTTAACTCTTCAGTTTTATTTTATTCCCCAAATTCCACTCACAGGAAAGAGACAACACAGCAAATGATCAAGCCTGGACCTTAAACTTATGTATATAAATCAGATATTTTTTAAAAATTATTTTAATAGGAGGTAAATATGAACACATCTGTATATTTTACAAATGTAGATATACTAGCATTCATAGTTCCGCTTTAAGAGTAAGTAGATTTCATTAATATTAGATTTAGGGCAACAGCATATTTTAAATAGCTGAGGATTTAACTATGTGAGGATTAGTATTTAAATACTGAAGAATTTGGCATTAGACATTGTTAAGATGAAACTAGGTAGCAGCAGTTTCTTTCACTTTGTTGATGTTTATGGAGCCCTTCCTATGGTGAGCACCATGTACAGTGGTATAGAACACAGATGGTAAGTCACTTTCTGGCACTTCCCTGGTGTTCCAGTGGTTCCATACTCACTGCAGGGGCCATGGTCAGGGAACTAAGATCCTGCATGCCGTGCATGGTGGCCAAAAAAAAAAAAAAAGTAAGAAAAAAAAAGATGCCATCACTTCTGCTGGGCTGCTCAGAGCTAGAGAGCAGGTGCCCCCCACGGGGCCCGGCACTCTCTCAGTCTTCCCTGTATCTCATCTGCCTGCACTGTGCCTGGCACAGGGTAGGTTCTGTCCATGTTTCATGGACAGATACAAAATAAATGCTAGTACAGTATGATGTGTATAAAATAAAAACAAGTACAGAAGTAAACTAGGAGGAACAAGACCTAGGAAAAACAGCTTTTGCTAATGTGTTTGTAAACAGACCCATTTGTGCTATGTTGCATGCTGACCTCTGTATTGTGTCTTTTAATCCACTTTTTGCCTGTCCTTTGGTCTGCTCTCATAACCCAGGATCCAGATCTGCTAATCCTGCTGGTGGTAAGACATCTTTCTTCTTGCTGTTTTTTTGTTTTGTTTTGTTTTTTGCATTTTCCCTCACCCCATGTGCCTCGCACAGTATTAATTTCTCTCTTTATTATGAGCTTAATCTTTCTCCATTTTTTCTGTATGTTCAAATTCTAGAGTTTGAAATGGATTTCTTTTCTCTTTTTATACAGCCTAATAATTTGTGTGCTCCAATTTTATGGGCAAAATTAATAGATCCTAAAATAGGTTCTTCATGATAATGTGTATTGATAATTTTTATAATGAATTTCACTTAAATTGTAGTTAAGTCATTAAAAAGTACTAATTTTTGTAAGTGGTCATCTTGGTGTTTCATTTGAATTATGGAGGGGCGTGTGCGTGCAATTTCCAGGTAAGTTTTATTTCAAAGGTTTTTACTCTCTGGATCATTCTATTCTTCTGCATAATAATGTGTGCTTGACATTTGTGGATTTTGTTGCCTTCTGTACTTAACAGGAAGATCTACCTAAGTTAATGACTGCCATTTGGGTGTATTGGTCTGATCCTTAAAGATTTGCTGTTTGCTTTAAGAAAGAATTTTGTTTTACAAGAAATGGTTGTATAAGTATCTAGTCACTTAGCCATTTTTAAAAATTGCTAACTATGTATTATGGGTTGTGTTTTTTTGATTTTTGTTTGTTAACTTTTATTGGAGTATAGTTGATTTACAACATTGTGTTAGTTTCAGATGTACAGAAAAGGGAATCTGTTATATGTATGCATATATCTACTTTTATTTTTAGAATCTTTTCCCATATAGGTCATTACGAGTACTGAGTAGAGTTCCCTGTGCTAGTACAGTAGGTCCTAAATTAGTTGTCTATTTTATATATAGTAGTGTGTGTCTGTCAATCCCGATCTCTCCAAGTTTATCCCTCCTGCTGCCGCCTTCCCCATGTTTTTGATTTCTCATTTTACTGCATACACATTACAGAATGTATTCTGCAGAATTTCTACCTTTGTAGGGTTTTTGAGCCTTCCTTTGAGACTCAGTACATAGTGTTTATGGAAATGTACAAGCGAATGTCCATCTGTTTGTTGGACTGTACGTTTGTATGTATGGAGAGGTATGTTTATGCATATCCATATGGTTTTGACTGCTCTGTCATTTTATGACTAGTATGTTAATCTTTTATTGATATTAGTCTTTCTGAGAGGTATGTAAGTAATTATGGTCTTTCCAATTTCTCTCTGTATTTTTATCATTTTATATCTCAGGGCTATGTTACTTGTAGCATGAAGTTTCATGATTATTATATCTTTAAGGATAATTCTTTTCTTTTTGAAGTTCAGTGTTTTATTCTATTTTCTTGTTTTGTTTTATGTATGTTGTCTCTTATAAGCAACATGCAGTTGAATTTCATTTCAGTTTTTTTAAACCAACCCAGGAATCTCTGTCTTTTAATAGATAAATGTAATCAGGTCACATTTATTATAATTACTAATATGTTTGAGATTATTACTACCATTTTATTTTGTGATTTTTGTTTACCATATTTCTGCCCCCTTTTCCATTTGTTACATTAATGGAGTCTTAGATCCATTTTCCTCCATTAATGTTTAAGAAATTTTTGTTATATTTCTATTCTTTCAGCCATTTTTAACATATCCACTCCTTTAGGAAGCAAAACAATTATTTAATAAACACCTTTGTGATTATTGGTAGAAATTTGTTATAGAATAGGGAGACTTTTTGTTCTGAACCTGAGCTTGTTCTTTTGAATCAGAAATTTGGCAGTCGTTTTTGTAGAATTCCATCATTCCTTCTTCTGTGTAAATATTTATGATAATTTGATGTTCTTTTATGCTCCTTCATTTTTAAAAAATATTAGTTATATTATCAACTAGGAAGCTATTTTTACACAAAGTTCTCTTGGTATTTGATCGAAACTGCTGTGTAAAGTGACTTCTGAAATTACTGTAACTTATTTCTTGATTTACGTTCATTATTCAATTTTGTTTTGGTTTACTTTTAGCTGGCAGCCGATCCAGTTCCCCAGGGAAATTGTTGGGAAGTGGTTATAGTGGCCTTGCTGGGGGTTCCTCAAGAGGCCCACCTGTGACACCCTCTTCAGAAAAACGAAGCAAGATTCCCAGGAGTCAGGGATGTAGTCGAGAAACAAGTCCAAACCGCATAGGATTAGGTAAGAATTCTCAAAGGCCTTGAAACACCATTCCCAACCTGGTCGTAAGTTTCCTGTAGGAAATAACTATTTTTGAACTGAGGATGTCATTTTGTCTGTATTAAAAAGACATTTCAGTGTGTGCTTTTTACAGAATGCAGCATGTTTAGTTTTCATTTATGACTAAAAAATATGTGGGGTTTACCTACAAAGTCATGGGAAAGAATCACACCATTTTAGGCTTTTATGTTTGAGAATCATTTTGTAAAACCTTAAAATTGGGAGAATGGGCAGGATTTTTTCTTCCCAGTTACGAGCAGTGCTGCTTTTTCTTTCACTGAATAGCACTAAGTAGCCATTAACCTATGTAAATTTTCAAAAGCAATTTGTAGGGTCCACCTCTGGAGAAGGGCATGGCAACCCACTCCAGTATCCTTGCCTGGAGAATCCCATGGACAGAGGAGCCTAGCAGACTGCAGTCCACTGGGTTGCAGGGAATTGGTCACAACTGAAGTGACTGAACATGCACGCATGCAGGGTACACATTTATTTTGATTTTGATCTTCTCTAACCTAACTAGTGAAACTTACCATCAAAGAATATGTGTAGTTACTTTTGCCATAATATTGTTCAAACATAAACATCAAAAAGAGAAAAACTATTTTGTGTTGGAGTATTTAGTTTCTTTGTAATAGTGTGTAGAACAGAGTGTATATGAATGACTCTCAGCAGCTTAACAGCCTCTTACTCTATTAACAGCTAACTTGTATGCTACCTTCTTAATAAAAAAGTTAGAAGTCTTTTGTAACATTTTGTGAAAAATCTGTGTTCAGACTCATATTTTCACCTCCTTTCTAAGAGTGAAAACCTACTAATGTGAAATCAGAGCACTATAATTTTTAGTCCTGTTGGCTTATCTGTCTCCTTTATTCGTTTATCTTACCAACAACTTTTACATGAATGTTTACTATGATGTATTGGGAACATTGTGAGACCTTTTAATTAGAAGAGAAATGTAATAGATTCAACTTGTGACTTCAAAGAGCTTGTGGTCTTAGAGGCAAAAATGTGAGACCATTTGACAGGTATTCTGGCGGGTGCTCTGGGCCATAGAACAGGAATGTCCTGGGGCCCTTGTCTGCCCCACTCCTCCCAGATTTCCTTCCAAGGCAGGCTTCCCAGAGAAAGTTGTGTTTCGATGAGGTATAAGGTGGTGAGAGGTATGGCGGGGAGATGAGGAGAATGGTATCCTCAGGTAGAGAGGACACTGTGCAGAAGCAGTCAGACAAGAGGGAGCATCGTGTACCCTGGGGCCTCTGGTGATTCCTCTGACGGTAGCTGAGGTTTTTGACAGGGTAGGTGGGAGATGGGGGCAGGACAACTGTTAGGGTCCAGCTCACAAATGTCCTTGAGGGCTGCCTGAGATTCAGGAAGGCAGAAACAGTTATTTATGAAGTAGCATCAATAGGATTTGGTTTAACCAACATTTCTGAAACAAATAAGAAATGTGATCAAGCCGTGGTTTCGTTAATTCTATACAGTGCTGACTTTCTGTGGGCATTACATCACATGGTCCTTGAGCTGAACAGCTATTTGGCTCTAGTAATGGGGCTACAACCAGAGAAAATACCATGACTGAAATATCTAAATTTCATATTTGTTGCTATAAAATAGGTGTATTTAGATCTGGTTTTGCTTGGGAAATACATTTGATTTCAAATCTAGGTGTGAAGTTTCAGCTGTCCTTTTTCCATAATTAATTTTAAAATTATTTTTGGGGGGAGATTTTACTCTTTATTAAAGATGCCATTTTTACTGCCTTCTTGAAATTGGGAAATAATCCAACCTTGATTATCTAACCTAACTCTAGGACCTGGTAGTCTGTGGTCTTAGCTGTGAATTGTGCACTGTGTATTGTGGGTAGTTGAAAAGATAGCATTTCATAAGCCTGTAAAAGAAGTCCTTTGGAACATCATCCATCACAAAGAACTAAATAGGAGCCTGTTGCCTTCCAGAGAGTTCTGATCTGAAACATTATTTTGAAGAAAGTTGTTTCCTTGGTGCTCATTAAGAGGATTAGTTCTGGGTGGAGTTTTGAGGTCATACATGCAGTTCTGGTTAAAGAAGATATTTTAGGTAAATATTTGTACATTGTGAGAATATATATGCACAGATTATAAAAATATGTATAAGTAAAATATATCTCCACTTCTTCCTCTGTTACTACTTAAAGATTCCATTTTATAGAGTGTCATATTAGCATATTTCTGTAATAGAGTGTATGCTTCTTCTCTTATTTAATATATACTGGGTATATGCTTTGTGTCTATAAACATTTGATTCATTATATAGCAACTTTAAATATAAATACTCCAAAAAAAGTTAGGAATATCTTTTAAGAATACTTTCTGTAATCCTCAAACCAGTTAATAGTTTTAATCATAGCTAAACTAGGCTTAGAATTTGCGTTGAGAATTGATTCTAGTTGTCTGCAAATTATATTGATTCATCTATGCTTTTTTGTTTGAAATAATGTTTTTTAACTAAATTTTCTTATCTGTGATGAAAATGTCAGAACTCTTCTACTTTAGCATTTAAGGTTTCTTAAGCAAAATAGAATGTAATTCCTGTTGGTTAACTTAAGAGGCAAACCCTGCCATGTTTTTCCTTCTTGACGTCTATTACTTCATAAACTAATGAGATAGATAAGTGTATGTGTAAATTGTTTTATTCTACTTATGATAAGTCACATGAATAGCTGATATCTATAGCAGTTACATTTTGGAAGTTTGCCTTTGGTTCCCTTCTTTGTCCAACTCATCTATTGAAAAGTCTATAAAACATTGGACCCTCTGCCCCAAATGTTCCATGGATGTATGTTTAAAGTGCTCTCAGACTTCTGGTTAAATATATTTTGAAAAAATTAAAATTAATAGTCAGCTTTAGCTGTTAGATTAGACTACTGTGTGCAAGACCAGAACATGAAAATGTCTAGACTAGAGAGATGTTTCATGTCCTTAGTTTTGTTAGTTTTTGTTATTCTTCTGGTACTTCTGCTTTTGATAGGAGTTCTTATAGGATAGTACCTTGAAAGACAAGAGTCAGGGTTTCCCTTGAAACATTATAAAAATAGAGTGTCACTCAAGAAATAAAAACTAGTCAGATGGTTTTTCCAGGCTTCTCAGCATTCCTTGTAAGCACAGGACTTGACTCCCTAAGAATGGTACTTTTAGAAAGTTCAGGCAGCACGTGTGTTTTTATTGTCTCTTCCCCCTCTGTCACCCCTTTGCCATAACAGATTCTTATGTAGAATGTTCAGTGTGGGCACTCAAAGAAAAGACAAGAGTGATGCAGAATATTGTGTTTTAGCTTTGACCACCTAATTAATTATAGCCTGAAAAACTTTTATATACTTATTTTAAATCCTCCTTGTAGATTAGTCTTTGGAAATGGTTTACAAGTGGCATTTTTTTCCTCTTGTGTTTAATTATCCAATATTTGAACTGTTGGTTTCATCATAAGTGTACTCTAATGAAGCTTGGCACAAAATCATGAACAGAATTGTAAGCAGCATTCTTTTTTTCCATACTACTATTGCCATACGTTAAAGGAGCCAGTCAAGTGGGTGAAAGACCCTTCTCTGGGTCAAACACCAGGACAGTAAACCTTGTTAAGAATTGTGGCTGCTGTGATTTCAGATCATGTCTGCATATTCCTTCTCATGCTCTTCACTGTCTTCACAAAGCAAGCTCAGCCCACAGGGAGAGCAGAAATACCCCATTGCTGTAGTATACATGTTAAGGGTGTGAGAGCTGTATAAAAATTCAGATGTGATCAGGCAAAAACTGGAAGAAAATGATTAATTGAGCATGCACATGTGAAAAACCATCAGAACTGCTCTTCCTACTTTTTGATTGTGTTGGAGTAGGCAGTGGAATAGGACTAGAGTTTCACATATGCCTTTCAGCAAGGAAGGCAGAAGTACCTATATTATGTTCACGGTACCCTTTTCATTTAAATGGTGGGGAATCTTTCTCTCTCTTACTTTCCTAAGCAGAGGTGGAGGCCCAGAGAGGCTGAGTAGCTGGATCATTGAGTTAGCATGGAGCTGGAGGGGGCATTTATGCATTGAAGTGGGATTGGTCCCCTAAGGATAAGCAATATGTCTTGCAGGTTTTAAGCAACTTGTCATTTACTGAAGGGGTCAGTAGATACTCTCTAGTTTTTTAAGGTGCTAAATTAAACATTTAGCACCTGTTGCCTTGGCTGTTGTTGTGGAAGTTGTTCAGAATGTTATCAGAAATTGCTGATTCAGTCGTTAGTGCTGCTTTGAGTGAAAACCCAGGGCTTCCACATCACTATAGCAAAATAAAGACAAGTTTAGGAATTCCTGAAAGTGAAAGTGTTAGTACTCAATCGTGTCTGACTCTCTGTGACACCATGGACTGTAGCCCCCCAGGCTCCTCTGTCCATGGAATTCTCCAGGCAAGAATACTAGAGTGGGTTGCCATTTCCAGGGGATCTTCCCCTCCCAGGGATTGAACCTGGGTCCTCTGCATTGTGGGCAGACTCTTTACCGACTAAGCCACCAAGGAAGACTGGTGAATCCCAAACAAAGCCCTGTTTTGACTGATAGCTCAGCTTGCATCCTGCACTTGACCTTGCCTTGCTCACCAGCACAGACCCAAGTTTTTGGACATCACTTAGGTATCTTTAAGGTCGAATTCACCTCTGGCACTGAGCAGAGACCACAATAGGAAGCTGGTTTGGCTTTTCACTTCCACATTCTTCTAAGTCAGGCAGTTTTATGACTCTGGTTTGTAACACATTCTTGTTACAGTTTGGCCATAAATCTGCCTTTTCTCTAAAGTCGTAGGCTATGCTCATTGTAATGTAGTAAACATGGCTATTTTCAAGGTTATTTTTTTCTTACATTTCTGACAAAGTCATTTCTGTCTAGTCCAGAATTAGTAGATCCTCTCAAGACGGAAGTGTTTATTGCTCCCATCAGCTATCATGGAAGTGGCTACACACTTTCAGTTTGCAGAGTTGTTTCTGAGTATTTTTCCAGTACTGCGTTCCTGTTTTCTCGAAGTGAATTGAAAAATAAGGGCACCATGATCTTTTCTGAGATTTATGGCCAAGTTATATTAGCCCTTAGGCTTCATAGGAGAGTCTTGTCTTATCAGCATGCTATGACATGAGAAAGTAATTAGTTCTGTTCAAGCCAGTGGCTGATCTTCAGCATGAGTATTGAAGGTATCAGGCCACTTGCCATAGACTTAGGTGTGAGGCTGGGTAAGTGGAGGCACTTGGGGAGGGGTGACAGGCAGATCTTTCTGGCTTCCCATAGAAAAAACAGGAATTAATGTCAAGGCCACTGAATGAAGGTTATCGGACCTGATTCTTTATGTTTGTTGGTTTAGTAATTATGTTTGCAGCATCTACACACTGGTTTGAAGTAGGCAGGTTCTGTTGCTGGGTCAGTCCTTGTGACTTCTGTTTGTAAAGACGGCCAGGCTGGGAGCAGTGAACCCTCTTAATTAGGTAAGTTCATGAAGCTCAGTGACCAGAGCCTTTATTCTGGTTTTTAATCCAAATTAAATTGTCTTTCTAAGGACCCATTGCATATGAAAACGACTATGGCCTTTTATTATCCTCTTGTGGAGAAGTTAAAGCCATAAAAACTGATCATGTCTGGAAGACTTTTTGACGTTGTGTTTTCTGATACCAGTTTGCTCTTTGGAGAGCTTTCTTTGCCTTTCTCACCTTTAGGTGCTCTTTCACCTTCCTGCTGCAGTTCACAGCTTTGCGAGGCAGTGAGCAAGTTGAGTTTTGCCTACACCCCTCCTGTTGTTGTCAGTGAGGCCCAAGCAGGGCCAGACATGGGCCATGTTGTGATCGTGCAAACGGAATGTGACTGACCGTGTGTGAGTTTCTCTGTCTTCATTAAACTTGTTCCCCTTCTCTGAAACCCCTCATGCTGCACGCTAGCACGGAGTAGCCGTATCCCTCGACCCAGCACGAGTCAGGGGTGCAGCCGCGATGCCAGCCGTGAGAGCAGCCGGGATACGAGCCCTGCTCGGGGCTTCGCGCCGCTCGGTGAGTACCCGCCGGCCGGGCACCCCGAGCGCCCCACCCCACCAGGCCCAACCGCCAGCCTCTGTCCCTCCACCACCGTGCTGTGAGCCTCTGCTCTCCATCCTCCTCCTGAGCCACCCTTCCTTGTACCCCTCTGCATGCTCAGATTTTGGCTTTCCCAGTTTTTATTTATCAGAGGGAAAAAGCACCACCTCACTCTGTACTGTTGTCACTTGGGACCGCTGGCTTCTGGGTGAGCCCACCTGTGAGGTCATTGCCAGTGCGAGGTGAAGCTCAGCCAGAGATGACTGTGCTTCAGACTTGAGTGAATTCAGGGCGTATCCACAGTCGTTGAATTTCTACAACTTGTTTTTCATCGTACAAGGGGTCAGTCCATGTGTGAGTCACTTCAAAGAAGGACAAAAAGTAAAATCATGATAACATTTAGAAAGGTAAAAGTGTTCACTTTGGGGGTAGGAACGTTAATTAGAAAAGCAGCATGAATATCAGCTGTCCTTCTGTTGAATGAGTCCTTTCAAAACTTTCTTTAGAGCAGTCTACAAATTGCTTTTGGATAAACTGACAAGGTGTATGTATAGCACACCTCGATGTTCACTGTTAATTATTAAGAAATTTTCCTTTTTCCTGGGCTCCACGGGCTCTTTAATGTTTGTGACCCACTGCCACCCGAGGACAAAAAAAAAAAATCACAATATTTGGTGGCCATGGTACATTATAAGTACTTACTTCTGATCACCAGTTGGGTGCCAGTTGGAGCTGTCTGACACACCCCCACTCAGTTTTTCTTATAGCCAGAATTTGTATTCTAACAATTTCTAGTATTCAGGAAAAACAAGATAAAAAGAGAAACATGTATCCTTTATAGATATTGAATTTACTTTTTCTGCTTAGTTTTAATAACCCTGACTTTCTCTAAAATGGACATGTACCTTTTCACTTTGCACTGTCAACACATATTTTCACAAAAAATAAATGTTTTGTGTCCTTCAGTGGTTGTGTTCTAGTCGTTTGGCATATTTTGTGCTGTGCATTGTCTAGTTTTGTCATGATAAGCGTGGCAAGTAAGGTAGAAATCATCTTAAAATGCTTGGGCCTAGGCCTTAAGTTATTATCTGGAGCTGTGAACTTCAACAGTCTGTTATTTTGACTCTAATTATGAGGCAGGTCTTTCAAATATAAAAATGTCACTGTGGAAGATGGATGGTGGAGCAAAAGCATTAGGTCTTAATACTTACCCCTGTCTCCTTCTGATTATCATACACTTCTTCCCCGGATCTTTTTTTCCCCCAAATCAATAATTAAAATCTAAATCTATTTCTTCGTGAACACTGTCCTTGGTGGAGTTCTCAGAAAGAGCAGGAAAACAGATGCAGGGCCCTCTAGACAGTCCACCAACTTGGTGAGGAGATAGCTGTGTAAGTGTCCTACTTGCTGAGCACAAGGGCCTGAGAGGGGCACAAATTACCTGGAACCTCCCAGCTCTTGCATAGCAGTCTGAAGTGTTAGATCAGAATCCTCAAAAAAATCAGGGGCAACAATGATGATTTTTTTCTGTAAGAACTGGTTATTTTTCCTTTCAAATTATGGCTGTGTATGCATCCTTGTTCATGATCCGGCCTTCCAACTAACTTAGACTTGAACTCTGCAGTCTGTTCATTGGTCATTTTGTCTTAGAGGCAGTCCAGTGTTTTTATTTCACTCGGACATTGCTGTGTTTGTTAGTGCCCATGGAAGCAGCCTTTGTGACCCTAGCATGTGCTCTGGGGCCCAGACAAGACGTGCTGGACTCTTGAGGTCCTCACTGGACTCTGAGGACCTGAGGGCCCAGCTCCCAGTTTCCACTCAGGACAGCCCGGGCTGTGATATGTGTCACTGCTGCTACCACAGCTGGAGATGTGGCTGTGGGTGCTTCTCTTTCTGATAATCTCTAGCCACCAGCATGGTCTTCTGTGTGGTCAGGGCAGGAGTTAACATCTTTTCAGCTCAAGTTTTAGACCGTGCCTTTTTTGGAGCGAGGGAGTTTAAATCTGTTTATAAAATTTCTGTCCAGCTCAGAACAGCAGCAGTGCACCATTCTGAGCAGTCAGTGGGCGCATAACCCTTGTGGGCCCCTCTATTACAAATGACACAACCAAGACTGGGAGAAGAGTCCACCTTCTCCAGATCACACAATTCTGACTTCAGAGCTTGGCTGTTCCTCCACCTCATCTGAGGCATCTTTCTCTTGTTCCTCCAAAGTGAGCTGAATGCTTTCTGAGGCCTCCCCAGGCCCAGGTACGGAGAAAGCACTCTGCTTGGCCGTATTTCCAGGCTTGACCAGAGTGCCTGAGAATTCATGTGCAAACCCCAGAGATTGCTGCCCCTTAGAGAACCTCCTGTGCCCTTTAGAGGGTGTAATGTTTCCTTCTTATTCTCATTCACTGTAATATTCATTTTGTACCCCCTTTATAAATTAGTGAGATTTTGTATTAGTGCCCCTTTGAATCAACTTATATAGCCAACCTTCACTTTTTAAAAGAAAAGGAACAGAAGTAACTGTTTCGGTGACTGCATATTGGGTTTGAGTTTGTAGGGTTGTTTTTCTTTTGTAGTTTTTGGCTGTGCTGGGTCTTTGTGGCTGTGCAGGCTGTCTCTAGTTGCAGTGAGTGGGGGTTACTCTCTAGCTGTGGTGCACGGGCTTCTCAATGCAGTGGCTTCTCTTGTTGCAGAGCATGGGCTCTGGAGTGTAGGCCCAATAGTTATTGCACGTGGGCCCCTGTGGCATGTGAAATCTTCCTGGACCAGGGATCAAACCTGTGTCACCTGCATTGGAGGTGAATTCTTAACCATTGGACCATTAGGACATCCTGTATTTTTCTTAAAAACTTGTTTTGGACCATTTATATATATATATTAATATATTTTTAATATGTATATTAATATATACTTAAATGGTTACGGTAACAACTTTTGAGAAGATTAAGAGCTCTAGGACTCTGCTGTCAGTGAGGCTTTTACCTAAGTGGGTCCACTTGGATTCCATTGTGGGATGTTCACTTGAGTACGTGACAAAGAACTCATTACATGACATATTTGCATAGAATATTCTGTTGAAACAGAACCAAAGGACAGCTTCATAAGGAACCTTCAGATCAGGTGTTGCTTACACACTGTTTCCAGTTTAAACCATCAGGATATGATACCATTGTGCTTGTTTAAGAAATGAGTAATTTGTTTCAGTCTTACACAATATTTTGTCAGTTTCCTTATTTAAGGAAAGTGATTATTTTGTAATATCTGTTCTAGAGCCTGCTGACTTATTTTTGTGCATCTTGAGAAATTAGGGATTTTCTTTTTCTTATGCATGCTGATAAAAATTTATCCTCACTGACCAGATGACCTTTGCTGTTTAGTATCTCTTACCCTGCAGATGCGCATGTTTCATAAAGTGACATGAGCTTAAATAAATAGTTACATTGGAGAGTTTGAGACTTTACCATCCCATGAGTAACTGTGTGTTAGCATTTGAGGTTTCTGGGCTCTGCTCATGCAGGTGGAAGGCAGCACGCCTTAGCGTTACTCTGGGAAACCTGTGAACTTCCTGTGTTGCAGTCACTGTGTTCTTTCCGAGTAATGATTAGAAGCATGTTCCTCCCCCCCCCCCCCCGCCCCCCGAGGTAAGAAAAAGCCTTATGTTGTGTGGTGCTCCAGTCAATAATTTCAGGTTTGGACCCAAGCCTGTATTTCATAATTATTTCTAAAAGTCGTTCCCTGCACACGAGTCTGGAGTTCGGTATATATTTTCTCAGAATGATGTATTGATGTGATTATTATGAGTACTTGCTAGTAAAATAATATTTAACATCTAAGTGTAGAGTTTATGCTTGACCATTGCTGTGACCACCAGCACTGTGCTTCTGTTGCTACCACGCTTTATTCTGTGCCTGGCACTGTTTCAAGTGTTTGATGTATAAGCTCTCTTAATGCTCTTAACTCCCAAGAGGAGGGTACCACTGTTAGCCCCATTTTACAGGTGAGAACTAAGACACAGAGAGGTGTAGTACTTTGCCCAAGGCCCATACAACTAGTTGTGTTCTGACTGGGACCTTGCCCTCTCCCACCCTCCACGTGTCACAGAGCTGGTGCTCACAACTGGAGCCCTGAGCTGCCTCTCCAAGAAAGGCTGTTAAACTTACTGCAGCCAACTTTTCAACAGTTAAACAATGAGGTAAAATAAATAGGATATTTGTGCAACAGAACAACAAACATGTTGACTAGGGAAAATGGAATTATAGTTGTTGACTCCCCCTTTTATAAATCAATCAATTTTTGTCCTGTGAAGCATGAAGTATTTTATTGTTTTTTTAATGACGTATAGTTGATTTACAGGGTTGTGTTAATTACTGCTATACAGCGGAGTGACTCAGTTATACATTTATATACATTCTTTTGTTCATATTCTTTTCCATGATGGTTTATTGCAGGATATTGAACCTAGTTCCCTATGCTGTACAGTAGGAGCTTGTTGTCTATCCATTTTCTGTATAAAAGCCCCCTTCCTTTGACTTCATGTTGTTCCTGTTGAGAGAACATTGTGAACTTCTCTGCTTCTGTATATGGTGCATGGTTGCGTGTGCATTGCGTACTGACGAGAGGTATAACCCATGCTGCTGCTGCCCCTCTGGTGTGGCCCCTGACGTCCCTCCTGTGCATAGCCCATGGTGGCCTTAGTGGCTCCTGTCATGGATGTGCGCCTGAGGTGTGGGCCGCTGGGTGCACAGGCCGGGGATCGGCGCTCGCTGTCCATTCATCTCCAGCACCATCTCTTTTCATGAGGAAGCACGGCTGTGTGGGGAGCAGCCCTCGTGCCCTCCGGCCTGTGGCCGCTGCTGTCTGAGGTTCTCATGTGTTAACCCTGTGGGTGTTGCCGTTCCTTTTACCTGCAGCCTCTCGACGTCATTCCAGGTCCACTAGTGCTCTCGCCACGGCTGACTCTGGGGGGCAGTCAGGTGAACACGTGTTCATGCATGCCTGTCTCACGCTCATTGTCACATTTGTTCATCTTATTCGCTAGCAATTGGCATGGATGCACCTCATATTTTTACCCCCCTCAGTGTGCTTCTATTTTTTTAAGTTGTTGAATGTTTATGGTTCTGTTAATAGGCTATAGATGCTTTGTAGCTTGTTTGACAACATCATTTATCTAGTGTTCATATTTATGTTAAAACAGAAGGATGGGGAAACACTTCCGCCCTGGCTTTCAGTCCCTCCTGCAGGAAAGCAGGAGCCTCAGATAGGTGTCCTGAAGTGTCCCTAGGAGAACTGGGGTATGGACCTCATCCAGCAGAGGCTTTTGTCTCTCAGTCTTTGCTCCCAGTAAAGTGGTGTCTATGAATGCTAGTTATTCCTGTCCAGTTTTCATTACTTGGAGGTACTGTTTAGTGACCAGATGTTCAATTATAGCATACTCCATTTCACATGGATTGAAGGAAGTAGATTGCCCTGAAACTTTTATGGAAAAACAAGTCATTATTATGATAATCAAGTCAGGCCAAAGGTAGCCTTTGCAGCCTGCAGACCCGAAACACTGCCTCAACCCCACTTTAACAATACCCAAATGCCCTGGTTGGCCATTAGGGCAGAAAGTAAGCAAACAGTAATGCTCAATCTGCCAGATTTAACTCACATCATTTTGATAAACTAATAATCCCTCAATGACTACAGTTTTATCAACCGAGTACAAGGCATCATCTCTTAAATCTGACTGTTGATGATGACAGCTGTGACCAGTTTACTGAGTTAGTGTCTCTGTTTTTTTCTCTAAATGAACCACCTATGATTTTATTATGTGTTCTTTGATTAGGACATTCCCCTAAAGATTATGGGCCAGGCAGAGGGCACAGTATATGAATCCATCTCTTGGAAACTGAATGGTACCAGAGAGAACATAGAGCAGATTTGGGTCTGGTGAAAACACAAGGCTTATAAATTTTCTCCACTCCAAACATTTCCCCTTAAGATTTGAAATTCAGTTATCTATGATAAATATCTGCAGTCACCATGTGTGGTGAACCTATACACATCTGAGAAGCACAGAACAATTGCTTTGTTCTTACAGTTTTAATTTTGTGTCTGAAGAATCACTCTTATCCCTGGAGCAAGATTTGCTGGCATGAGATCTATTTTTTTTTTTAAGATTATGTTTTATTTAAGTTTATGCTGGGTAATTTCTAAATGGCTTATAACTGGATTACTTTCATTCTGTTACTCATAAATCCCTTACTATCTACCCTTTTTTAATGAAAAAAGAGAAAGACTTGAACAATGATCATTTATAAAACTGTGCATCATAAATCTCAAATTTCTAATTGTTTCATATTTGAACTGATCATTTGTATTTATAGAGAGGTATTATTGATTTTATACAGCATATCACCTTTTGAACATACACATAATGATGAAATTCAGTATAATCAACAACTGCATTAAAAAAGGGGATAGTATAACATGCAATTTTTGTTTCTCTATAAAAATTCATAATTGTATAACTTGATTAGTAGTTAAATTTTTCCCCCATTCTGTGGCAGTGGAAGATATGTTTCAAAACTGACAATTTTAAAAAGCTAAATAAACTTTTAAAGTTCACCAGGTTGTAGGTGATGTCTTGTTTACCTATCCAAATTTTAAATATATCCTTTTATACGAAAGATCAATTATGTAAGACAGACTTTATTCTGTCTCTCTCCCCCCAACCAAATGCCTCCATTATTAGAAAATGGCAAATACAGAGATTTTCCTTGTCCAAACAGTGTCTTATTTGTTAAAGTGTTTTTAATCTTAACATTTTAAATAAGAATCATTTACTGGATTGCTTTGTCTTGAGCTGCCACAGCGGTGAGCAGCAGGGACTCACAAGGGCAGTGAGTTTCGAGTAATCTGTCCAAGTAAAGCCCTGTCCTGAAGTGAAAAAACCTTTACCAGTGGATACCCTTACCAGGGTAACTTACACTGACTTTCTCCTGCCTTTAATCTCAGCCTTTCTGAAGGAAGGCTGGACAGTTCATGTAAAGGGACTTCTAAAAGTTAGTCTTTTTGGATTCAGTGCTTTCACTGCCAGAGGCGCGGATTCCATCTCTGGTCAGGGAACTAAGATCCTGCAAGCCTCATGGAACAGCCAAAGAAAAAAGTCTTTATTGTCCATGATCGTTAATAAGCTTATAATAGTTGTTTGAACCACTAAAATTGGAAAATTTTTTGCATTTTGTCCATTTTGTTCACACATATAAAGATTATCATTTAAAAATCCTTTGAGGGACTTTGGAAAAATTTATATTATCTGAATGATTAATATTTTGCTGTGAAGATACTAGCTTTTTGTGGTGAAGATCACCTCTGGTGACACAGGCATTATGATGAACAGATATCTAAAATTAATTGACCTTAATAACAAACAGTAGTGACAGTAATGAAAATTTGCACAGAGATCAGTGTAATACATTGGATTCAAATTTTATCTGTTTATTACATATTGCATTAGAACTCATTTATCAAACCACAGAGCTTTCTAATTAGTTTGACCAAATATCAGGGCTTCTTTTGCCATTAGAGAGAATGCTAAATAGATGAAAAGGCTCAACTCATGGCCCAGTTCCCTTCTATGAGTTCCCCTCTCCAGCCTATATCTCAGCACTTTTCCAAAATAATATATCATTAAAGAACCATTTCAATTGTCAGGATGCAGTCATATTAAATGTGAATATTGTAACCTCTGCCACTGGTAAACAAGTCAAGTGTAGTTGAAACTACAAGCCGACTGCAGTAAAAACTGGCCAGAGATTTTTCAGTTTTTCTGTCCAGTATGGGATGAGGCAAGGACCATTGCAAAGAAATGAAAACATTTGAATGACATATATTTTTGCTTTTGTTTTTTACTTAGACCGCTTTGGGCTCGGCCAGGCAGGAAGAATTCCTGGTTCTGTGAATGCCATGCGGGTTCTGAGCACCAGTACAGATCTGGAAGCTGCTGTTGCTGATGCTTTGGTAAGAGGCCCAATGTGTGTGGAGTCTCTTTGAATTACTGACCTACATTTTTCTCTGTCTTCACAGGAAGTAGCCTCCAAATCAGGTCACTAAGTCTTCTTTGATACTCTTTGAGATCGTGTAAATATTGGGTAAATTTAGATTATTATTCCTTTCTTCTTAAACTTTTAACTCTGTACGTAAGTGAAAACTGGCCTTTTGAGCCACATTAACGTCAAGAGTGTCTTCTCTGCTCTTCAGTAACATGGAGGTTGGATGACATCAGGCTTCTCTGATGTCATTGGGTTTCTTTTCCTTTTTTATCCATTTTTTTTCAGCATTTCCTTTTTGCCCCTTCTTTTGCTTCTGTTGCTTTATGGGCTTTGATGGCATAGCCTAAGCACATCATTGTATAATAGTAGGTCTTTGTGGTTTGAAACTCTTGCATCTATTCCATTACCATCACTAGTTGTTCCCTATGATTTTATTCGTTTGAATGAGTCCGTAAGTCATTATTTACAGAAACTTTCCCAGATTTTAAGATGAACTCTTTGAGGATATAAAACACTAGTGGAGTATGTTTTTTCTTGCATTGTTATAATGTAATATTTTAAAAAGCAATATAAAGTGATTAGAGTTCCTTAAATTTATGCTTCTAGAAAACAGTTCCTCAGTAGAATCAGCTTGTGGTCAATTTGCCTTATAAAGATGCATTTCAGCTGGTAGTAACACAGCCTCTTGTTTCTTCTGGTTTATGTGCTCAGCATTTAAAATAGACATGCTTTAAAGAACTGTCTGATCTCTGGTCTTACTTGTACTGTTTCAAGAGAAAAGCATTATAATACCCTGCTTTCAGACCCTGAGGTTTTAAATCCAGCCCTGTTTTCATTTGATCAAAACTTTATAGTGTGTGGCTTCAGGGATCCTACCTCTCATCCCTCCTGGCCCTCCCTCGTTTATTCCTGCTCAGCCAGGTTTCTCTGACAGACATCTGTGAGCAAGCAGTCTTCCAGTCTCCTAGTGTTTTCCTGACGAGGGCTGCCCCGCCAGGTCTGTTCATCAGCCTTGGGTGTGGAAGGACTCTTTCTGACAGGTACTGGAGTTCAGGATAATTGCTTTAAGTAGGACTTCAAGAGCCCCAAGTTGGAGAGTTTATGAAGTGGTTTTCCTTCCAAGTTGAAGCATTTGGAATTTGTTTCTTACCTATTCCGGGACTTTAAGAAGTGGGAACCAGTGGGATGAGAAGTGATGGATGTGCAAAGCCCTTGGTGAGACAGCACTTTGGTTGGGGTGGGGGAAGGGGGGAGGGCCGTGTCTCCTTGTTCCTTAAAGATCTGCTCCAGGAACACTGCACAAACTGCCAGGAGGCAGAGCAGGCCTCAAGAGTCTGGGCTTTGCCTGACTTGGGCTTTTCTCTGAATTCTGGCTCTCCTTACACTCCCACTGCCCTTACGACATTTTGTCCAGACCTCTTGGTCTCTCCCCATGACCTGCTTCAGAAGACAGCACCAGGATGGTACTCAGTCCCTGCCTCGCAGAAAGGAAGTCCCGGGACAGAAGCTTTCCTAGGAGCAGACGACAAAGTTAATAGCAACATTTGGGATGTGCCTCAGTGGTGTGGGGAGAGTTTCAGCAAAGAATTATAGAGCAGATACTGGAAGGTCTCATAACAGGTGCAAGAGGGTTAGGAAATGCCATTGTGAAAGCATTCTTTGTTATTTGCTTGATATGAATTGCTTGCTAACCTGTATTTTTAGTTTGCTAATATATGTTTTGCTGTACACTTTTGTTGCAAGAACAATCCCCACATATGCTTCTGACATAATTCTCTATGCTTTTTCCCCATCCTTCAATATTTTCCTGCCTACAGCTGTTAGGAGACTCCAGGAGCAAGGTACCAGTGCTTTAACTTTTGTTTTATAACTTTTTTTTTTCTGTTGTGAGTATATTTCCTTTAGGAGATGGTAAAGCAACAAAAATGTAGCCTAGTGTAGAAGTTCTGTTCTGAACTGTGATTTTGTGGAAACTAGTGGTGCTTTTGCTAGTGATAGAACTGGTCATGTCTCACGCATGTTTGAGCATTGTTTTCCAACATCAAGTTCTGCCCATTATCCTACTAGTGTTTCATTTTACTAACCTAGGTTTTGTCTCTTACGTTGTTATTATTTCATGAGTGGATACATTCAGCATTTTTCGTATCTTAGGAATCTAGTTCATGTATAAGTGAGATGGCCATATAATTATCATCCTAACAAGGATACTTTTGAGTGTGAGGGAGGGTGCCATTAATAATTATGTGGGGACAGTAGGTGGAAGGCAGAGCTCTCCCAGGTAAGTTGTGATGTGTGTACAAGCCACATTGCTAGGAAGTTACATGGGTGCAGTTTAAGCCCATAGCTACTTGTTTTCCTCTTAGAGAAATTAAATTTTATCTGTTTTATATTGTTCTTGCTATATAATTTGGGGATTTAACTTAATAGCTTTATATTCAGGGTAAGAGACAGGAATGAAGTGGGTATTCTAGTCTAAGGAGGCCTATAAGTGCTGTAAAACTGTAAGTCATTAATAAAAATGGTACAGATCTTTTGAGAACCCTTTTATACAGGACACTACGCCACTGACATTGCAGTGTCAGATGTCCTTAAGGGAGCATGAATTTTCAAACAAATTCACTTACAGACCACGCTCAAGACAGGTTGCTTTTGGTTGGGGAAGGGTGGTGGGCTCACAGACTCAGTGTGTCAGATGCTGAGCCAGGCTGTTTAGCATATCATTCCACTTAATCCTGACAACAAGCCTGTGAGAAAGGTGATCAGTATTATCTCAGGGAAAGGTTAGGAGGCTTTCTGAAGTCACATGGCGGGTTCATGTTACTGAGAGGGCCAAACACCGCACTAAAGATCATGCTCCTTCCTCTGCTGTGGGTGCTTTGCTTACTACTCACTCTACCTACCAGAAGTCTTCTGTTCTGGTTCCATTTCCCTAATCTGTAAGCAAAGGGAAGGTGTGGGTGCGTGTGCCCATGTGTGTGTGTGTGTCTACATTTAACTCTTCGTTGTTGATTTTGTGTCGTAAGACTCATGTTGCCTTTCCATTTCTTCCCCAACCCCTCCTTGAATCTGGCAGAAGAAGCCTGTGAGGAGGAGATATGAGCCCTACGGGATGTATTCTGATGATGATGCCAACAGCGACGCCTCCAGCGTGTGCTCGGAGCGCTCGTACGGCTCCCGGAATGGGGGTATCCCCCACTACCTGCGCCAGACTGAGGATGTGGCTGAGGTGCTCAACCACTGTGCCAGCTCCAACTGGGCTGAGAGGAAGGAAGGGCTGCTGGGTCTGCAGAACCTGCTGAAGAGCCAGAGAACGCTGAGGTAGGGTGGGAGGCCAGGCTCCTTCAGATTGAGCCCCGTGTTACACGCATGGGGGCCTGACACAGATGTGTGGTCATCTATGGGGCAGGCCCAAGAGAGGCCAGGATGGCTCAGATGTGGTCTTTGCCTTCCAGAGAACTTAAATATTGGGCAGACATTCCATAGCTTATTAGGTCTAGGAAACATTTGGTTCACCATGGCTCAGATTTGTCTAGTAGGTGTTTTGAGAAGACTCAGAACAGTTTGTGGTTTAGGTAAAACATAAAAATAACTCTGAAGTTAGTACAGTTTATTTACACTTCAGAGGCAAAATGATGCCAGTCTCAGTCTAAAATGTTTTCATGTGCATGTGCATATGTATAAATAAATATGTTTTTATAAATATGCAGAGTAAAGACACTCAAATGGAGAACTCCAAAGTAGTACAGCATTATCTCTAGAATTGATTGTTTTTGCTTTTGTTTTTGTTCTTGTATTTGTATTTCATAAATTTTCCAAAATAGGCATGGATTACATATACCAAAAACACATGTTTATAACATATTTCATCAGATCTAAGGTACCACTGACACACCATTATTTTATATCTAAGAAGAAATGCTTCTTATAAAACCATGACAGTACTGATATGTTATTGATTGCAGGGTTCTGAATCTCATGGTTACAGAGATATTTGAAGTATAGTCTGTTACATTCTTTGGATAATTTTTTTAAGCAACGCTGTGAGACTGGTTACGTGTTTCTGTTCATGGATGGCTCTGCAGAACTCTGTGAGCATGGACTGACAAGTCACTGGGCTTCAAGTGTGGCCGTCTACAGTCAGTGTGACCCCTGCCATATTCCTTCCTGCCACCTAAACTCCCTGCCCCACTTTATTCATTCCATTCTGTGCATGCACATTCCTGCTGAAGTGTAGGTCACCTCTGGTGGTCTAGTGATCTGTCAGAAAACAAAAATGATGAAATGTCCTTATTCTCCAATAATCTCCTTAATTCTGGTGGCCCCAGTTTCTTGGTTCTTTGTGTTCTCCAAATATCCATTGAATAAGCGCTAGGAATCTATCGATTAACATTGGTCTGGTCTGGATTTCATTGTTAGTGATGTTAAAAGGACCACTAGGATCTGAGAGGGGATGGTATGGGGAAGAAGATAACACTTTCTGATCAAACTTTGAAGTATAGACAGGATTCAGTAGTGCAGTTCAGGGTAAGAAATGTCACAGGGGCACTGATGTGAAGTGAGTGTGTGCTTGACTCAGACGCTGTAGTAGGTAGATAGTTAGCAGCAGTTTGTTGTACTGAAATGGATATAAAGATATCACAGTACTTTGACTAAAACAGAACTGAGACCAAAATCCAGGTCTGTCTGACCCCACTGCACATGCTTTTCTGAATTGATCCGACTACCTTTCATCTGTCACGTGTGGAAATGAAGTGAGCAGGATTTGGCGTCTGGCTTTGCCATATGTGCATGTGTGTAAACTTATGTGATCACACTCTGAGATTCAGTTTCATTTTAGAACGAGACCAGAATTGGTGTGATTTCTTATTCCTGTGTAATTCTGTCAAATTAAAATTTAGATAATTCATTTGTAGAAAAAAAGGTATAACATAAAAATTATATAAAACATGTTAAATAAAAGGATTTAGAGAAGCTGTAACTACTTTCAGTGTTGACTTATTAAATTTATTTCATTTTATTTCCTAGTCGAGTAGAATTGAAAAGATTGTGTGAGATTTTCACCCGAATGTTTGCTGACCCTCACAGCAAGGTAAGGTCTGAGAACCTACCCACTTGTAACCTCTTTGCATGTCTTTCTATATAATACACTACTTCATAGTGGGAGAACAGCCCCACCATGCAGTGTAGCCCTTCCAGACTTATTTTAACAGTAGTTTATGTTATATCTTTTGAAGACAGAATTCTTAGAAACTTCTCTTGTCCATACAGTGTCATTAATAAACTGCATTTCAAGTAAGGGTTACCCTGGAGAGAATCAGATGTAGTCTTTTATTCACTCAGCGAACAGTGTTACATACTTCATGGAAGTACGTAGGCTGGATGCTAGGATGTAACAGTGTTTTATAATGCCTTTTTAGAAAGTTACAGTAGTGAAGAAAATAAGCAAGTATATATATTTTTTTTGGTACGCATGTAGAATTTGTCTGTATAGGACAAGATAGAAAAATGATAGCATTTATAGAATGGATTTACTGAAAAGCCACATCAAATATATCTCCAAATAGATTGCCACTTCTAAGAATTTGCTAGATGGTGGCCACCCAGCTGATGCCCATGCCTCGAGGGGGGCTAAGGGCCGCCTTTTGACAAGGGCTCCCTGCTGAGTACCCCAGAGTGAGAGACAAGCCCTTTCTAGGAGTGGAGCTGAGAGCAAGACCCTTGACAAAAGTTTACTCGGAGTCTAGATTTTAAATAAAAACCAGAGTTTGGGAGGAAGCCTTTAAAGGTGTTAGATGGTTTTAGAGAAAGAAAACAAGAGGAGTGAAGATACCAGGAAAGTTAAAGGGTGGATAAAGGACCAAAACACCCATCAGTTCTATTCAGTCGCTCAGTCATATCCAACTCTTTGCGACCCCTTATACCACAGCATGCCAGGCCTCCCTGTCCATCACCAACTCCCAGAGTTTACCCAAACTCATGTCCATTGAGTCAGTGATGCCATCCAACCATCTCATCCTCTGTCGTCCCCTTCTCCTCCTGCCCCCAATCTTTCCCAGCATCAGAGTCTTTTCAAATGAGTCAGCTCTTGGCATCAGGTGGCCAAAGTATTAGAGTTTCAGCTTCAACATCAGTCCTTCCAATGAACACTCAGGACTGATCTCCTTTAGGATTGACTGATTGGACCTCCTTGCAGTCCAAGGGACTCTCAAGAGTCTTCTCTAACACCACAGTTCAAAAGCATCAATTCTTCAGTGCTTGGCTTTCTTTATAGTCCAACTTTCACATCCATACATGACTACTGGAAAAACCATACCCTTAACTAGACGGACCCTTGTTGGCAAAGTAATATCTCTCCTCTTTAAAATGGTGTCTAGGTTGGCCATAACTTTCCTTCTGAGGAGTATGCATCTTTTAATTTCATGGCTGCAGTCACCATCTGCACTGATTTTAGAGCCCAAAAAAATAAAGTCTGCCACTGTTTCCACTGTGTCCCCATCTAATTGCCATGAAGTGATGGGACTAGATGCCATGATCTTAGTTTTCTGAATGTTGAGCTTTAAGCCAACTTTTTCACTCTCCTCTTTCACTTTCATCAAGAGGCTTTTTAGTTCTTCTTCGCTTTCTGCCATAAGAGTGGTGTCATCTGCATATCTGAGGTTATGGATATTTCTCCTGGCAATTTTGATTCCAGCTTGTGCTTCATCCAGCCCAGCGTTTCTCATGATGTAGTCGGCATATAATAAGTTAAATAAGCAGGGTGATAATATACAGCCTTGATGTACTCCTTTCCCGATTTGGAACCAGTGTGTTGTTCCATGTCCATTTCTAACTGTTGCTTCCTGACCTGCATACAGGTTTCTCAAGAGGCAGGTCAGGTGGTCTGGTATTCCCATCTCTTTCAGAATTCTCCACAGTTTATTGTGATCCACACAGTCAGAGGCTTTGGCATAGTCAGTAAAGCAGAAATAGATGTTTTTCTGGAACTCTCTTGCTTTTTCCATGATCCAGCGGATGTTGGCAATTTGATCTCTGGTTTCTCTGCCTTTTCTAAACCAGCTTGAACATCAGGGAGTTCACAGTTCATGTACTCCTGAAGCCTGGCTTGGAGAATTTTGAGCATCACTTTATTAGCATGTGAGATGAGTGCAATTGTGCAGTAGTTTGAGCCTTCTTTGGCATTGCCTTTCTTTGGGATTAGAATGGAAACTGACCTTTTCCAGTCCTGTGGCCACTGCTGAGTTTTCCAGATTTGCTGGCATCATATTGAGTGCAGCACTTTCACAGCATCATCTTTTAGGATTTGAAATAGCTGAACTGGAATTCCATCACCTCCACTAGCTTTGTTTGTAGGGATGCTTTCTAAGGCCCACTTGACTTAACATTCCAGGATGTCTGGTTCTAGGTGAGTGATCACACCATCGTGATTTTCTGGGTCATGATGATCTTTTTTGTACAGTTCTGTGTATTCTTGCCCCGTCTTGTTAATATCTTCAGCTTCTGTTAGGTCCATACCGTTTCTGTCCTTATTGAGCCCATCTTTGCATGAAATGTTCCCTTGGTATCTCTAGTTATCTTGAAGAGATCTCTAGTCTTTCCCATTCTATTATTTTCCTCTATTTCTTTGCACTGATCACTGAAGAAGGCTTTCTTATCTCTCCTTGCTATTCTTTGGAACTCTGCATTCAAATGCGTATATCTTTCCTTCTCTCCTTTGCTTTTTGCTTCTCTTCTTTTCACAGCTATTTGTAAGACCTCCCCAGACAGCCATTTTGCTTTTTTGTGTTTCTTTTTCTTGGGGATGGTCTTGATCCCTGTCTTCTGTACAATATCACGAACCTCTGTCCATCGTTCATCAGGCACTCTGTATCAGATCTAGTCCCTTAAATCTGTCACTTCCACTGTATAATCATAAGGGATTTGATTTAGGTCATACCTGAATGGTCTAGTGGTTTTCCCCACTTTCTTCAATTTAAGTCTGAATTTGGCAATGAGGAGTTCATGATCTGAGCCACAGTCCACTCCCAGTCTTGTTTTTGCTGACTGTATAGAGATTCTCCATCTTTGGCTGCAAAGAATATAATCAATCTGATTTCGGCATTGGGCATCTGGTGATGTCCATGTGTAGTCTTCTCTTGTGTTGTTGGAAGAGGCTGTTTGCTATGACCAAGTGCATTCTCTTGGCAAAACTCTATTAGCCTTTGCCCTGCTTCATTCTATACTCCAAGGCCAAATTTGCGTGTTGCTCCAAGTGTGTCTTGACTTCCTACTTTTGCATTCCAGTCCCCTATAATGAAAAGGACATCTTTTGGGGGTGTTAGTTCTAAAAGGTCTTGTAGGTCTTCATAGAACCGTTCAACTTCCATAGAAATTGAGAAACCCTAAAATCAACACAAGCAAATCTTAAAGTACTTGATGCGCAAGCTTTAACTATCTTATACTATTGTTTTCCTAGTAAAAATGGTCTCTTCTAAGTCCTACCAGGGGAAGGAAACCTGTCATGATCAGAAGCCTAGCCAGTTATCATCTCCCTTCTTTTCCTGGCCTTTCCTCCATGTAGAAATTGTCCGTGAAATGTCAGTCATCCACCTGCCTGTGCTCTCATTCAGCACTTGCTGAGCACCTGCTCTGGACTAGGGGTACAGAAAACATTGCACCCCTCCCTTGCTTCTGAGATGCTCACAGGAGCAAGGAAGAGTGAACGCAGGGATTCTTTTTCTTGCTGGGGGGCAACAATTCTCCTCAGTATTGGTCTTGAAACATGTCTTAAAATTCCTGTTTTGACCCTCACAACAAGGTTAACATTCACAATAGTAATAAAATCCAAGAAGCATTGATTTTAAAAGCATCATAGATGTTCAGAGATAAAATAATCAAGATTTTCTGTGAGATAATATTAAGAGCAGTAAGATTTAAAGCATAAGACTCATAAGATATATAGCATAAGGGATATTAGGTGGATTTGGACATTGATGAAATTTCTATTACCTGTCACCTCTAGATTGCTGATTCAGAACATGAGGATAAAGAATGTGAGGATAAAGAAGGAAATTTGTTTCCATCAGAAGGCTCTTGTACAGTGAGTTTGGAGGTCTCAGTTTAGTCAATATTTGCTAGCTGCCTTAGTGCTAAGCCAGGAGTCCCGCAGCTGGGACTCATTGACTTCTCTCTGAGCTGTCTCCTGAGAGACCCCTGGTGGTTAATAGTTCCTGTGCTATAATTGAGTAAGTCTATGATAGCTGGTTTGTGCCAGCAGAACACAACTTATTAACCAAATAGGTACACAGTGCTACCATTTACCTCTCTGAAATTGGTTCAGGGATAAGCCACTGTGAACTTTGTCTCACAGGAGGTAGCAGTGATGATTGCACCATGGTGTGAGAATTATGTCAGCCGTCAGTGTGTTTTATTCTAAGCTGTACTCTTATAAATGTTAGTATAGTTTTTATAATATCTTTTTATAGAGATAGCACTTTGTAATATCTGAATTGGCATACATCAAAATAGATGATGGAAATGAAAACCAGTAGGTATGCAAGTTTTTTTTTTTTCCTTATCCTACAGTAATAGTTGTTGAATGCTAGATAATGAAATAAATATAGAGAGAAGAAAGGAAGGAAGGCTGGCCTCCAGGATTAGACTCATAGTTTTCAACAAAGTTAATTTCTCTCTGTACTGGATTGTAAAGGCATGTAGAGGGAGGGGAGAGGATTTTGTCAGTTCATAGCCTTTTCAGGCCTTTTAGAAAACTGCATGAAAATGGTATGACTTCACTGTGGACTAACATGGAATCTGTTTCGTTGCATGGCCTGGTTTGCGGTGGAATTCACAACAGAGAGTAAGTTCCAACCCCTTTTCCTTTATCTCTTTTCTGTACTATATTTGCCTTTTATACCGTGTCCAGTTATTAACATTGTCACCCAAGTTATGAGTCTGGGCAAAGGCCAATTGGGCATTTTCACGTTTTGAAGACTTGGGAGGAAATTATGAATTAAACATGTGAAATACTTGGTTTCCCTTTGTGTCTAGGTTTTCAGTATGTTTTTGGAGACCCTTGTGGATTTTATAATAATTCATAAGGATGACTTGCAAGACTGGCTTTTTGTTCTTCTCACACAATTACTGAAGAAAATGGGAGCGGATTTACTTGGATCTGTGCAAGCAAAAGTTCAGAAGGCTCTTGATGTCACAAGGCAAGTGTTTGGGACAAAATTGTGTTCTCCCAGCTTTTGATATATAATTGACATACAGCATTGTGTAAATTTTAAGTGTACAGCATGAGGATTTGATACATGTGTATATTGCTAAATGATTAGTACAGTGTTAATATTTATATCCTTCACCTCACTTAATTACTATTTTTTGTTGCGTATGTGGTAAAAACATTTAAGACACATTCTCTTAACAACTGTAGGATATAATATCATTAACTATGATCAACATGCTATACGTTTGACCCTCAGAACTTATTCATGTCATAGCTGTAACTGGAAGTTTGTGCCCTTTGACCAGTATCTCCCCATCTCCTCCACCCCTAGGCTCTGGCAACCACCATTCTACTCTCTGTTTCTATGGGTTTGACTTTTTTTTTTTTTAATTTTGTAGATAAGTGATATCATACAGTATTTGTCTTTCTCTAACTTATTTCACATAGCATAATGCCCTCAAGTTTCACCCATGTTGTCACAAATGGCATAATTTCCTTCTTTTTTATGACAAAATAATATTCTGTTTATATACACAGCACATTTTCTTTATCCATTCATCCATCAACACACTGAGGTTGTTTTCGTGTCTCGGTGATTGTGAATGGTGCTGCAGGGAACAGAGGTCAGATGGCTCTCTCTCCTTTTTTTGTTTTTTGGCCACGCACTGTGGCTTGTGGGATCTGTTTCCTGATCGGAAATTGAACATGGATCAGAGCAGTGAAAGCCCAGAATCCTCACAATTAGGCTACCAGGGAACTCCCTAGTTTGTTTTTTTGAGAAACATCCATACTGTTTTCCATAGTGGCTGCACCAGTTTACATTTCCACGAGCATTTATTATTTCCTGTCTTTTTGATAATAGCCATTCTAACAAGCGTGAGACAATATCTCACTGTAGTTTTTATTTGCATTTTTCTAATAATTAGTGATGTTGAGCACTTTTTTGTGTACTTGTTGGCCGTTTGTATATCATCTTTGGAAAAATGTCTATTTGGTTGGGCAGGAGGGAACTCTAGACCATTTTGATATTAGGAGACTCTTTGTAGATGGTTTTTGTCACTCTGTTACCTGTAGTTTTTGTCTCCCGCTTAAATATCTTCTTTCGTACTTAATACCCACATTCTCTTGTTAGCACTGAAATATCCCAACAATCCATGAGATGAAATACCTACATCTTCTTTGAGTTGGCATTATTTTGGTGAATGCCTAAGACATCCACCCTCTGTTTGCTGTGGGAAAAGGGGGGGGTGTTCTATGTGTTATTTCTTTGATGTGTAGCCAGTGTGAGTCACTTAAATTGTGTATGCTAAGTATGCTTTGCCTGCAGAAGTGGTCCTCAGAGCCTCCTGGATACAGGTAGTTGTGGGAGAAAAGGATGTGCTGTTGGATTGTTTACTTTTTATTAATCAGTATAATGATGGTGCTACTAAGACCTAGTGTGTACCATACACTTTGTATTTTTCTTGTATTATTTTATTTAAATTTCAGATCAGTCCTGTGATTTTATAGATGTGACCCTACATACCTCCCTTTTATTTTCACTATACTTTTGTACACTGAGAAAAGTCTCTTAAAGGGAGCCTAAAGAGAGCAATACAGACACTCAGCCTCAATATAATATGTGTTTCTATTGCATTATCTTTCCTATCACCATGGAAGGCCTGTCTGCATCAGGAACAAGGGATCCTTTGGGCAGTTTTAAAATCATATGGGTAATTTTTAAGGAAGGGAGTGCTGACTTTCATTCTCCAAGAGCCCTCAGGGCTACTCGGTTGGATCACAAATACGAGATGATGACAAGACACAGAATCAGTCCCAAGTGAGAAGTGGCGCTCGAGTGGAACTCTTAGGGCCACAGGCTGCTGTGTATGTCTGTAGCTGGCGAGGGTGTGTCTGGTGAGTGTCCCCAGGTGCTTGTCTATGCTGACGCACACAGTTGGCTCACAGGCTATTACCCAGCAAAGGCTTCAGGGGATAGACAGTGCAGGCAGCATCGTCAGGGTATAAAAGGTAGGCTTGGGCATTGGAGCTCTTTCTTATGTGAGCAGTTTTCCAGAAGGAACCTGGAGAAGAAGGTAAACAAATCCCGAGAAGGCAAGTAACGCATTTCTTCCTCAGTTCATTGCTTAGTTTACGTGTTTGGGGACTTCTAAGAAGATTTCTCTTTTTCTAACTTTTCTGTGTTATGTGTATTATTTTAGTATTTATTATGTAAAATGAAAAGTAATGTTTAAAAAAAGGTAAACAGGCTTGCTTTTTACATGTGTTAATCTGTTTTTTGTTTCTTATATGATTTTACGTTACTTTTTGTAAGAAATCTTTCTTTTAAAATACTTTCTTTTTATAAACCTAGGGACTCCTTTCCATTTGATCAACAGTTTAACATTTTGATGCGATTTATTGTGGATCAGACTCAAACTCCTAACCTCAAGGTCAGTAACTTATAGTTCAACCTCTAGAAGTCAAATTTGCTTAAACTATACTTTTACAGACATGACTCATATTTGGCTGCTATTGATAGATCTGCTATGAGCACCGTGTGCCCATTTCTCTTGGTTCAGTGTGCCTAGTGCTGATTTACTCGGTAAGGACGTGCTTCACTTTATTTCAACTGCTGAGATGGTTGTACCATATTATATTCCAGCCAGCAGTGTCTGAGAACTCCCAATTATTTCACGTCCTCACCAACATTTGTGTGTTATTACTGTTTCACAGTTTAAAAATTTTTGATGTATTGAAATAGCTATCTTATTAGAACGTTTTTAATATTAACATTATAACACATGTAAATTAGCTGTTAGATGTTTTGTAATGTAAAAAATGTAAGAACAAGACTGATAGTATTTGAAGGAGGATGTATTCCTTTGAATCAGATCGGGTACACTGTCCGTTCTTTGATTACCAGCTTCTGTCAAGGTTTTGCTGCTGCTGCTGCTGCTAAGTCGCTTTAGTCGTGTCCAACTCTATGCGCCCCCGTAGACGGCAGCCCACCAGGCTCCTCTGTCCCTGGGATTCTCCAGGCAAGAATACTGGAGTGGGTTGCCATTTCCTTCTCCAATGCATGCATGCCTGCTAAGTTGCTTCAGTCGTGTCCAATTCTGTGCAACCCTATGGACAGCAGCCCTCCCGGCTCCTCTGTCCACAGGATTCTCCAAGCAAGAATACTGGAGCGGGTTGCCATTTCCTTCTCCCATCAGGGTTTTAGGAGAGGCCTACTTCCCTGGTGGCTCAGACGGTCAAGCGTCTCCCTACAATGCTGGAGACCTGGGTTCAGTCCCTGGGTCGGGAAGATCTCCTGGAGAAGGAAATGGCAATCCACGCCAGTATTCTTGCCTGGAAAAATCCCATAGACAGAGGAGCCTGGTAGACTACAGTCCATGGGGTCGCAAAGAGCTGAACACAACTGAGTGACTTCAACTTCACCTTCAATAAATAATAGCCTATTTCTCCTCAGGTCAAAGCCAAGTGAGATATCAGTGGAGAAGTTAGGGCCGAACATCATCCTGATTGCCTTCAGTGCTGCCTTGCAAGACCTGGCCTAGAGTGGCTAAAAATCAAAACGCAGAGTTGTTCGTGCCCACTCTGTCAGTGGCAGAACTTGGGGTCCCTCGGCCCCCCCGAGTGGGCTCTTACTCAGGAAGTGTCCTGGGGTGTCAGAGGATCAGGGCCTGCTTCTCTGCAGGGCCCCCTTCCTGTCCCAGACTTCAGGGTCAGTCATCCATGCTTTTCCCTGCTGCAGGCTCCCTGTGTAGGAACATAAGTCCAGGTCGTATGTACTTTTCTCTGAGCACCAATAAGAGTTCTGTTCAAAAATGTGTAAAGTGAACTTACTGTTTGTAATTACTGGCTCTTTCAGGTCAAAGTTGCAATCCTGAAGTACATTGAGTCTCTCGCCAGGCAGATGGACCCAACAGATTTCGTAAACTCTAGTGAGACAAGGCTTGCTGTTTCTAGAATCATTACCTGGACAACAGAACCAAAGAGTTCAGACGTGAGAAAGGTATGTCCCAAAGTGCCAGGCACAGCTTTAATCACAGCCTGTTCTTAGGTGTGAATTAGGGAGAGGAATTTATGGAAATGTTCAAACCACCTCCATACCTACATGCAAACCTCTCTCTTTCCTTTTCTACAAAACCAAGATTTTGCTCCTACCCCTATTTTCTCTGTCCAGTACCACCTCATTCCAGTCTTTGCATATCAAAATGAGAATCTGAAATCTTGTGTCATGGAGACACCCTGATACCAAAATGTTGTATTGTTGCTCTTTTTTTAATCAGCTAAAGATAGATACTTGCTCGTTTCTTCTGAAATGGCACCTTGAGAGGCATGTAACACAGGTAAAGGGAGCACAGGATGTTAGCACTTGTGTCCCTAGGGAGTATTCTGCCTCAGGACTACTATGAAGATGAATCCATACATGTTGAAAGCGTGGTCAGTTCCTGACATGTGCCACGCACACAGGAAGTGTGAGTTGTCACTGATTATTGTTTCTATTCCCGTCCTGTCAGTGTCCTGTTCTTCTGTGTTTGAGTTTCACACATGGCCATTATTCTTTTACTTTTCATGTAAACTAACTGGCCCAACTGGCCTTTAAAAATTACTTTTAAGTCAGATTTCTCAGTTCTACTTTTAGACTAAAAATGTTTGATTTTGATTATTTGTGTATAATCATGAACCTTGCATTTTACCCCCCATGGTATACTTCCTTCATAGCCAACTCCATAGCCAAAATAGTCCTTTGGCCTTGGGATAGAATTAATAATGTGGACCACTTAGGTCAAGGCAGGGTTAAAGATGATTCTAAGCAGTGTTAGCAAGATTGCTTTGCACCTGAACACCTACCTGCTTAGTGCCTGCCTCCTGGAGTCCAAGGAGGAGAATCAAAGAATCACCCATAATGTTTCTTTGGGAGAATTACAGCCCATATAATTCTCCAGCCATTATATAGTATTAATAATAAATGAAGTTCTCCAAGGTTAAAGAAACAAGGATGAATTTTATTAATGCACTCATTCAAAATTATTGTTTTGATATTAAATAATATTTTAAATATATGATCTTTTGATAAAATTTTTCAGTATTTATCAAAAGAACATTTCACTGGCAACCTTTAACTATTAAGCCTCTTTGGGATTAGAGGGGTACAGTGGGAGGTGGTGAAATGATTTGGTTGATTGGAAAGTCAAAGTATTTCTGTCATGGTTTTCAAAATCACAGATCAACTAATATATACAAAAGCCTTCCTGTATTTAGTCATAGCAAGTACATATGTGTGTGTCTGTGTGAGTTTGTGTTTCATAATTGAGTGTTACTCAAGTATTCCCTCCTATGGGGCTGAAGGATATTTAATACTTGCATGTTACCATGATTAGGGCCTGTATGGGAACAGCTGACTGTGGTCATGATGTCTACTTTCTCTGGACATGCACATTAAAAATTTGAACTAGGATTTATTGTCCTAACTTCTGTAATCAGGACACTAGAGAAATGTTTCAAAGTTATCCAGCCTGGGACATCAAAACACTCAAGTTACTTTAATACTATGCTTGTTCGCTTCAGCTGTGTCCAGCTCTTTGCAACCATATGAACTTTAGCACATCTTGCTCCTCTGTCCATGAGATTCTCCAGGCAAGAATATTGGAGTGGGTTGCCATGCCCTCCTCCAGGGGATCTTCCCAACCCAGGGATTGAACCCACATCTCTTTCAGTCTCCTGCATTGGCAGGCGTGTTCTTTACCACTAGTGCCACCTGGGAAGCCCACTTTAAAATACTAGCTTAAGTCAATTATGGTAGGATGTTTAAGGCTGAGATCACATAACTTATTTACTGTTTGATCTTAGTTTCAGTTATTTTGGATCATACTGTGCTACTGTGCAAACCCTGTTCTGCACTGGCACTCCGCCTCCATGTCTGCCCTTCCATCTTCCCCTCCCCCGTTGTGAGGACTGCTAAAACACCTCATCTTCAGGCTGAGCTCAAACCTGGGCTCCGGGACAGTAATCCAGGGCTTCAGAGGAAGTTGAAAAGCTTTTTTTTTTTTTTTTCCGTCAGTAGTCCTCAGCCCTGGCTGCAATAAAAACCAGTCTCAATTCCTGTGCTCTACCCAAAGTCACTTGACTTAATTGGTACAAAGTGGAGTATGGATATTGTTTTGTGTCTGATTGGAGTTCCTTCCATGCATGGCTGATTTTTAATGCACAGTGTTAATAAGAATTAACACTTACTTAATAAGTGTAACACTTTAATAAGCAGCCTCTTATTTTAGACCACTTCCCTTAAGATTGACCCTCAGACCTATAGACTGCTGGTGTGGTCTTGACCTGTTGCTGCTAGCTTTCACAGGACTCCAGCTAGATCCTCATCATCTTTAGGACCAGGCCTGGTCTTGCTGTTCCCTGCCCCTCCCCCACCTCCTTACTTATGCCAAACACCTAGAATGATACCTATAGGAAAAAAGTAAGCATTTTAAGAAGTATTTTAAATGAATTAATGAATAAGTACCCAAAGAGAAATGATCTAATTTCAAATAACATTTTGAAGTCACCATTTTCAAAACCACAGGCTTGGAAGTTCTATTTTGGCTTCTGTATTAGTTTCATATTGCATAACCTATTACCACAGACTTAGCCAATTGAAACTACAAAAATTTATAATCTCACAATTCTGTGGATTAGAAGTCTGGCACATGTTCTCTGGATTCTCTGCTTAGTCTTCCCAGACAGAAATCAAATTGTTGCCTGGGTCTTTAGTCTCACTTGAGATGTAGAATTCTCTTCCAACTCCCTGGTTCTTGGCCTAAGTCAGTTCATTACTGGTGAGGGCTATGGTACCTGTTTTTTTGCCTGCTGTCAGCAGGGGGCGGTCACAGCTCATGGAGGCCACCCCCATACCTGGCCTGGCAATTTGCTTCTGCAGAGCCAGCAGGAAAAGACATAATGTCCTAAAATTTCCTAAATTTTATGAAAACATTAATCTGCACATCTAAGAAGCTCAACCAAATCCAAGTACACTTTAAAAAAAAGAAGAAGAAAAAGATTCACACCTAGACATAATCAAACTGCTGAAAATGAAACAGAAGCTCATGGGAGCAGCCCAAGGAAGCAGCTCAGCATAGCCCGGATCCTCAGTAAGACAAGCAGCTGCTTTCTCATCTGAAACCTTGGAGAATGGAGGCAGCCTGTTGATTTTAATGGTGCTGAAAGCAAAGAAAAGTCAACTAAGAATTCTCTGTTCAACAAAATTATTCTTCAAGAACAAAAGATAAATTACAAAGAAGCCAGCAGGAGATTCTCATGTTAATCTCTGTGACTGCTTGCAGTGGCTTACCTGATTAGGTCAGATCCACCCAGGATAATGTGCCCTTTAACCAAAAATCAACTGATTAGGGAGGGACTAATTGTACCTGCAAAATCCCTTCTTCCTTGTAAGGTAATTGTGGGAATGGTGTTCATCACTCACCTTAGGAGAGGGGATTTATGCAGGGCTTACTCACCAGGAGGCTGGAATCTTGGGGTCCACGTTAGTGTTCTGCCACCCAAGGCTTTGGTCTCCTTTTCAATGGGTTGGCATGAGTCTTCCATGGTTAGTTATTTGGTAATTCCTTAGCTCTTACTTAAATAGGGCACTTTTTTACCTAACGACACATTTGTGTTAGGGTTCAGTTTAGCAGATGCATCTCTCCTTTTTAATCATCCAAGATATCTGTGGATTAGATTGTTTGGCTTTAAGTTGTATCCATCCAGCCCTTGCTAGTAAAGCACTATTCAGTTCAGTTCAGTCATTCAGTCGTGTCCGACTCTTTACGATCCCATGAAGCACTGTTACTTGATTTAAATAGGCTTGTTAAAGCACAATATTCAAATGTATGTTCCTTTGCCCCATAGATGCCTCTGATAAACTGCATTAAGGCACTGCAGATTAATCCTTCCTGGAGTTAGAGCTACTTCTGTTTAAATGCTCTGTTTTGATGTTCCATCCACTGCATATTTTATCCAGATATAGATGCTATTGTCAGTGATCCAACTGCCTTATCCAAGAACTTGAGATGTATTTGAAAGATTGTCTAAATGAATGTCATGCCTAAATAAGTTAAAATACTTAGAAATTGTGATATGGTATATATCACTCTATGCTAAGATTAAAATTGTCATTATTATTTTAAAGCTATAGAGAAAGAAAACAGGCACCATTTTTATCTGGATAATTTAATGGTCTAAAGATATGCTTACTTATCTCTTTTAAGTAGAAGTATGTTTTGACTCATCTGTCATTTACAGAATGTATCAGGTACTAGGAGGACATCTTGGTGATTTAAAAGCACTTTCTGATTATGAACCAAATTCTCCTGTTGGTGTTCTGATTTAATTTCCTAAGAGTAGAGTGAGGTGTTACCTTCTAAATACTAGAAGCACCCTGCAGTCTGAAATCAATGCAGTAAACTCTCATATTGGCTGTATCATCAGACAATATTAATTTTATACAACCAATACTTGGGAAGTTTACAGGTGGTGTAACTTGTTCTCCGTATCTCATATTTGGGAAAATACATTAGAATCAGTTTAAGCTGATACAGCTCTGCTTTGCTGACTTAAGCATTTTTAATATTTTGTTTTCCCTTTTATGTCAGTGTTCTGGGGTGTTTCATACTGCAGAGAGATGGGTGTTTAAATATTTAAGATGTTAAGAAGGGAAGGAACACAAGCAAAACTGAAGCACAAGCCTGTCACCAGTGAGGTGTGCTTCCCTGGCCAAGACTGACTTGGACTCGTGGGAAAACCCCACCCAGACTCTAACTGGCCTGCTTTATGTTTCCATTTTTTAACTCTGAAAGTCCTTATAGCTGTGTTGACCAAACTTTACAGAGGTACACTAGACCTTTCTTAATGCACTGTGTTTGTGTTAAGATTATACAATATATTCACAGAAGAAAGTAGATTCTAGAGTTTGACCTCTATTAACTTCTGCCTCTGCTTTTTAGAGGCTTTTTAGCCTCTGAATTCTTGTTTAAAATCCATAAAATAGGAATAATGATACTTGGCTTTAGTCACTATTGGTAAGTAAGTAAGTGAAGTCGCTCAGTCGTGTCCGACTCTTTGTGACCCCGTGGACTGTAGCCCACCAGGCTCCTCCTTCCATGGGATTCTCCAGGCAAGAATACTGGAGTGGGCTGCCACTTCCTTCTCCAGGGGATCAAACCCAGGTCTCCTGCATTGCGGGCAGACGCTTTAACCTCTGAGCCAGCAGGGCCGACCCTAGTCACTATTGGGAGGACCAATTACAATAGAGCATATAAAAACCTAGATAAATACTGCTTTGTTTTTATAGTTTAAGCTGTTACTGTTTTAGGGTTGCTTTGGTTTGCTGCTGCTTCACATTTTTTCCAGCATTAGGGAGATTTCTTTTTCCCCCTTAAGTCAAAAGGAATGCAGTAATGACAATAGAATTTTTAATAGTGTGTTTATATTTTCAGGCTCAGAATCCCTGTGTGTTTCCTTATGTGATTCTCTAACACTGAGCACTGGCTTTGTCAAATGAACTAACAGGTTTGGCCCCCAAAGGTTGTTTTGAGAAATGCAGGGAATAATGGCATGTCACAGAATACTAAAGATGATGAAGATGCTGTTGCCTGGAGGGGGAGAAGTATATAAACAGCTTTCGAAAGTTGGCATTACTAATTGAAAAAAATGTAAATCTCTGATTATAGATAGGCAGCTGTCCTAATCTAAAAGCTCAGAGTTTTAATACCATTGAATGAGATTTGGATCTCAGTTTAATTGTGACTGCCTTGCTCAAGTCTCACTTTAATCTCTTTGCAAGAGCCTTACTTCCAAGAGTGGTTGTGATTATGAAGGATTTAGGGGATGATTGAGGTTTAAAACTGGTAGTTACTGATATTCTTCAGAATCCTGTTACTGTGCTATTACTATTCATAGACTTTTAGATTGTACAATCTCTTTCATATATTTATATGTGTATATATATACACATACATACACATACACACACATGACTTTGGAAACTAAGCCAAACACTTGGAAGCTTATCAATAACCATGGATTTAAGTGTGTGCTTCTTGCCTCTGATTAAACCCTGCCCCTCTCCTGTCTGTCCATCCTGCTTCAGCGTAGTCGAGTAGGGGAAGATTTACCCATAAGGGCGGCCTCGACCTGCTCTGGGCCTGGAGAAGGAAACTTGGAAGAAAATTGTAAACAGGTAGATTTGAAACTGTATACTAATTTGCAAAGAGACACATCACTGTTTGCATTTAGATTATTAATCTTGATTACACTTGTGAAAACACTGAGAAGATTTTGGAAAAACCTAAAGTTAACATAATACTATGTAAGAAAGAATGTATGTGTGTGCGTGCATGTGTGCACGTGCCTGTATAAAAAAGTATTGTGTTTTGGTGTATTTTATAATTAATTGCCTTCCCAAAGAAATAGCCATATTGCAGACAGACAAAGTTTAACACAATAGCAAAAGAGTGATGCTGAATTTAAAATGTCGGAAGGTTTTGAAATACCTTCTCTTTGGTGATTTTTCTAAAGCAGTTTTAATCACACTCTGAAGGGAACAGTAATAGGTGTTTAATTAATTAGAAAACTCCCTTTCCTCTCAAATTTTAAATTTCTCTAATTAATGCCAACACCAAAGCATTTGTCCAAGTTTTATCAATCTCTTCTCTGGAAGAATCCTTTTCTGCTGTGCGGTACAGGCCGTTGATAACCCTGCAGGTTCTTTTCAGACAACTAGCAGTAGGATTTGGAGACCCTTTTACCTTCACCGTCTTAAGTTCTCCTGGGGGAGCCATTTCCTGTTAGGTCACCATGTGATCTTTAAGACACGTGGCCCCAAGAGTTAGTTACGTGTTAGAAAACATCAGCAGCAGAGTTTCTGGTCTGGCTTTTTAATGGCCCTTCCTCTCATGGGGCAAGGGCTCAAAGAGGGAACAGGCACAGCAATGACACCCTCTGGCTTTTGACTCATTATTGATCATGAGCTCTGGCCCAGGCTGTTTAAAATGAATTTCTCCATGGAATTCTCCAGGCCAGAATACTGGAGTGGGTACCCTTTCCCTTCTCCAGGGGATCTTCCCAACCCAGGGATTGAACCCAGGTCTCCTGCATTGCTGGTGGATTCTTTACCAACTGAGCTATCAGGGAAGCTCCAAATTTCTCCAACCCATCCCCATGTTTGGAATTATTCCTGCAATGAGGAGCATATTGATGGTGATGATAAATATAACCCAGTTTTTATCCTTGCCTGAGTATTCTGGTATTCTGACTCCTCACTGATACAGAGTTGTAGGTAAAATATTTTAGGATCGTAACAGTCTTCATTTCTTTTAGAACTTTGATGTGAAATCTTTTAAAAATAACATATTTAAATAATACTTTCTATCCATTTCTGGAGCATGGATCCCAGAAAAAAGATTTTACTGTGAAAACAGCTTTAAACCAAAAGGTTACTTTGGAAAGCTGTATGAGATCGTTTACAATTTATATTTTAGAAAGTACAAAAATAAGTTATATTCATTTTATGTTTATAAAACCATATATCATCTGTCCAACGAATTATTTTCAGAATTCCTTGTCTTTCTATTTGATTTCTCATGGAAATTCACCTTTAGGTTATTGAGGGAAGGCTCTTCAGTGGGTAGAAGTTGAAGTCTGCTACACTTTCTTTTCCCATATGACAGAAGGCACTAATGTTAAGTAGCCTGATTAGCACAATTTCTAGGCCTGTCACCTTGCAGCCCTCTTTTTCCTAAAAGACTCTACCAGTTTCATAATTTGCTTTGTGAAAAACCCCAAGTAAGTTTTATCTTGTCATTCTGGGGAGAAATTAGGTCTAAAGACAGTGGCCCATTCCATGTAAAAACAGTTTTCTAATGCCAGTTGCAGTAAACAAAAAAATAAGTGCCTAAACTTTCTTAATTTAATTGGTGATCTTGATTTTTCCCTGCCAAAACTCAAGTCTGCTTCTTTTCTTCTCTTTGAAGTGCAGTGTTTTCTGCATGCATTTTTTTCCCTAACATCAGTAAGACTTTTTACTTGCATGTTTTTTTTACTTGTACTACTTTTTACTTTGCACAGTTACCACAGTCATGCACAGGTTACTTTGCAGGATTTGGGGAATTTGCTTTTATACAAATCGTATTAACAGTACATTAAGTTGATGGTGAAATGGAGTTCTTCAGATAATGGTTTCTTAAAACTGTTTTAATAATGCAGAAATGTTTATTTCAGTTCAGTCAATAATAATATTTTTTGCCTGTGTCATAAAAGGACAGTGGCCCTTACAATTTAATTTTAATGGAAAGGATATAAAGGACCATGTTTAGAAGTCAAGAGAAGTAAGATGCTTTTGCCCAATGCTGTACTTAAGGACATTATAAAAGGAAATTTTCAGTTGTATAAAAAATGTTATTCTACTGATTTGTAATTTTTAATTTTGGTTAAATGCGTATGGGTATTTGGACCTTTTTTCCCTTCTCCAGGCACAAAATAGTAGTTTTGTCTTAACTGGACCTAAAATTAATTTTAATATTATAAAATCATTGAAATTTATTTTGATGTTTGTTTGCAAAAAATCTCAGCAGTCATGTTTTTATGTAATATTCTATATAGTGGAAAAATATTTAGAACAATTGCTTCAATCCTAAATATTATAATCTTTAGAAACAAATTATTAAAATATTTTCATAAAGCATTTTCCTTTCTTTAGACTCTTAGAAAATTGTAAGAAACGCCAGTTAGTACTTCCTAAAGTTTTCTTTTGGCATGGTTTTTCCAAGTCAGAACCCTTGTGACTGATTCCGCAGGCATTAAGCTAATAGCAGGCATGTAACCTAATAGGGAAGCCAGGGTTCCCCTTGAGTGCTGTTGCTCTAGCCGCTTGCTCTTCCCCACATGGCTGCTAGCAACTATGAGTCATCCTGCATGTGTGGTCTCTCTAGTAAAGAAAAGTAGAACCATTTCCAAAAGGCAGAGGAGTAAATCTGGTTTGCTCTGCAAAGACTGTCTCTGTCCTCAATGCACAGATGTAAAAGTAGGAGTTTTTCAGATGTACCGGAACTCTATTTTTTTCTAGTTTTTCTTAGTCAGTGGGAAAAGTAGTTTTATAAGACAAAGCAGTGGAGGCTTCTTTAGAAACTTGTTCTTTGCGTATACTGGGAGCCTCATCTGATTCTGACTTACTAGGGTTAACAGTCTTAAGCCTTTTCAGATTTTTTGATTGTTTGACCCTAGTCCTGGAAACAGAGAAGTTGCAGTTTATTGTTAACATGCTGTGGAAATCTGAGGCCAGTGCGTTCAGTGAAACCAGGGCTTATTCTCCATATCAAAATTAGGCTATTTATAATTGATTACCATCAATTATAGTGTTTTCTGTAGGTGCTTTTTGCCTTTTTTTGTGTGTGGCACAAATGTTATTATTTACTCATACAAAACAGTTTTCTTTTAAAAATAATTTTAGAACTTCCCTGGTGGTCCAGTGGTTAGGACTCAGAGCTTTCACTGCCAAGGACCTTGATTCAGTCCCTGGTTGGGGAACTATTATAAGATCCTGCAAGTCATGTGGCTTGGCCAAAATAAACAAACAATTTTAATGAGCATTTTGACCAAGATAGGCAATTGCGCATAACACAGATTAATCATCTCTTCTGTTTCTAGGCAGCACAAATTGTGCTCATCTCTCTGTTTGAATTGAACACTCCTGAATTTACTATGTTACTTGGTGCCTTGCCAAAAACATTCCAGGATGGTGCCACCAAACTCCTGCATAACCACCTCAAGAATTCCAGTAATACCGGTGTGGTGAGTGCTTTGGTCACAGTTGGTAACCGCCACTTACTCCTCATCTAGAACTTGCTCTAGTGGAACAGCCAGTTTTCCTGTTCTCTTGCAGTAGATCATGGGCAGCCAGAGTGTGGGGGCCATGTCTGATCCTGCTGTATTCCCAGTGAATGAATCTGGTATTTAAACATGGCCTTTCTGTCAAGTCAGGTTGTTTAGTTAAACGTCTATGAAGTCATTCAGGCAGTTACTGAGGAACTTAGTTTTTTTTTTCACTCTGTAAAGATGCAAATGCTGAATTGTGTCTGTTACTCCAGCACAGCTGACAGCAGTCACTCAGCTTCGGGATTGCCCAGTTACCGATTTTCGGTTCATATCTACTTAAAAAATGAACTTATGATTCTGCAAAAAAAATCACCTTGATTATGCAAAATCTGCCCATTTATTTACATATGGGTTCCAAGGCCAGGGGCAAAGTGGAACTGTGTTCTATATTTATCTCTTGTGTGATGGAGCTCTCCTGCCTTCACCCAGGGCTCTCCAAGCAACACCATTGGCCGGACTCCCTCCAGACACCCCAGCAGCCGGACCAGCCCCCTGACCTCACCCACCAACTGCTCCCATGGTGGCCTGTCTCCAAGGTAAAGCCATTTCAACAACAATGAAGACACTAAAGCACCCCCATGTCTCCTCTAGCTAATTTCCAGATTACAGACTGAGCTTAATACCAAAGAGTGTGTGGGTTCCAGGAGCCCCCAGGTCCTAGTCTTCACCCAAATCTTGACTGTGTGATATCAGGCAAAGCGGTTAACTTCTGTGGCAAAATGAGCAGTTCCTGCTGAATGGTCTCTGGGAATTCTTCCAGCTCTAAACACTTTGTAGTACCTTAAGAATTTTAAAACCAAAAGTTATATTTAGTCCTGTTTAACATAGAAACTCTTTTAACTGTTGTGTGAGCAATAGCAGCACCCGAAGGTATTTGCCCATCTCAGTAAAATCCTTTATCATTGTCCACACACAGTCTGGGGTAGTTTCCAGCCAAGTGGCCGTCCCAAGCATGGTTGCTTTCATTCCAGACTCATGGTTGAAGCAGAATGCTGCTCTGAGGAGGGACTGAGAGCCTGAGAACTAAACATGGATCAGCATTTTCAGACTCCTGTTGGGGCCATGTGAACATCGGCCTTACAGAGTCTGAGGCAGTGACTTGAGAAGATACTTTGCCTCAAGATCTTTAGATAACATTTCCATCTGACCAGAGCTTTTATAAGTCTCTGTGTGATGGCTTTTGTGACCGCCTGGACTGTGTTGAAATTTCTCATGGTCTCATTCATGGTGACCCTGTAGGCTGCAGTTTTTAGGAAAGAGTCTTGGAAGGGTCACACGTGTGTGTTTGTTTCAAGACATTAGGACTTTGGGTTGCTGACGCCAGGATCTTAAAATTAGAGAAAATCTTACAAGTATACCATCCCCCTTTATGAGTTACCTCTTTAGTTGGAAAATAACAATATGGAAGTGCCTTTAAGTTTAGATTTTTTTTTAATGCTTGAGAGTCTTCCAAACTCTGCTGTCCTTACTTCTGAAGTTCTGTTCACTTTCTCAAGTTATCATATAAATATTTTAGAAAATGTCAGATTTGTATTTTTCTCTTGGAGAAGCGAAATATTTTGTATACTTACAGCATCTCAGTGTTTATATTGCCTAAGGTCCCCCTGGCACTGTATTTAGGTAGGCTGAAGTAACATTGTGTTTCCAAATTTGGTCTGTGTGGTCATGATTTTAGCAGGCTAATCTAATTAAACAGTTGGGACCAGAAAGTAATGAAAACATGTCTGACTTTTCCCAAGTATGACTGAGACTCAGCCAACTTTTTATCTGTATCTAAATAAATGGTTTGTCTTAAATGACCCCAGGGTTGGCAGTAAAATCATAGAATTCTCTTCCTTGGTAGGAGAAAATTTGTGGAAAACTTGTATTCTCTATAAATTGTTGCTTTTGTTTAGAAGTGATACTTCTGAAACATTGACAAATCTGTTCTTCCATAATACTCAGTTCATACTTATTTTTTAGTTATTTCACTAATAAGGTTGCACATTCTTTACGTAATAAAGGATAAATTTCAGATTAAGTGTTTTGTTATTATATGTGCTGATAGTTTAAGTGAAAGATGTGGGGGGGGGGGCTGCTAGTATAAGCCATGAGAGCTAAGAATTGGCTAGGTATTTTCAAATTTCATGGATCTCCAAATTATTTTAAAATTCTAATTTATTTTTCCAGGTCACCATTCATTCTTAACTAGACTGATCTAAATTTTTACTGTTAGGGTTACCAGATGAGTGTAAGAAATAAGAAGTTTCTTTTCAGCATTAAAAAGTCCAAGTGAGGCTGAAATATTTTCTTACCAACAAATTGTTCTGTAAGAAATTACTTAGTTATGTAGTTTCTTTCTTTCTTTTTAAACAGAATATGCCCCAGTCAGTGTGTAACTAGCCAGAATGGCCGGAGCCAACTTGAACTCAATGGGAAAAATAATTTTTCTCACAGCTAAACCTGTCCAGAAGTAGGAAAGCTGCCTCACGTCATCATATCATAGGAAATGTTCAAATAGGATGCATACTTTCTACCAGGAAATTTATGAAAGAAATGAACTCTTGCACTAATTAGGACAATGTATTAGGTCACCACGTTGTAAATAGGCAATGGACAGATTCCACCAGATATAAATCTTGGTTATTTTTTTGAATAGTGCTGTTGAAACGTATTTTTATATTCTGCTATTCTTTTGAATTATCTTGATCATTTGATGTTAGTTTTTTGTTCTTAAAAGGAAGAGTTCTTGCCAATTCTTCATTTTAAGCCAATTTTGAGTATCAAAATGAAGTTTTTTTAAGCCCAAAAGCTCTACCTTCAGATTATGATGCTAATAAGAAGATAGTCTAACATGATGACACATTTGAGTTGTTGTTTTTTTTTTAATTGCTAGTGAGAAAGTCATTTTTATCAACCTGGTAACATTAGAGGAGCCACAGCTAACAGGTCACCTTCTGTGGAAATTCCATCCATCGGTTATCCTTCTCTGTGAGAAGGAAGAATTATTGTTTATTCCCAGTGAGCAGACAGACACTCCTGGGTCTTTGGAGAGAAGACTTATGGTCTGAAGTGTTCCATAAATTAAATATACGTTTACATTTTAGCTCAATTTAGTGGGATTGATGTTAAATGAAAAGCAGAGTTGCGAGGGGCTTCAGCAATTACGTGAAGGCTGTTCCCTTTAAGATAGAAAAAGCACACGGCTGTCCTCGCTTGAGTCTGCTGTGCGCTCTCAGTGAACATGCCTTAGCATGCTAAGGAGGTAACATCTGGTAACCAGCAGTAAAAGGCAGATTTTACACTCACTCCATCAGATGATCAGGAGTGTGCCACGACTCAAAGTGGAGATCAGCCTGGAGACTCCCTCCCACGTTGAGGTGCTGGGGCATCTGGTTGATACAACCCTATGGGCAGAGCTCCAGCTTGAGGTGGTCGTCTGTGTCCTCTTGTGTCCCTGACTCAACGTGTGGCCTGGGGGGTGCCTTTAGGGCCCTTCTGTGCTGCAGTGGCCGCTCCCTCCACACCTTGGTTTCCTTATGATGTGGGGCCACCCCGGTCCTCAGCTGGAGACAAGCCTTGGACCACTGCTCCTGAACTGTGATAAGTGCCAGGGTGGGTGTGCTGCTCTGAGAATGCTGCCCTAGTCCTGTGGCCTCTACCCCGTGGCCTCCTATCACACCTATAGGCAGCTCAGTTGCAGCAGGTGCTAGAACTCAGGCGGGGCCTCTGCATGCCCAGCTCACTTGCTGAGTGAGGAGTGCCTGTGTTCAGATGCACTTTAAACTTCGTATCAGGTCACATGAGCAGGGGGCTTAGGTTTTCTATCCCTCCTGTCTGAGCCAGCCAGTGGGTTGTGCTCCTCCATCCTCTCCTGGTGCTGTTCTCTCAGGAGAAAGTTACTCGTGGCACCTCTGGACCCCATCCGAGGGTCCCAGTAGGGGAGCATGTTGTTCCCTGCCTGAGTATTCTGGTGGGTGGTACCTTCTCTGAGACTTTCTGCTATGGTTCCCTTGGTCCCATTTGATTCAGGCCCATAATTCCCAAAGGTTCCTTCTAAAATAATTGATTGCATTATCTGAAAGTAAACATCTGTGGTTTTTTTGCATGTAAGCACTTACAATTTCCTTTACATACACACACACTCCTATATACTTGGAATCTCATGTGATTTAAAAATGTAAATACAGGACTGAGTGAAGAAGGAATGAGCAGTCTTGATGGAGGACCAAATTGTAAAATAAAGTTGGTCCTTTTCCTCTGAATGGTGAAGTGTGAATTTGGGTAGAACCTTGTCCAAAAGGGATGAGACTGTAGGACATGTAGAGTATAGTGCCTCCCTGCCCCCTTTGCCTGTTCTGTGTCTCTTTCTGACTCTCCTCTTCTGATCACTGCAGTCGGTTATGGGGTTGCAGTGCCGATGGGCTGTCGAGGCACCCACCTCCCTTTCCTCAGCCTAACTCCATCCCCACCGCTCCCTCCCACAAGACTCTCAGGCGCTCTTACTCTCCCAGGTAACAAGCCACCTGTCCCACTTGTCTGAGGTGTCACAATATTATTGCACTTCCAAGGTCGTCTCAGGTCTCTGGGGAAGCCTCTCCGCCGCCTCCGGCCGAGACCAGCAGGGCAGAGCCTTGGTGAGAAGCGTGAGCAGGTGCGGGACCTCAGTCAGACCTCGTGAGGATGGCTCCTACTTGGCCCCTGGGGCAAGGAACAGGTGCATCACCTGACCACATGCATCAGCATCTTCGCTTGTGAGCCCTCAGCCCAGGGCAGTGCTCAGCCTCCTAAATGTGCCTGCATCACCCAACAGTGCACTGTGTCCCCAGCCGGCTGCATGGGCCTGCTCCTTCCCACGTTGCACTTGGGGCCTTGGTCCTGCTCTCAGTGGTGTGGGCTGATGTCTTTCCTGCTGTCCTGCATGTGGTAATAGTCTGAAGACTGAGATCCAGAAAGGCAGCCCCAAGAAGTCGCATCCAATTACAGCTCATTAAAGGGGCTGCTCCAAGCAGGAGAGCCGTGGGGTCCCCACAGGCTGCCAGTGGAATGTGACAGATCAGATGGGGAATCCATGGTATGAAGGGAGGGTCCATGTATTTCTGCAGTTACCTGTTTGAGGGTCTCTTTTATAAAGGTCAAAAGATCAGAGAATCCCTTCCCTGTTGGCTCCTGATACATGAGCAGAGTACAGGGCAGCCTGCTCCCTCTGTGCTATGTGAGATGAGTCTTGCCTTTGTGACAGGTCAGGGTTAAGACAAAACAGAAAAGAGATGTGTTACTTTCGAATGCCTGGAGATTGCACAGAAGATTTACATTCTTACCTTTGTATCCTCAGCATAGTGAACAAGTGAACAAGTCAGCTAAATATTTTAACAACATTTTCCTTTTGAAACTCTCACAGCTCTGAAAGTAACTCCTCAAGTGTGCAGGTGCTCCTGTGATGACGGATAGATGCACAAGGGCGGGCAGGGGCATGTGGTCAGTGAGGCAGCTGCCAGCCTCAGTGCAGATAAAGCATGTCACTGCAGTTTGTTAAAGGTTGGTCATGCCTCAAAGTATAAGACCAGTTTATTGACTGTCTCCCAGTATACTGACTGTGTGCCTTACTGGGCACCAAGCTTCAGCCCCAGGCAATCAATCTTCCCAACTAGCCATGAAGACCGCCCTCCAGAGGACATCTATTCCTGAATCACCTTTCACACTTGGGTACACAAACAAGTACCCAGTGCTTTAGCTAATGCTTCATAAATGGTTATAACTTCTGTTCATGTTGGAGGGAGAGAGAGTGGACCAGAGACACTGACACTTAGAAAACCTATCTGTTACATAAAACTAAGAAAGGAAATCTTTCTCTTTGCCAAAACCCTACTGATGTCATAAACAGAAACAGTTATCCTTATTCCATACCTAGTATCTCTTTCCTACACATGACGAAGAGGAACGTCTCAGAAGGCACACTTCTGTCCCAGCTTCTCTTTTCTTGGTGACCCAGTCTCATGTGCCCCGCCCCCACCTACGCTCTGCATCCTTCTCAGCAGGGTGAGTCCAGAACTTTATTCTGCCTAGGTATTGAGTGCCCTGGCCAGACCTCAGATCAGTGAATACTGACAGATTGAGCAACTTTTCCTAATCTAAAGAACCCTATGAAAATCTTTCTGGAGTCTAATCACAGTGTTTATAGATGACTAAGACCTGGCCTTTGACCTAAGGGATTATACCTCCAAGCTAAAACAAGACAGAATGTGGGGGCAGGTGACAGACTGGGGGTTACCGCCCCAGTGTTTTCTAGGCAAAGCTGCTGCTTCCCTCTTGCTGTCCCTTTAACATGTGCTACTTGTTGGGGTCATATCACCTGTGATTCCCTGATGACAGCATCCACAGTGGGTTCCTTCTTCCCCACACATTAAGGGCTCGTGGGTATTGACTTGAAAAAACACAATTGCCAGAACATGAAATGGCAAGGAAAGCAGCCTTATCTGTTTCCCTTTAGAGGAAAATAATCCTGTCTCTCACCTGGAGCTCACAGTTTCCACTCCGTACCAAGGAGATACTTCAAAGCTCAAGCCAGTGAGTCTAAAAGAAGTGTCACTGCAGATTATACTTGGCTGTGCACAGGTTCTCCTAAATTGGAAGTCCGAGTTGGTTTATTAATTGAAAGTAAGAATGAGGACCATTAACTGGCAGAATCCTTTATTTTCATATTAAAAAAAAAGAGGCTACTATCATGCTAAAGTTATATGACTGAAATGATTTATTTTTAAGGAAGTTCAGGTTAAAAATAATGGGGTGAACTACGTGAAAGCCAGCATCTTCTGAAGCGACATGGAGAATAATATTGTGACATCCCTTAAACATTGAACGTTCCCCAGACTTCCTCCTGTCCATCCCTGCATTCTTCCCATATTTGTTCCTTTTGCATGGGCTGTGTTATTCTTTTTGATTGTTGTTGTTAAAAGTATTTTAAGGCATCGTTTGACATCTTATATACATATTTTTTTGTTTAAGTCATATTCAGTCTTTATTTATAAAACATAGTGTACTGGCCAGATGTATAAATGCCTTTGCTCACACATAAGCTAGTGTTGTGGTGTTTTAGAAGGAGAGGTGGATGGTGTCAGGGAGGCCCTGTGCTCTACAGTCATACTCCCTTCATATGAAAGCAATGTTGCCTTAGATAACCTTATGAACTTAGAAGGGGTTGAAATCTTGAATTCTGTTCAAGTTTTTGATTCCGCCTCCTGTCAGTGTGTACATGGAGTCTTAACTGTAAATGTGTTGAAGTTCACATTTCTTTTTGTTTGATGCCAGAGCCAGTCTTTGAGTTGGCATGTGTTTTTGTGAACTCTCCAAGTACAGTTAGGGTGTTTTTTTTCATTCATCAGAAGGATGCGTTCTGCCTGGGCCAGAAGGTTGCAAAGACAGTAAATTCATCTCAGAGAGTGAATTCAGATCTTGCGCTCTCGCAGGACCCATCCAGTCTTAGAAACCACTCAGGTCATTACAACTTCCAGCCAGTAGAGGTCTGGCTAATTCAAGTGAGAACTGTTCAAGTATTGTTCATCTGCCCAAACCTTAGACAATAGCAACAACAACAAAGTGTGTGTACTGAGGGGAAGGTTGGTAAACATGATTTGTGTTTACATTACAGGAAACTTTATTCCTAACAGAACGTACAAGTCTGGGTGTATTACTCTTGGGGGAGGAGTGGTTCCCACCAGTGGATGACTGGTTTCAGTTATTTCTCTTCTGAAGAACAGAGAAATTGCTGTTCTTTAGTCCTTAATAATGAATGCCGTTGAATGTTTATTTATATACATAAATTCTCTTTGGACTCTCTTTGGATTCTCTTTGGACTTCCCTTGTGGCTCAGCTGGTAAAGAATCCACCTGCAATGCGGGAGGCCTGGGTTCAATCCCTGCGTTGGGAAGGATTCCCTGGAGAAGAGAAAGGCTGCCCACTCCCGTATTTTGGCCTGGTGAATTCCATGGACACAGTCCATGGGGTCGCAAAGAGTTGGACATGACTGAGCAACTTTTACTTTCAAGGATTCTTTTAATGTCCCTGGCAATTCTCAGTTATAACTCAAGACTTTCTGCAAATTAAGTTAGACCAACTCATCTGATCTTTTCTTGAATACTTTCTTGGGACAAGTGACGTTTAAGTAACAGTTTTTTAGCTTGGCTCCCCCAAATTATTTGCAGGGAGGGAAGGTGATGGCTTTGTTCTTAGGCTCTTCTGTCTCTCTCAGTGTACTTTGCAAACATCTAAAGGGCACTCTGTTGTACACTGCGTTATACCAGGAGGATTTTGCCTTATTCTGTGTTTTGCTGTGCTAGATGTCTCAATGGACAAGAGCTGATGTCATTTTTCTGTAAAGGACAGATATTTCTTACTTTCTGAAGTGCTTTTAGATGTTCATCTGGAAGTGTGACCCATCTTTTTAAGATCTGCCTTTGTTGTAAAACTCCCAGAGTCTGCGTCTAGAAGAGTTTGGTTGTGCAAGCAAATTCCTGGGTTAGATGGAAGGGTGTCCGGAGAGCTTTGGTGGATCTGACTTTGAGTCATTCTCTACTTTGGGGTTTCATTTTTACAGGTTTCAGATACTGGTAAGCAAAATCCAGCCTTGTACAGTCATGTGCTTCACTCTTTTAAAATTTGTCTGTAACACTAGCTTTCTTTTCATTTATTTGTACATTTGAGACCAGTAACAACCAAACTACTTTTTTCCATCTTCAAGGTATGAAAGTTATTTTTCCACAACCATTACCTCGTGCATCATCACTGGTTGTCACTCTTTGAGTTCTTGCATTCTCGTGGTTGCTGTTTTCCCACTGCACTGGCTCTTCCTGAGTGCTGATGTTGTGTGTTTGGGGCCAGATCTGACGAGGAAGATGTGTAATTAAGTTGTCCGGTGGTGGTGCTCTAACAAAAGATGTCTCCTTATTATTTCAAATCACCTAAAGAAACTATATCTTCTTCTGTAAATTATTAGAACTAATTTTTACCCATACCCCAATTTTATGCATGTGCCTCAACTTAAGGAATAAACTATTTTTGGTCTTCAGCATGCTGGACTACGATACTGAAAACCTGAACTCTGAAGAGATCTATAGTTCTTTGCGTGGAGTGACGGAAGCCATTGAAAAGTTCAGTTTTCGGAGCCAAGAGGATCTGAACGAGCCCGTTAAGAGAGACGGCAGGAAGGACTGCGATATCGTGAGTATCCGCAGGCGGACACAGGGAGGGCTGTGTATGGTCCCCACCCGGGGTGGCAGGGACCTCTGTGTCCATCCAGGGATAATCCTGAACACGGAGCACTGGGATTCCTGAACCCCAACATTATTTTTATCTCATAGTTAGAACAGTATGATTTTAAGAGGCCCAGGGCAACTTTGTGAAATTGCAGTAGCCCTCAGCTATCTTGTGAAGAATGTTAAATGCCCTTTTTCTCGATTGGCTCCCATTATCTTGGACATGTTTATGCTCCTCTGATGTGATAAAAACAGTGAGCCTGCACCCGACGCCAGCGTGGCGCTCCAGGAGCTGCAGTCTCCTGTAGAGGCAGGCAGAGTGGCAGCAAACTGTCCTGGGGGGAGGAACGATCAGGGCCAGTCTGGGTGCTCCAGATGAATCTGTAGAGGAGATGGTGTCACCTTCTGAGCGTGAAGGTTGCGAGGTGCTGGTCAGGTCAAGGAGGAGGTCGTAGTCCTAGAGAAGTCTGTGAGGAGGCAGAAGGAAGGGGGTGGACGCAGGAGGATGTCCCCTGGGGGGTAGCGGCAGTGGACATGGTGGGCGTGCCCTGGATTGGGGAGAAGGAGCTCCACAGGCTTCTCTGGAGTTGACTGAAGAATCTCTGAAGGATTTTTAACCAGGAAGTGGCATGGTCACACGTACATTTTAGAAGGATTGCTGAGACCCTAAGGTGGAACATGACTCCAGAGGAAGTTGAGTTGGGAAGCTCATGAGCAGAAATAGAAGAGCCAGAGTCTCTGGCAAGGACTGTTGAGGACTGTGCTGCTGCAATTCAGTGAGAGAATACAGGGGGTGGAGGAAAGAAAAGCAAGTGAAATCAGCCAAGTGGAAGGAAGGACAAAATCCTAAGGAGCATCAACACTAAGGGAAAGATAGAAGAAAAGGAGTCAAGAAGGACCAAAGATTAGTGGAGGGGAGTGTGGCATCATGGGATCTGAGGGGAACTTTCAGGAAGGACATTCCAGCCAAAAGGGTATCAAATTGATATGATGTACCAAATTAAGAAAGTTAGATTTTGTTGTTAAACATGATCAGTATTAGGAGTTTTTCACTTTCTTTTTTTATTGTCTGAAGTTTTTAAAACCCCTTTATAAATAATTTTTTCATTATATTAATAATGTATGTTTTACTTTTAGAAGAGAGTTACAAAGAGAAAAAAATCATCTGGGACTTCTCTGGTAGAACAGTGGCTAAGACTCTGTGCTGCCAATGCAGGGGGCCTGGGTTCAATCCCTGGTCAGGGAACGAGACCCCGCATGCCACAGCTAAGACCTGGCACAGCCAAAATATAATAATTAAAAAAAAAAATCTATGAAACATCTTATACCAAGAGAAAACTCCTGTTCAGTCTTCTATGCATATATTTATAAATTCTTTTTTATCTTAATTATGGTAGGACAAGATCTTTTGGGCAGGGTGTGTAAGAACCAGTGCATCCTAGCATTGGTTCTACCAGGTGTATATCTAAAGGAGTTGAAAGCAAGAACGTGAACAGATACTTGTGCACCAGTGTTCAGAGTGATGTTAGTCACAGTAGCACAAAGGTGGAAGCAATCCAGGTATCCATCAACAAATAAATGGATAAACAAAATGCAGTATGTACATGCAGGAGAGTATTGTTCAGCCATAAAAAGGAATGTAATACTATGTATGTGTTAGAACATGAATGGACCTTGAAAACATCTTGCTAAGAGAAATAAGCCAGATAGAGAAAGAAAAATACTGTGTGATTCCACTTACATGAGGTCCCTAGAGAGGTCAAGTTCATAAAGACAAAGGAGAACAGAGACTACAGAGCTGGAAGGGCCAGGGAGTTATTACTTAATGGGTACAGAGTTTTGGTTGGGTAAGATGAAAAAAGTTTTGCCCAAAATATGACACAGTGGTAATGCTTACACACCATTGTGAATGTATTTAATGTCACTGAGTTAGACACTTATGAATTAACTGATTTAAATGATTTGACATATATGTCATAGATACATACACACTCAGTTTTTGTGTGTGTTTTTACTACAATTAAAAAAAAAAAGCCACAAATGCATAGGTATAAAATGAGAGAGATGTGTCTTATCAACAAGCACAAATAAAAATGTTGCCATAGGAATCACCAGGGGGGTATGGCTGCCTGGAAATGTTTCCTCCACTATTCTGTAGTCATACGGCTGACTTGAGGAAAGTGACCATTTTGCTCTTTCCACTGCAGTCAGCCACACTTCCTCTGCTAACCTGTAAAGGGTGCCAGATAGGCCAGGGTACTCAGAAGAAACGACCCACTGAGAATGGAGGCAGTCAGAAACATGACACAAGGGCCAGGGGACCAGAGGTTTAATTAGTTTTAGACAAAACTCAGAATATATTAGGAAAACATTTTCAGAAAATATTAAAGACCTGTTCTTTGACCAGCATAAAGACCAGCTCTGAGAGTCAGAAACACATGAGGGAAGAGTTATCTGCCTGGGGGATGCTGAGTTCTCTGTAGGTAGAGATCTCACCACTGTGGGGAATATATCAGGGGACTGGTGGGTGGTGGAACTGTAATAAGAGTGGGGTCGTGCACAGCCCCTAGCCCATGGCTGTTTACTGTGCCCTGCTACCTGTACCCCACTTACTGTGAGGCCGCTAATGGTTGCTGAGCCATTGGTCAGTGCTACAGTAGGCCCCCCGCCTCAAGCAAGGAACTGTCAATGAGTGACCTTCAGTGGCCCATTCAGCCAGTGGTCAGTGGAATGGTAATGGGCTGGTGGAGAGTGGATTCCAGCCTTCCCCCTCCAGGGCCGTCCAGCTCACCCGGCCTTGAGGTGAGCTAGGGAGTGGGGGCACCCAGGGGACATGCTGGGGACAGTGTCCTGCAGGGCTCCAGAGCCTTCACCAAGGCCACCCACTGGCTTGAGTCAGCCATGAACCTCTCCCCATCCCACCTCTGTGACCTGATGGCAGTGGACATCTGTATAGGACGCAGTCTGCAGGACCTGGGCCCCAGCATCTGGGCGACCTGAGGGGCTTGAGGGCCAGTTGGGTCCTCGGCACCTGGCTCCCTCAGTGATGACAGCTGGACAGAGTCTGAAGATCTGGCCCTGAGGGAGCTGCCAGCTGAGTTCTGTCTCTTAGCAGGACCTGGACCTCAGAGGATGAAAGTTGTGCCTTGGGACCTCACCCTTCTTTGTCAGAACAGAGAATAAGGAACTCAGGGAACTAAGTTAGGGAACTAAGGGATCAGGGAACTAAGAATGAGAATGCTTCAACTAAAGATCCTGCATGCCACAACTAGGACCCAGTGCAGCCAATAAATAAATATTAAATTAAAAAAACAAAAAACCAATAACATTCACTTGGTGGAGATTTACAGAAACGTCATTACATGACCTGATCTCAAGAACAAAGGATTTGACCCCAACAAGTTTGCAATAACTAACCACGCCCCTCCCTCATTTTTCCTAGGAAAGAGATTTGCTGAAAGCGTTGGGAAGTTTTGGGGGTTTTTAAGGCAGGAGCCACCCGTCTCCTTGTTTGGCCCTGCAGTAAACCTTTCTCTGCTCCAGACCCTAACATTTTGGTGGTGTTTGGCCTTGCTGTACATCAGGCACACAGACCTGCGTTTTGGTAACAGGGCCGCTGTGGTCTCCAGAGGGTCATCGGGGGAGCTTCCATCCATGGTGGTGTGTCAGGGTGTCAGTGAGAGGAAACCCTTCCTGTTGGTGGTAAAAGTACTCTGCTGGGGTGTCAGCACCTGCAGTTCCTTGAGAACTGGGGGTTTCAGGTATACAGCTTGCCTTCTCCAGGGCCTCCTCAGAAGTTCATGGCACTAATCTCAAAAATACGTGTCGAATTAGTCATCCAGTACCAAGGAAAACAGACATTCTGTGTGAGCTAAGGAACGGTTAGATGAAAACGTAAGTATGTTCTGTCCCTTTGGAGGTCACTTAGGAGTCAGATATTTACAAATGGAAACACTAACAACTGTACTTGGATCAGCAGCCAGATCTCAAGTGAGAAGTCTCTGGCTCTGCTAATGCTTGTGAAGACTCAGACAAAGGAGCTGACAGTGAACTGTGCCACAGGTGTCCCGTGACAGTGGCATCGCCTCCCCTGCCACCGAGGGCCGGGGCGGCGGCGAGGCGGTGGAAGGAGGCCGGACGGCTCTGGACAACAAGACCTCCCTCCTCAACACCCAGCCCCCTCGCGCCTTCCCAGGGCCACGGGCGCGGGACTACAGCCCCTACCCCTACTCGGACACCATCAGCGCCTATGACAAGACAGCCCTGAAGGAGGCCGTGTTCGACGACGACATGGAGCAACTGCGAGACGGTGAGTCCTGCTCAACCCCTGCCAGGGCCGCTCCGGGCACACAGAGCGTGTGGGATGGAGCAGAGGCCTGCCTTGCTCTGCTCGTCTGAGGTCCTGTCCTGTGCCCAGGAGCAGGGGGCACACGGAGGGCCTGAGGGGAAGGCTTTGTGAAGAATCAGGCCTCCAGCTGGTGGTGATGAGCACGGGCATAGGCAATGGGGACACCGCCCGTTTGGCTTCTGGTGGGAATGTCCCCATCCTGGGCTGTGGCCCGGCATCCCAGAGCCCTGCAAGGAGACTGCCTGCTGGGCTCTCACATTGCTGGTCTCTCATGTTACTGGTCCTGCCGTTGGGGAAGGGACCTAATGTGCCCTGGGCCCCTGCTGGCTGTGTGCTGGCTGCTGAGATAGAGGTATCCTTCCCATTGTGCCAAGTAGGAAACTGAGGTTCAGAAAGGTAGAGTTACTTGCCCCAAGCAGAACATACTTGATACAGAACAGAACTGCTCTGGGTATTTTTCTAACTCTTGTGTTAAGACCAGTGTCCATTATTGAGGAACAAGTGAGTGAGTATGTGTTGGTAGGATAGTCATTTTACTTGGAACCTAATTTTTCCTTTTTTCACCTCGCTGTCACGTTCATATGTTTTAGTTAATTTTAATTAGTTTTTAAAAGTTTTATATATGTATACTTTGTTTCCAAGCCTGTTATTATTTTATGTTGTTTTTCAATTTTGAATGAAGATTTCAGTTAGAACCTTAAATCAGAATTCTAAGCAGTTAGCATTCAGCGAAGGCCTCCTGTGTGTCAAGAAGGGTGTGGCTTGCCAGGGACACAGAAATGAGACACAGCCCCTGGCCCCAGAGCTTAAGGCCTTTCCCCTTTCCTGTAAGGGGAAACCGACTCACTGTGGTGGCAGACGTAGAGGAGAGGGCTGTGTTACCAGTGGATGCTGAATTGGAGGGGAGGGGAGCAGGAAAAGAAGAAAACGGTGCTGTCCGTGTGCCAAGCAGTGATGGGAACACTGTCCGAAAGCACAGGTATCTTTAGTGACGCGAGAGTGTGGCCCTTGCCTGTGGATTGCTACTCGCTGGTGGGGAGCAACTCAGTCTACGCAGCTGTCTCTGGGCAGGAGGCTAGCAGTGGAGGGCTTATTTGGATTTGCACTTTGTGGGAGCCAGACCGTTTCCCCTCATTACTCATAGGATTGATACAGTGCTTAACTTACCCAGTTGTCAGTCTTATTTAAGACAAGGATGTCGGCTATAGGTATCCACCAACTGTGTACTAAAAGGCTTAAAGGAAAAGGTGGGATAGCAAGAGAGAAACGAGAGGGTTCTTTAAGACACCACCTTCCTTAGTGTTTGTTCTTCAGTCTTAGAAGGTTAGAAGCTTGAGAAGAGTACAAATTTAGGTTTCTAATGGTTTGTCTTTGTGTTTCATCCATTCTATTTAAAATGAGTATTTAAGAGTATTGAGGTCTCTTAAAAGAACATGTAAAGAGAAAGGATATGTTCCTCTGCTGTACAGACCGTGGTCAAGTCCCCACAGGCGTTACACTGCGTGATGTCGGCACACCTTGCGGTCTGTGAATAGATGGTCTGTGGGTTGCCTGGACACTGTGATCCACGTGTGTTTGCGCTCTGGTCACTGAAGCAGGGAATGAATATTGACGGATCAGATGTGGTGGTGGAGGGCCTTGAGGAAACTGTGCTCAGGGGCTCTGAGGGTAGTGAGGGTGTCCCTGATGGGGCCTGGCTGAGGCCAGGTGCAGGGAGTGGAGCTGGGAAGAAGACAGTCCAGGAGGGGTTTTGGGGGGGTTCTTCTTGTTTGAAATAGCAGGGTAGAAAAGTCAGGCCAAGTAGAGGCACTCCCCATTGGTCCCTGAGTCCTGGATGCCTCTTTTCACGTGTTTCCACCATTGAGCTGGTGAGGGTACCTGCTGAGGGTGTGGAGTGAGGCCAGTGCCACAGGGCGTCGTGTGGGCCAGTGGGGACCTCCCAGAGGCTGGAGAGCAGGCGGGGTCCTGTCAGCAGGGCTGAGCATCTATCTTGTGTCCCCCAAGTGCCCATTGACCACTCGGACCTGGTGGCAGACCTCCTGAAGGAGCTGTCCAACCACAACGAGCGGGTGGAGGAACGGAAGGGCGCGCTGCTGGAGCTGCTCAAGATCACGCGTGAGGACAGCCTGGGCGTCTGGGAGGAGCACTTCAAGACCATCCTGCTGTTGCTGCTCGAGACACTCGGGGACAAGGATGTGAGCTGCCCACCTTCCCATCTGTCCCGGAACCCCGGCTCCCTTCCACTCTGTGCCACGCCTCCCGTCCCGGGGCCCCGGCTCCCCTCCACTCTCTGTGCTATGCTTCCTGCTGACACCCAGACAGTTCTCAGGTTTTCTGAGCCTCGGTTAGTAAGGTCGTGTTCTTACAGGAGACAAGCCCCGTCTTGGCTTCAGTGCGGGGTTTTCTGTAATCGGGTTTGTAGTCATTGAGGAAAACTTGTTCCTGCTTCAGGTCACTTTCACAAAATGTCTTAAAACTTTGTTAATGTAGAATGTGAATTTTTTTTTTAATAATGGGCTTTTTTTCTTAGGAGTTTTCCTTATGGTTCTTACGCAGTTGAGAAATGAGACGTTGGTTTTTGGAAGATCCACTAAATGCTGCCTTCCCTGGGGCTCCCTCTTGGTTCACCGTTGCATGTGTTAGTGGCTCCAGCAACACATTCCAAAAGCAGAGATTATAACTATTTTCTGTTATCCTCCATTGTTATTTTTAAAATAGAAAGCCTTCTCCACACTATGACATTTGAACATGACGAACTAGGCGTTTGCACCCAGCCTGGTTTGTCATCTGCACGTGGTATCTCTTAGATGACCCTTCCAGGGGTGAGCACCCTGATCGAAGGCTGCCTCCACCCCCCCACCCCTACCCTGTGTAGCTGCTCTCTTGTGTGGCAGCAGGAATGAGTGTTGAGACTTCCCTGAATTAACCTCTAGAAGTAAGAATCCATCTCTGTGCTCTGGACTTCGTGTAGGCCAGCAGAAACACAAGTGCATTAAGTGTGGTGAGCAACTCAGGGACAGGACCAGGCAGATTTCGAGAAAGTTGGCCCAGGCCGAGGGTCGAGGTCATGCCAGAGTCACACTGATGGTGACTTTAATGGAAGACAGGTGAGCAGAGGCTGGTGAATGTCATAATGACTCCACTGGCTCTCTGCTGCTTAGATTGAGTGGTTTGGCGTAGGGAGAATAAAGGTGGAAGGACGGTGATGAAAGATCTGTCTTCGTTTTTCTCAAAACAAAGTACGTATTGGCTCCTGGAGTCCTTGTACTGGTTGGGCTTTGTCAGGAGAGCAGCGATGTCATGGAAAGGGCAGGGGATGGTGTGTGAGCATGTGGACTGTGCAGGTGAGTGACAGAGAATCAGGATGTACCGTTTGGCTCTGTTTGGTGTAAACTCCATCCTCTTTTGTTGAGATTAGGCGTCTGTTTGGAATGGCTTTCCTCCAGACGCATGACTCGAGCTTTAAGCAGCTCTGCACAGGTTCCCCTCCCCCATGACCTGCTCACCTCGAAGGTCAGGAGTATTGACAGATCTCCTGGTAGGAAAGTCCACTGTCTGCCAGGGCAGGTTGATGAGATGTGTAGGTCCTCTTCATCTGTTCTTTTATGTATTTTACAAATATGTACTTAACTCTCAGAAACCCTGAAATCCCCTGGGAGATTGGTATGAACTTAATCATCCTCACGCGGGCCTAACTTGGCTTATTCGGGAAGCCGTCCTGGGGTCTCTCTTAGGTGCTGGGTCCCAGGATGTCCCCGGAGGCACAGCACCTGCCTTCATGGAGCTGGCTGTCTGGGGAGCCTGTGTGCAGTCAGCCTGGCATGTGTATCGCAGTGCCCGCAGGTGCCAGGAAAGCCCAGGCCTGGGACCTGGTGTCGGGCCCTGCTGACCATGTGCGCAGGGAGGCGCCAGAGCTGTTTGCTCATGTCTTCTTTCCTCTCACCCCAGCATTCCATCCGAGCACTGGCTCTCAGAGTGTTGCGGGAAATCCTGAGAAACCAGCCAGCAAGGTTTAAAAACTACGCAGAGCTGACCATCATGAAGACACTGGAAGCCCACAAAGACTCCCACAAGGAGGTGAGCCGGGTCCGAGGTGCACGCCCCTACGTCCGTCCTGATGTCTGAGCAGTGGTGCAGAGCCAGTGCGCCTGCAGGCTCCCCCAGCCGGGCTCTCACTGCTGTCCAGCGGGCCGGGCCCTCCCCCCGCAGTCAGGACCAGGTGGGGCTCCTCGGCCAGCCTCTCACCCTCAAAGCCCCGCATTCCTCGGTGCCTGTCATCATGTTGCCCCACTCCCCTGGTAGTGTGCTCCACTCTGTGGGCTCTGGGGCCTGGTGGCAGCTCTGCCTGCTCCACCACCTCCCGGACGTGAGAAACTGACTCTCCTGGGGTTCCCGCTCCTCAGGTCTGTCCCAGAACACGCGTTTCTGGGCTCAGACTTGTGTGCAGATGGTGGACAGTCCACGTGTTCTCCAGTCGCTTGTTGAACTGCCCTGGTATCTGTTACTCCAAGTCCTTTGAGTATTGAGAGGCCACCAGAGAGTGGGGAGGTGGGTGGAGCTGTCCTAAATGAAAATGATTTCAGTGCCACCCTTCCAGTAAAGTTCACTATGGACAACAACCGTTTATTTAGAGGTTTACGAAACTTGATGTGACAGACAGTGGGTTTGACCCCTAAGTGAGACGTAACCACGTGGTCAGTTCAGTCTTGGCTCCTGTGTGACTTTCGTGAGCACAGTCATGGATTAAAGGAATTGTGATTAGAACAGTTCTTATATTCACAGCAAGAATCAGACCCTAAATTGTGGTGTTTCTCCTGTTCAGCAGTTACGTGACTGTTTCTGAACACAGACGGTCTGGCCTCCTCAGATTCCCACACGACTGCAGGCTCAGCGAGGTTGAGGCTGCTGCTCTGTCCAGGCGTGTCTCCATCCAGCAGTCCTAGCAAAACACAGGGGTATAAGCGATAGGTGTGTGTGCAAACCACTAACATACACTTCTAAAGTCTGGCTCAGTGGCCTGACGGTGATCGTCATCACTCATATTTGAACAAAACGCTTTGCACTTAAAATAACTCTTTTGAAACAATGTAAAGACCAGATTAGCTGCTGGCAGTCAACATAATTGTCAAGGGCCAGATAAGCTGACAGTGGTCAACATAATTGTTCCCAGGTGAGGAAGAGGGTCCAGGAGATCCCGTCCTTTGTCAGGTGGTGCACACATGTCAGCTTTTGGCAGAACCAAGATGCAAACTAGGTCTCGTGTTTTTTAAGGGGCAAACAGGCCCGTGCTGACTTTTGTTTTAAACCGTAATAGCCTCTCCTTAATGAGAATACATGGTCAAAAAATGAAATAAAATGGGTGATCTCTTACATGCATACGATATCAGTTGTTTTCAGAGGGGAGACATAAGTGAGAATGTGGCATTAAGGTGAAGCCCTGTGCGGCAGCCCTTCTGCCCTGTGTGGCAGCCACTGGCCATCCCCTTGGGAGATGTCTATCTTCACAGTGGCTGTCCTGATGTTAACCTTCAGAACCTGGACAGTGGACCCTGACAAGCATACATTACTGGTTGTGTGAGGGGTTCTTGTTTTTTTCCCCTGCAAGACAAGAGGTAGAGGAGAGAAGGTTCTCAGCTGTGAAGTCCTTTAGGTTGCCTGAGGGACACAAGCAGAAAATACCTGCTGCCTGAAGCAAATTTAGCAGCACTTGGTTGGGTGGAATTCTTGTGACCCAGGATCTCCAGGCAGCTGTCACTGATTTCCTGATAAGGCAGATGGAGGAGACATTGTGTCCTGAAAGGAGTGCCGTTGCTGGCAGGCCTCCCTGCTTTGCATACCTGCAGACTCACCTTGACTTGCTGCCCATGTCCTTTCCCTTATGAAACTCCATGCTGTCACTTTGCCAGAAACTCCTAGCTTGGGCACCTGTGTGTTTCTGTTGGCATATGAAATTAACATCACACACAGTATTTCTCTAGTTATTATATTTTCTCACCAGTACATTCAAATGTTTATTCAGACATCATTCTCAATACTTATTGGAAAGGATCCAGGGTGTTTCTAGACCCAGTTACTAGTCAGACAGAGCCCGAGTCTCTTCCTGTCCAGTTGGCGCTTCCAGAGTGTGCTCATCCTGGGCTGTAGCTCCTGGACCCTCCTCCATAAGAAGCTAGTTTTGTGTTCACAGGAGATGAAGGAGATGGACTGGCAGGTTGACAAGGAGCTGCTGTGAGAGACCTTGTCACTAGATATGTCCTCCCTTGGCTGCTGCGGCAGGGCCCTGGCATGGTGCACACTAGTTCTAGCCGTGGGGCTGTAGCAATGAAGGGCTTCTTGAAACATGGTTTCTAATAGGTTGAAACTTGTCATACAGCCTTTAGGGAAGATGCTTAAAGCAGGGCTGCGAAGTCTTGTTTTTTTCCCGATAAGCTGAGGGCTGTGTTCTCAGGGTCATTTGTAGGCGCTATGTGTGCAAAATACTATCACACTGAAATATGCCAGGCGCTAAATCTGTCTCATCATGACTCATCCTAAGCTAACATAGACATTTTATAATAAGCAAGACAGAGGACTTGGGGACCAATTTAGAGTTTTTGTTTAAAAAGTTGGTGTTTGTCAGGTTAAGTATGTTTTCATATTCCCTATTTGAATACATAGATTTCTTAAATTATCTAACTCAGTGTTTTTATCTTTTTAATAAATAAAATTTGCTGTTGTGTTTCAGCTGCTCATTAATGAAGTTACTGTGGTTTATAGTAGTGTTAGCTTTTAGCAAACATCTACAGGCGAAGGCCTTGATAGCGACCTTTTTAAGATCCTATGCCCACTCTCTGTTTTTCAAAAAAAACTCCTTTAACTTCAGTGCTTCTTATCTTAGAACTTGTAATCCATCTCTTAGGGCTGGTACCAAATCTGTCCATCAATGATTAAGAGAGGATTTAGATCTGATATGAGCATTGATACTATGAATGCGGTTCTGGGGTCAGTGGGAGCACGAATATAGAGATGGAAAGCCAGGTTTTCCATCTAGCATCCGGGCTCCAGCCGTGCTGTCTGTTTGATCCCCACTATGGAGCATGGCTGCCACAGAATCAGATAGGGGATGTGAAAGCTCGTGTCTTAATACTGTCAAACGCTGTACAGACTGCTTCGTAAAACTGTCTTCAGATGTCTGTATCATCTCAGAGGCAGACAGATGATGTACAAATTATTAATCACTTTCTACACATTTAATGTAAGATAGCTGTTGCTCCCAGGCACCGTGGCTTACACACGGTAGCCAGAGTGTTGGGGTCCTCGGTCAGTGTTCTGTTTGAACTTAGAGAAGCATCAACTCTGTTTCTTTGAAAATATTCTTTTGAAATCAGTTCTAATGAGGTGGATGAAACTGGAGCCTATTATACAGAGTGAAGTAAGCCAGAAAGAAAAACACCAATACAGTATACTAACGCATATATATGGAATTTAGAAAGATGGTAACGATAACCCTGTATGCGAGACAGCAAAAGAGACACAGATGTATAGAACAGTCTTTTGGACTCTGTGGGAGAGGACGAGGATGGGATGATTTGGGAGAATGGCATTGAAACATGTATCATATCATATGTGAAACGAATCGCCAGACCAGGCTCGATGCATGATACAGGATGCTCGGGGCTGGTGCACTGGGATGACCCAGAGGGATGGGATGAGGAGGGAGGAGGGAGGGGGGTTCAGGATGGGGAACACATGTACACCCGTGGCAGACTCATGTTGATGTATGGCATAACCAATACAATATTGTAAAGTAATTAGCCTCCAATTAAAATAAATAAATTTATATTTTTTTAAAAAAGAAAGTATTCTTTTGGGTCATAATATTGGCCAACACAATATACTTTGACCATTAGGCTTTGCTTTCACTGACCTCAGCCACAGTAGTGAATATTCAATTACATTTGTCAGTTAAAAGAGAAAAATATCAGCCTCATTGTGGGGTCACCAGATCTTGTTTGCCCCACAGAAGTCTTGGTGCTTAAGGCATCAGAATCCAGCCTCAGGTGGTTTGGCTTCTTTCAGGAAGTTTGATTCTTAAATAAATATAAAACAACCACTGTTATGTCTCCCCAGGGTTTTATTTTGAAACCATTTCTAGTTAATTTAATATTTTAAGATTGCAGAGAATTAAAAAAGCTAAACCAGATGACATTTTAAAAATGGAACTTTTCAGGACCTCTTGGCATATAGGCCTGCGCAAAGCAGTGGTGTGTCAGAGAGAAAACACTTGAGTGATGAGCTGATGTTCTGCTTCAAATCCCAGTCAGAATCACTCTGACCGTGGCTTCACCAGATCCTTGGCTCAGGAATGGCCCTTAGAAGCTTCTTGGGGCAGCAGCCACATGTCAGTGGGCTCTGGCGAGCCGTGCATTGTGTGAGTGTGGAGAGATTACTTCACCTCTCTGGACCTTGGTTTTCCTAATCTGTTAGCCCAGGGAGTGGACTGCATGGTTATCTGCCTGTCATCTGGCCTCAAGATAACAGAGGCTGCTATTGAATAACAGGCCTAAACCTTCCTAGATTCCAAATCTCAAGTTTTCTTTGGGCCCAACCTTGGCATGTGGCCAGAAGCCCTATTTCCTTTGTAACTTGTAGCCTTGTAACAAAAAGACAAAACCAGAAACCTATATAGTCGTTTAAAAGGTCAAAGTTGCTGATCCAGTCTGACACTCATAGCACAAACTCTGGTAAATGTTTTATTATTGGAGGCACAGGGGAGGGGGGTTGGAGAGTGTTTTAGACTTAAAGGAGCTTATGGTTTAGTTCAGGTTAGAGCAAAGGACTCCACATGGGGTCCAGAAAGAAGTGCACTGGTAGTTTGGGGTAGACTGGGAGGGGCATCCAGGGAGAGCGCGGACAGCAGGGAGTCAAGCAGCAAGCCTGAGTGCGGGCCTTGGGCCGGGAGGACATGTCTGGGCTGGGTCTGCTGGACCAGCATGGCCCCAAGGGTGGCCGGGACGTGCCAGGCACAGTGTCCAGCCCTGAGAGACTGCAGCAGCTGCCCCACAGTTACTCAGGCCAAGGAGACACGGCCCCTCCTCTCTGGTGCGTCTACCTCCGAGGAACCAGATGTGACACCTGCCCTTTACTTCCATAGCCTCAGAAAGAGTGTCTTACTGAGAGAGAGAACTTATCTGGAGAAAGCGGTCAAGTGGTTTGGTGTAGGGCAAATAAAGGTGGAAGGATGATGATGAAAGATCTGTTTAACATCAGAGCCTTGGGGTCTGGAGACTCAGGTCCTCATTCTACGTTGACCAGTTGGTTAGCTGAGTAGCTGGGGATGAGTCTCAGCTCCCTGAACATTAGAAGTGCTGGCACTCGAGGTGAACTGGGGCCATAGGACGCCTGCCCCTTGTAGGACTGACATTCATGTCAACGGAGTGAGGAGGCTAACGCTGTTGAAAGCTGCAGACATGGTCCTTTTAATCCTCTTCCACTGAAGTAGGTAGACCGGTTCTGAATAGAATTGTGGTTGGGGTTTTCCTGTTTTATGTAAACCAGAAAGCGCTGCATTTCTTGAAATACATGTCAGAAGGCTATTGAAATTTGGGTGAATTAACTGTGGGCTGTGTGTATTGGGCTCCCATCTGGGCTCCCATATTGGCGGAATCTCTCAGTGTCCACACTGGAGTGGCCATCCCACTGCTGCATTTGAGGCCAGGAAATACCAGGAGTTGACGGGTTTTGGGAGACGCAGAGGAGCCTTCTGTGTGCTGCCCATCTTCCGCCTCCTTGACTCCTCTAGGGCCCAGCCAGCCCAGCGTTCCTGGCATCCTCCAGGATGGCAGACATGGCCACCTCCTGGGCGTCCAGCCCCTCCGACTCCACAGCGTTGTTCCCCGTTGGCTGTGATTCCACCCCTTGAGGTGGGACACAGTAAGTCTCCACCTCAGAGCCTTACCACACTTGAGACGGTGTTGCCCTTAACCTGCCGCTTGAGGGGAGAGTGTGATGGCTGTGTGGTTAGAGACCGTTTCATGCACTCTTTTTGAAATCATGCGTGTGCATTTTCAAGCGAAAGTACTCACTAGGTAGAGTAGGGAGATAAAGTGTCACCATTCAGACTGGTGTCAGCATCCTTGACTCAGGTGTCCCCCCCGCCCCCCTTCACTTTACGTATGAGGGAAACAGGCCCAGACAGTAAAAGAAGCATCCCTCAGGGTCACCTCACTCATTGGTGACAGAGCTGGGTCCCCGAACTTGGACCCTGAAGCTTTTTCCTTCCCTCCCTCCCTCTGGGGCCAGGCCTGACAGGCGGGGACTTGCATGCTGGGTTCAGGTCCATGGTGGTGACCGTTTTACCAGAGAGACAGCCTCCCCACCACGGTGGGCACACAACTCCATCATCTTGCCTGTTTTGTGAGGTCTTCCCGGCTTTCCCCAGAAGGTGGCGCCAGCGTCTCCCTTAGCTTTTAAATGATTGGGACTGAACTAGGTGTACTTTGGAGAAGGAAATGGCAACCCACTCCAGTATTCTTGCCTGGAGAATCCTATGGACAGAGGAGCTCTGTCCGTGGAGTCGCAAGAGTCGGATACAACTTAGCGACCAAACTAGTACTACTAACTAGGTGTACCTGCTTGTCGTCGTTTCTGAACATTTGCTTGCTTGTTTATTTGCTTGCTTGTGCCTGTAACAGCGCAGTCAGTCTTTCTGAACTTAAAGCGTGCAGTTCAAATTGTGACAGGTTCTGTGCTCTCAAAGAAACCTTATCTTTAAGCAAACATTCATCAATATTCTGAGTAATGATCTCATTTTTTAAAAAGTTAGGTAAGGAAATTATGCTTTTCCGAGATAGACACTGTTAATTCACTGACTTTGGAAAAGAAGAATTCCTGTGTTTCTACCAGACTGCAGAAAAATCAGCAGATTTGGAACCGTTTGGTCACGTAGGGTTGGTAATGACCCGGAAGTCTGCCTGACCCCACTCTCTCTCATCATCTTCATCCTCTCTGAGAACTCATCTTTGCCCCTTCTGGCCACCATGTCTACCAAAGAGTACTATCCTCCTTTCTCTCTGTTGCCTCTGTTTACTTTGCTCTCTGTTTGCTTACATTTATAATCTTTGCTTCTTATGTTACATAGAACACAGGGGCGAAACTTAAAGTTCACCGTGAGTCAGGCAGCCGGCCAGCAGCCAGGAGCTTGGCATGTAGAGGGAAGTCAAGAGCACCAACCCTCTGTGCCAAAAATAGCGTCTGCCTTGGGAAACTTGCTCCAGCCTCAGTGAAACAGGGGCCTCAGACGGACCTTGAAGTGCATCTTCTGGCATTTTCTCTTTAGGCGTTTTCAGAAAACCTATGTTTGATTAAATGCTTCCTGCAAGCAACTTCAAGAATTCCTGGAGTTTTATCAGAGGAAGTTCTCCTTGGGTTCAGGTTTCAGCTCCACATACCCGAGCTGGTCTGTTTACCAGCAGCTCCCTGCAGGTTAACTCCTGTGACCTGGATTAGAGTGAAGCCTGGAAAGGTTGGTGGGGAGGAGGAAACCCTCGCGAGAGAGCCTCACTGTGAACCTGGCCATTTATCTCCCTGTCTGATCAGTGCCCTTTGCATCCCTGAGGCGCGCCGGGAGGTTTCTGCTTTACTCCTGTCAGGACTTAAGTGAAGCTGCCAGGACTCAATTCCCAGTCTCTCCCCGAGTCCTGCATCTTCCGGCCGCCCAGCTATCTCTTCTTCTTAGTGGCCTCCTGAATTGCTCGACATCAGTGTTTTCCAGTTTGGGATATTATCAATGAAATCATCCAGTATCTTCTGACCCTTTCATTTTTTCCCCCACATGTTTAAAAACTAAGACCTCAGATTTCATCAGTTAATGTTACTCAGTTTTCTGACCAGTATGTTGTGACACCTATAAACAGTGATTTCTTACTGTTGAAGGGCATTGGTGTCCCACTGCAGGGCCAGGTGAGAGAAAGGGTAGACCCGTCTTCCACCATCTGCCTAGCAGTGTATCACAGGCCAAACACTTGGCTTTCCCAAGTATGCTGTGGACGGACCACAGTCCTCAGGACACACATGAGCTGAGGAAGAAGAAGAGCACTTTATCTAGTGATTGTTGCATGATGGGGCCCTTCTAATGATATGCTGTTGTTCTCCAAACAAACCGATCACTGGCGAAAACTAACCTGAACTCAAGTCTTTTTTCCAAAGGACAGATCTGTTGCCCTTTCATTGTGTCACCGAGGATGGACCTCCTGGGTCTTGTACAGTTGATTTCTCCAAAGCCCAACTTGGTCCTCTGAAGATGTCTTGACTTCCTCCTCATTTTCTGGGCCAGCTCCTCCATTGGAACATGTAAATACAGATCAGCGAGCCGTGCCCTGGAGCTGACTGTGCCCGTGATGGATGTTTACACGCGCGCACACACACACACACACACACACACACACACGCTGCGGGAAAATGAGTTGGACCAACATTTGTTAAGCACTTAGTGCATAATGGACACTGTTGGGCATGGGGAACAGAAGGTGGCTGAGATGGGAACTGACCTCCAAGGAGCCCTTAGTCTAGTCGGGGAGACAGTGTCATCAAAGCATGTAAGTGCAGTGGTCAGGGTGCACCTGGGGGTTCTGTTGAGTGCATCCTGCTGGTCAAGTGACGAGCATAGGTGAGCACCAGTGAGAAAAAGTGAAGGAAGCAGACTGGGCACTCAAGTGGCTGGCAGGGCTCCGGCTTGCCCCACTTCCTTCCATCTGCTCCTGGCTAACTGCAGGGTAGCAGACCCCACCCTTGGGACCCCGCCTGCTCCTGTGGCCTCGCATGCTGCCTCCTAAACCTTTGCATCCTCAGCCCCTCAGCGTAGACCACTCATCTTGCCCAGCACCACCTTTGCCCCTGAGTCCTGTGCTCAGCTCGGCCACTGCCACCCAGGAATGCGTGAACTCACGAATGCACACAGGTTGGGGAAGAATAGTAGGAAAAACTTACCAAGACTATAAAGTTTCTAAGGATCTTATGAGCTGGAGCACAGAATGTGACTCTTTTAGAGTAAGGTTACCTCTCTGCAGCTGCTCCTCCAGCTGACTCTCTTGGCGTGAAAGTGTAGCCAGGGGTGGGGGTGCGCCGCGTGCCTGTAGCTCTTTTCAAGTGTGTGTTGTGGTGTGGAGCTCACTCACATGGGGCCGTGTTTCAGGTGGTGAGGGCTGCTGAGGAGGCTGCATCCACGCTGGCCAGTTCCATCCACCCAGAGCAATGCATCAAAGTGCTGTGCCCCATTGTCCAGACAGCCGACTACCCCATCAACCTGGCCGCCATCAAGATGCAGACCAAAGTCGTCGAGAGGATTGCCAAGGAGTCCTTGCTGCAGCTCCTTGCAGACATCATCCCAGGCCTGCTGCAGGTGGGCCCCTCGTGGCGGCCTGGCCGCTCAGCACACAGCGGCGCGCGGGGTGGGCCACGCCCTATGGGACCCTCGACATCTTGTCTCTCTGGCCCACCCTCCCTGAACGCAGAGGAAGTTCTTCCTGGCAGCCCAGACCTGTGGCCTACAGAATGAACTTTCTGTTTATTGTGAACATGTCTTGATCTTTCTTTGTTGTTCATTCCTTACTGCACGGCTGATGGGCCCAGCCCTGGGCAGGGTGAGCCGTGGAACCCAACATCAAACAGTGGTCCTTGTCCTAACCTGTCCAACAGATAGTAGTTGAAACCCTTATAAGCGTGAGGCATTAAATAGACTCTGGAAGGCAAGGTGCCTCTTCTGTTGGGACCCTACCTCAAGGAGTTGACAGCCCTCTCTGGGACTTGGTACTCCCATACCAACAGCTGCAGGTCAGGGCTGGTGCTGCGTGCTGAGTTACTGGGGTGGATGTGGGTGGTTCTGAGATCTGGGTAAAGGTTGATCTTTAGGTTGAAGGGCTCAGAGAAGAGGTGGTTTAGACTTGGGCCCTAGAGAGAGATTTCAGTGGAGAAGGTAGACAGACATTGGCTTTACAGTTAATAAATGCTGCTGTTTGCTGAGCACTGGGCTCAGGAATTTAAACACACACAGCTGAGGACTGGATTATTCCAGGCAGAGGGAAAGGCACAAAGTCTGAAAGGTCCCAAAGGCTGCTTGGAAAGAAGCGGACAGTCCCATCTGGGTTTGGGGAGGGAGGAGGCAGGTTGTGGTCCAGCTGGAGAGGGATGTGGAGGTCTGTCCCACTGCAGGACGATCCATGGACATTGGAGAGTTTTATCCACAGAGTGAGGGACATAGTTCTCATTTCTTTAAAGGGATTTGAACATGTGAGATTTGCTTTACCATGGTGAGAAGACGCCACTTATTTTCCCCCTTAATTTCCTTTTCTCACTCTGTTCTCTCACAACATTTCTTGGCTGGTGCTGCCAACGTTTTTTGGCAGCTCATGATACAGCATCGCCAGTTCGCCAGCCTCCTGCCTCCCACCCCAAAACCAGCTCACTTTTGACACTATTGCGTGTGGCCTCTTTGGGGCAAGAGCTCTCGGGATTCATTGGCAGAGCTCAGGGGCATCCAGACCACTCCCAGCAAGGCTGAGGTTGAAGTGTGAAGAGTGTGGAAACATTGATGAAATACTATCAGTCAGGCAAAGCTTTGATCTCGCTTTCCTTTCTATGTCCCTCTGGCTGTAGGGTTACGACAACACTGAGAGCAGCGTGCGCAAGGCCAGCGTGTTTTGCTTAGTGGCAATTTATTCCGTAATTGGAGAAGAGTTGAAACCTCACTTGGCACAGCTTACGGGGAGCAAGGTATGTATAGTGTTACACGGGTGGGTCGTACACCTGGGCCTGCCAGTGTGTCCCAGACCCACTGCCCTGCAGTTCTGGGCTCCAGACAAACTTTCTCAGCATGTGTGAGCCAGCTGGGCCTTATTCTCCAGGGTCGTGTCTCTAAAGACAAAGTGAACAACTGTGTAGTGAAGTCACCTAGATGCGACACAGTCTCCTGTCACTCCTGTTTTTAACATGGTAGTTTGGAACTTCTAATTTATCCCCAAAAGGAAGATGACTTTGTTTCGAAACCAGCTTGTTTCCTGTCTCTGAAACACTAAGAATATTTGCCTGCTGGCTTCACACTTGTCTGGGTGGGCTTTGGGTTCTGTGGGTCAGTGTAATGATGGCTGCCTCTCACTGTGTACCCAGCGCGTCCCATGTTCATGATGGCATCTCTGCAGGGTGAGGACACTGATTCTGCATGTGACCCACCTGAGAGCCCATGGTGGTCATATTTCCTCTTGTTCCTTCTAGAACCGGGCAGAAAATGTGACAAAGGGACTATTGGCTCATCGAAGATGAGAGTGACTAGAATGCTTGCTGGTTTAAAAATAAGCTCAAATCTGATGAACCCACTGGGGAGAGAGGATAGCCACCCTTGATCTCAGGCAGTAGGGGCCAGGAGCTGGGCCATGGTGAGGCACCTGCCCCAGGGACTGCCTGGGGAAAATGTGTCACCATAAAGTTACCGAGGGCCCAGGCACAGGTATGAATACAAAAGCACGGAGCCTGAAATATCTCGCCTTCCTCCTTAGCAAAGAAGGAAGCAGCAGGTGGAGCCTCGTGGCTTTTCAAGTAGGCCTATTCCTTTGGCACAGTTGATGAGCGTCTCCACTCACTGAGTTCTGGGCAGAGCTGGCTCTCCCGCCTTTGTCCAGAGCAGGGCTGCCGACATTTCGGGGCACTTCGTGGTGGGGGCACCATCCCTGAGGTCCCAGGAGCACACCCCACCCTCAGCTGATGTCCCCACACCTGGTCAGGTGTCCCTTTGGGACAAAGTCAGCCTTGGTAGAGAACCACTGGTCCAAAAAAAGATACATCAGCAACTGGGCTGGAAGGTCTGAGCAGAGCAGGTGTGGTGGGGGCTGCTTCACCTGGAACCATTTCCCGTGCTCTCCTTCCAGTCACTGCCCCTGCAGCGGTGCTTGCCCAGCCCTCCCTGACCACAGCTTGCAGGACGGTGAGCCGAGAGTGCCCAGCAGTGTACGGGCCGGGAGCACTGCCTCTGCTGCTGCCATCAGGGATCCACAGCTGTTGCGTGGCAGCAGTGGGGCCCTCACAGACAGTCTTCACAAAGGGAATTAGATTTGTAAAAAGGAAAATTCATCCAAAAATAATGTTTTCCAGATCTCTGTTTTCTGGTGCTTTCTACTTTGAGGAGTAAGGGAGCTGTCCTTTCATCTCACTTGACCCCACTAACAAGGGGCTGAGAAAATGCAGGTGTCTTCTCACCCCTGTCCTGTGGTTGACCTGCTGCCCCTTGGAATGGGGGCGTAGGGTCTGGAGCCCAGTCCTGATCAGAGCCAGTGTTCCCACCTCCCCACTGATGACATCAGTCAGCTCGGAGTGCTCAGGGAGGCTGACCTGACACCTGTCCACTGTAGCAGCACAGTGCTTCCAGTCATTACAGTTTTTATATGTGATAGTTCCAATGTGTTAACAGGAACTTTGTAAGACTCCAATGCACATCTCCTAAAACAAACAAAGACCCCCCCCCCTCCTACACACACCCCCAGAATGGGTAGCTGGCAGCATGTGGTGCTAAGTTAGAAACAGTCAAGCTGTAGCGTCCTGTTTCTGTCACCAGGCCTGTCAGAACCCCTTCTGCTACTACTTAAATGAAGTTGGTAAATGACATCAGGTTCTGTAGAGGAAGGCCTGATGCAAGGTTGGAGTGGGGGGACTTGTGAGGTGCATCTTGAAAGTGTCCCATTGCCGTGGCAGCAATACTAGCTTTAGTATCAGAAAACCAGCCTTCTGGTCTCTGTCTCCCACTTACTAGCTGTATGACTATGAGCAACCTTTCCTTTCCATTCTCTCTGTTGGTAAAATATATGTAACGTGAAATTTACTATCTTAACCATGTGTTAGTGTGCAATTCACAGATACCAAGTACATTCATATTATTCATATTCATCCCCACCATCCATCTCCAGAGCACTTTTCATCTTGGAAAACTGAAATGCATTAAATAATATTCCCCAGTTCCCCAGTCCCTGTCAACCACCATTCTACTTTCTTTGGTGTGAATACTTGTAAGTGGAATCCTACAGTGTTTGTCTATTTGTGACTGGTTTATTTCACTGAGGATAATGTTCTCTAGGTTCATCCATGTTGTAGCAGGTATCAGAATTTCCTTTCACTTTAAGGCTGAATAATAGTCCACGGAATGTACATAATAGCATGTGGCTTGCCCATTTCTTGGTAATGTCCTTGTGGATTGTTTCCATGCTTTGGCTTTTGTGAACATGGGGGTACAGATGTCCTTTGAGACCCCACTGTTAATTCTTTTGGGTTTTTGAGTAGATTTGCAGGATCATATGATAACTGCCAGCTGCACCATCTTAGATTCCCACCGGCAGTGCACAGGGTTTTAGTTTGTCCACATCCACTTGTTATCTTCTCTTTTCTTTGGTAGCCATCCTCATGGCTGTGTGAGGCAGTATTTCATTGAAGTTTTGCTTTGCATTTCCCTAATGATCCGTGATGTTGAGTATCTTTTCATATGCTTGTTGGCCAGTTGCATATCTTCTTCAGAGAAATGTTTATTCTAGTCCTTTGCCCATTTTTAAATTATGTTGCATGATTTTGTTGTTGTTGATGTTATTGTTGAATTAACAGAAGTGCTATCTATATTCTGGATATTAACCCCTTGACTTTTGATGCACAACTTTTTAAAATTTTAGTGAAATCCAATTTGTCTGTTATTTTTTTGCCTATGCTTTTGCTGTCATATTCAATAATCAATTGCCAAATCTGTAGTGAAGCTTTTCCCCTTTGTTTTCTTCTAATCGTTTTATAGTTTTAGCTTTTAATGGAGGTCTCTGATCCATTTTGAGTTAGTTTTTGTATATGGTATTAGGTAAGAGTCCAACTTCATTCTTTTGTGTGTGGATATTCAGCTTTCCCAGTTCGGTTTGTTGAAAAGACTTTCTGTTTCTGCAGAAAACCGCATTGGAATTTTGATGGGGATTCCATTGAATGTATAGATAGCTTTGGGTAGTTTTGATTTCATAATGTTGTCTTCCAACCCATGAACATGGGATGTCTTCTTTTAACCTCTATATGTAATCAGTTGTTTTTAATTTTTAATTGAGATAAAAATGAACATATGAAATTGTATTAGTTTTGGATATACAGCATAATTATTTGATATTTATTTATATTGCAAAATGATCACCCAGTAAGTCTAGGTAACAGCTGTCATACACATAGCTACACGATTTTTTTTCTTGTGATGACAGATTTTAAGATCTACTCTGTTAGTGACTTTCACATATACAATACAGTATTTTTACTATAGTCACCATACTGTATAGTACATGGAGTATCTTTTTGTTTGTGTTTTAATTACTTTCAATAAAATTTGGTGGTTTTTATTGTACAGTTCTTTCACTTCCTTGTGTTAATTCTTAAGTGTTTTATTCTTTTTGATACTACTGTAAATGGAATTGTTTTTCTTAGCTTCATTTTTAGTGTACAGAAGTGCAATTGATTTTTGCTCATTGATTTTCTAGTCTGCTAGTTTGCTGAATTTCTTTATTAGTCAACAGTTTTCTGTGGAATCTTTGAGATTTTATACATATGAGATCACAGTCATCTCTTGGTATCCCACAGGGATGGGTTTCAGAACCTGTCACAGATAGCAAACTCTGCACGTGCTCCAGTCCTATACCTGTAGTTCTGCACCTGGGATTTTTCAGCTGACCCCAGATTGCGTCATGCTGTGTGTATTGAAAAACATCCATGTATAAGTGCATCTTCATGGTTCAAACCTGTGTTGCTCAAAGGTCAACTGTATATCATCTTTGAACAAAGATAGTTTTGCTTCTTCCTTTCCAATGTGAATGCCTGTCTTTTCTTTTCCTGCCGAATTGTTCTGGCTGGAACTTACTATGTTAATAGAAATAGTGAAAGCAAGCATCCTCTGCCTTGTTCCTCATCTTAAAGTTGTCAGTCTTTTACCATCGAGCATAATATTCACTGTGTGGGTCTTTCATGTATAGCTTTTGATATATTGAGGTACAGGCATAGAGATGGTATGGATTTGGTTCCAGACAGTTGAAATAAAGCAAGTATTGCAATAAAGCAGATTTGCACAAATTTTTTGGTTTCCCAGGGTATATAAAAGTTATATGTGTACTATACTGTAGTCTGTTAAGAGTTCAGTAGCATTATGTCTAAAAATATCAATATCTTAACAGAAATGCTAGCCATCATCTGAGCTTTCAGCGAGTCATAATCGTTTTGCTTGTGGAGGATCTGGCCTCTATGTGGATGGCTGCTGACTAATCAGGGTGGTGGTTGCTGAAGCTTGTAGTGGCTGTGTCTTATTTTAAGACAACAATGAAGTTTGCAGAATCAATTGACTCTTCTTTCACAAACAGTTTCTCTGTAGCAGCAATACTGTTTGATAGCATTTTATACACAGAAAAAATTGAAGTCAATCTTCTCAAACCTGCCTCTGTTTAATCAACTAAGTTTATGTCATACTCTAAATCCTTTTGTCATTTTAACAGTCTTCACAGAATCTTCACCAAGAGTAGATTCCATCTCAAGAAACCACTTTGTTCATCCATAAGAAGCAGCTCCTTATCCATTAAAGTTTTACCATGAGGTTTCAGCAGTTCAGTCCCATCTTTAGGCTCCACCTCTAATTCTAGTTCTCTTGCTATTTCCATCACATCTGCAGTTCCTTCCTTCACTGAAGTCTGGAACCCCTCAAGGTCATCCAAGAGGGATGGAATCAACTTCTTCCAAACTCCTGTTAACGTTGATATTTTGACTTCTTTGTTCTTCATGGCATCTAGAATGTTGAATCCTTTCTAGAAGGTTTACAGGTGACTGCCCAGATCCCCCAGAGGAGTCACTACGGCAGCGATTGCCTTACAAAATGTTTTTCTTAAATAGTAAGACTTGAAAGTCAAAATTAGTCCTTGATCTTTGGGCTGCAGAAGGGGTGTTAAGTTATTCAGTTCAGTTCAGTCGCTCAGTCGTGTCCGACTCTTTGCGACCCCATGAATCGCAGCACGCCAGGCCTCCCTGTCCATCACCAACTCCCGGAGTCCACTCAGACTCACGTCCATCGAGTCAGTGATGCCATCCAACCATCTCATCCTCTGTCGTCCCCTTCTCCTGCCCCCAAATCCCTCCCAGCATCAGAGTCTTTTCCAATGAGTCAACTCTTCTCATGAGGTGGCCAAAGTACTCGAGTTTCAGCTTTAGCATCATTCCCTCCAAAGAAATCCCAGGGCTGATCTCCTTCAGAATGGACTGGTTGGAACTCCTTGCAGTCCAAGGGACTCTCAAGAGTCTTCTCCAACACCACAGTTCAAAAGCATCACTTCTTCGGCACTCAGCCTTCTTCACAGTCGAAATCTCACATCCATACATGACCATAGGAAAAACCATAGCCTTGACTAGACAGACCTTAGTCGGCAAAGTAATGCCACTGCTATTGAATATACTATCTAGGTTGGTCATAACTTTTCTTCCAAGGAGTAAGCATCTTTTAATTTCATAGCTACAGTCCCCATCTGCAGTGATTTTGGAGCCCCCCAAAGTAAAGTCTGCCACTGTTTCCACTGTTTCCCCATCTATTTCCCTTGAAGTGATGGGACCAGATGCCATGATCTTCGTTTTCTGAATGTTGAGCTTTAAGCCAACTTTTTCACTCTCCTCTTTCACTTTCATCAAGAGGCTTTTGAGTTCCTCTTCACTTTCTGCCATAAGGGTGGTGTCATCTCCATATCTGAGGTTATTGATATTTCTCCCGGCAATCTTGATTCCAGCTTGTGTTCCTTCCAGTCCAGCGTTTCTCATGATGAACTCTGTATATAAGTTAAATAAGCAGGGTGACAGTATACAGCCTTGACGTACTCCTTTTCCTATTTGGAACCAATCTGTTGTTCCATGTCCAGTTCTAACTGTTGCTTCCTGACCTGCATACAGGTTTCTCAAGAGGCAGGTCAGGTGGTCTGGTATTCCCGTCTCTCTCAGAATTTTCCACAGTTTATTGTGATCCACACAGTCAAAGGCTTTGGCATAGTCAATAAGGCAGAAATAGATGTTTTTCTGGAACTCTCTTGCTTTTTCCATGATCCAGCAGATGTTGGCAATTTGATCTCTGGTTCCTCTGCCTTTTCTAAAACCAGCTTAAACATCAGGAAGTTCACGGTTCACGTATTGCTGAAGCCTGGCTTGGAGAATTTTGAGCATTACTTTACTAGCATGTGAGATGAGTGCAATTGTGCGGTAGTTTGAGCATTCTTTGGCATTGCCTTTCTTTGGGATTGGAATGAAAACTGACCTTTTCCAGTCCTATGGCCACTGCTGAGTTTTCCAAATTTGCTGGCATATTGAGTGCAGCACTTTCACAGCATCATCTTTCAGGATTTTAAATAGCTCCACTGGAATTCCATCACCTCCACTAGCTTTGTTCATAGTGATGCTTTCTAAGGCCCACTTGACTTCACATTCCAGGATGCCTGGCTCTAGGTGAGTGATCACACCATCGTGATTATCTGGATCATGAAGATCTTTTTTGTACAGTTCTTCCGTGTATTCTTGCCACCTCTTCTTAATATCTTCTGCTTCTATTAGGTCCATACCATTTCTGTCCTTTATCGAGGCCATCTTTGCATGAAATGTTCTCTTGGTATCTCTAGTTTTCTTGAAGAGATCTCTAGTCTTTCCCATTCTGTTCTTTTCCTCTATTTCTTTGCATTGATCGCTGAAGAAGGCTTTCTTATCTCTTCTTGCTATTCTTTGAAACTGCATTTAGATGCTTATATCTTTCCTTTTCTCCTTTGCTTTTCATCTCTCTTCTTTCCACAGCTATTTGTAAGGCCTCCCCAGACAGCCATTTTGCTTTTTTGCATTTCTTTTCCATGGGGATGGTCTTGATGTCTGTCTCCTGTACAATGTCACGAACCTCATTCCATAGCTCATCAGGCACTCTATCTATCAGATCTAGGCCCTTAAATCTATTTCTCACTTCTACTGTATAATCATAAGGGATTTGATTTAGGTCATACCTGAATGGTCTAGCAGTTTTCCCTACTTATTTGAGTCTGAATTTGGTAATAAGGAGTTCATGATCTGAGCCACAGTCCGCTCCTGGTCTTGTTTTTGTTGACTGTATACAGCTTCTCCATCTTTGGCTGCAAAGAATATAATCAATATGATTTCGGTGTTGACCATCTGATGATGTCCATGTGTAGAGTCTTCTCTTGTGTTGTTGGAAGAGGGTGTTTGCTATGACCAGTGCATTTTCTTGGCAGAACTCTTTATTAGTCTTTGCCCTGCTTCATTCCGCATTCCAAAGCCAAATGTGCCTGTTATTCCAGGTGTTTCTTGACTTCTTACTTTTGCATTCCAGTCCCCTATATTGAAAAGGACATCTTTTTTTAGGTGTTAGTTCTAAAAGGTCTTGTAGGTCTTCAAAGAACCATTCAACTTCAGCTTCTTCAATGTTACTGGTTATTAGCAGGTGTGAAATCAACCTTAATTTTGCACATCTTCATCAGAGCTCTTGGGTGACCAGGTACACTGTCAGTGAACAGTAATATTTTGAAAGGAATCTTTTTTTCTGAGCTGTAGGTCTCAACATTGGGCTTAAAATATTCAGTCAATCCTTGTTGTGAACAGATGCACTGTCATCCAGGCTTTGTTGTTCCATTTACAGAGCACAGGCAGGGTAGACTGAGCATAATTCTTAAGAGCCCTAGGATTTTTGGAATGGTAAGTGAGCACTGGCTTTATTTTAAAGCCAGCTGCATTAGCGCCTAAGAAGAGTCAGCCTGTGAAGTTTTGAAGCCAGGCATTGACTTCTCCTCTCTGGCTGTCGAAGTACTACATGGCATCTTCTTCCAATATAAGACTATTTGCCTGTGTTGAAAATCGGTTGTTTCATGTAGCCACCTTCATGAATTATCTTAGCTAAATCCTCTGGATAACTGGCTGCAGCTTCTGCATCAGCAGTTGCTGCTTCACCTCACACTGTAATGTTAGGGAAACAGCATCTTTCTTTAAACCTCATATCCCGGGCTCTGGCACCAAAAATAAATAAATAAATAAACCTCATGAACCAACTTCTGCCAAGTTCAGACTTTTTTCCAGCAACTCGTTCATCTCTCTTAGCCTTTCTAGAATGGAAGGAGAGGGTCTCGATCTCTATTAGGTTTTGGCTTAAGGGAATGTTGTGGCTGTTTGATCTTCTATCCAGACCACTTTCTCCATATCAGCAGGAAGGCTATTTTGCTTTTGCTTTCTTATCATTCATGTGTTCACTGGGAAGCACTTTCAGTTTCTTTTGAGAACTTTCCCTTTGCATTCACAACTTGGCTAACTGATGCAAGAGGCCTAGCTTTTGGCCTGTCTCAACTTTCAATATACATTTCTTACTAAGCTTAATCATTTCTAGCGAGAGAAGTGCAACTCTTTCACTTAAACACTTAAGGTCATGGTAGGGTTTTTAATTGGCCTAATTTCAATGCTGTTGTGTCTCGGGGAATATAGGAAGGCTCATGTACAGGGAGAGAGACGGGGAGATGGTGCAACAGTCAGAGCATACACATCTATGGGTGAAGTTTGCTGTCTTCATATGAACATGGTTCATGGCACCCCAAACAACTGCAGTCGTAATATCAAAGAACACTGATTACAGATCACCATAAAGAGTATAATAATGATGAAAACGTCTGAAATAATTGTAGGAATTACCAAAATGGAACAGTGACATGCAGGCAGCCAATGCTGCTGGAAAGTGGCACTCATGAACTTGCTTGCTGCAGTTTTCACAGACCTTCAGTTTGGGGGGTGGGGGGAGGACTGTCTTCAAAGTACAATAAAGTGAAGCACAGCAAAACAAAATATGCCTGTACATTCCTTCTATTCCTAGTTTGTGTGGAATTTTGCCAAATACTTTTTCTATGTCAATTGAAATGATCCTTTGATTTTTTTTTTCCCCTTTCATTCTGTTAATGTGGTGTATTATATTTATTCATTTTTGTATGTTGGGTCACTGTTGGAATATTGATCTGTAATTTTCTTATCTTTATCTGACTTTGCTATCAGGACAATGCTGACTTCATAGCATGAATTCAGAAGTGTTTTTTCCTCTAAATTTTCTAGAAAAAATTGAGGATTGTGTTAGTTCTTTAAATGTTGGTAGAATTCACCAGTGAAGCCATCTGGTCTGGGCCTTTTCTTTCTCAGATTTTCAATTACTGATTCAATCTCTACTAGTTACAGGTCTATTCATACTCTCTCTTTCTTCATGATTCAGCCTTGGTAGGTTTTGTGTTTCTAGGAATTTGTCCATTTCATCTTGATTATCTATTTTGTTCTTGTACAGTTACTCATAGTATTTTTATCATATCTTTGATTTATGTAGAATCAGTCAGAATGTCCCCACATTTGTTTCTGACCAATAATTTGAGTCTTCTCTCTCTTTTCATTAGTTAAAGGTTTGTCAATTTTGTTGACTTTTTTTTTCAAAGAACCAGTTTTTGGTTTTGTTATCTCTATTTTTTGTTTCATTTATCTAATCTTTATTACTGTTCTCCCTTCTGCAAGCTTGAAGTTCAATTTATTCTTTTTCTAGCCCCTTAAGATATGTTAAGTTAGGTTGTTGATGTATAAGCCATATAGCTCATACAGCTGTGAGTTTCCCTCACTGCACTGCTTTTGCTGCCTCCCATGTGTTTGTATTTTCATCCCTTTTGTGTTTTCATCTGTCTCAAGATATTTTCTAATTTCCTTTGTGATTTATCCTTTAACCCATTGGTTGTTGGAATAACACGTGTTGTTCAGTTTCCACAAACTTGTGGATTTTTCAGTTTTCTTTCTGCTACTAATCTAACTTCATCTATTATGGTCAGAAAAGGTTCTTTGTGACATCTCTTTTTTAATTTATTGAGATTCAATTTGTGGCCTAACATATAGTCTGTCTTGGGAAGGTCTCATCTTAGGCTTAGTGTTTTGCATATTTCTTTTATATTTAGTTGATTTATTGTGTTGTTCAAACCCTCTAGAGTGGAATATTAAAGCCTCCCAACTATTATTATAAACCTGTTTCTCCCTTCAGTGCTGTCAGTTTTTGCTTCTCTATTTTGATGGCATATTCTTAGATGTATAAGTATTGTAATTTCCTGCTTTGTGGATCTTTTATTAATCCTTCTGTCTCTTATAACCTTTTTTGATTTAAGCGGTATTTTGCCTAATATTAGTATAGCTACCTTGTACTCTTGGTTACTGTTTGCATGGAATATCCTTTTCCATTCTTTCACTTTGAACTATTTGTGTCTTTGGATCTAAAGTGAGTCTCTAATAGACAAAATATAGTTGAATCGTGCTTTTTTTTTTTAAATCCATTTTGCTTATCTCTGTTTTTGATTGGAAAATTTAACTCATTCACATTTAAAGTATTTACTGATAAGGAAGAGATTTCTGTCATTTTGGTATTTGTTTTCTGTATGCATAATAGCTTTTTTGCCCCTCATTTTCTGTATTACCGTTTTCTTTTGTGTTTGTTTGCTTTTTATACTGAAACGTTTTAATTCTTTTCTCATTTCCCTTTGTGTATATTCTATACCTGTTTTCTTTGTGGGTTACATTTGACATCCTAAAGTTATAATCCTATAATTTGAATTTATACCAACTCATTGGGCAAGCTCTGAATCCCAGCCATTTCATTTGTAAAATAGGAGAACCTGTTCTGCCTACCTCAGAGGATTGGTTTGAGGTTCAAATATGATTAAAGCTTGTAAACTCAGGGCTTACAAGGGGTTCTGAGTTGCAAATAACTATTAACAATGTTTAGAAGTTCATTTTAACCTGTCTTTCATAGGAATATAACTATCCTGTTTTCTAGATCACTTTTTTCTTCTTTAAAAAATATTTGATTCAGTAAGTATGTATTAGGAACCTGCTGCCTTCAGCATATGGGAAATACCAAACCTTGTTCTCCCCTGAAGTAGCATCAAATAGAGCTGAGGATCAGGACTGGCATACGGGGAGACTTTACAGAGGTCCAGGAGTGACCAGTGGACACCGTGAGACAGGTTCTGGTTGCTGGGTCAAGGCTCAGGAAATGTTTACCTGAGGTCACAGAACTAGTGTTAGAGTTGGTTCTAGAACTCTGCTCAATCTGCTGAGCCTTGGGCCAGTATTTTGTTGGATACACCAGGGTTTCTCTTGAAGCTGGCTGGCCCTGGTCGTATCCTCCTGAGCCTTAGAGCATTAAGAACCTGTGTAAAGTGAAAGCACCTTGATCAGCACACTGATTATTACATTAAAAGCTCTAAGATTTTGAAAGGTGTGGGATGAAAGACAAGCTGGGATATGTCGTGTGAATTCATGGCACGCTCCCCTGCAGATGAAAAGAGCTAAGTCCTGACGTGGAGAGACCCAAGATGGGCTGTTGCATGAAGCCAGAGAACTCCAGGACGCTCAGGGCAGAGCTCTCAGACCACCTATACATTCTGGGCTCCATGTCTGTCTGACCATGTGCCTTGCTGGGGCTCAGGGAGACTGTGCCTCATGAGGAGCACTGCTGGTTGCTGGCATTCTTAATATGGTCAGGCACACTATAGACATCAGGTTATTGGTATTCAACAAATATTCTAAGAACTTTCCCTGATAGCTCAGTTTGTAAAGAATACGCCTACAATGCAGGAGATCCTGGTTCGATTCCTGGGTCGGGAAGATCTGCTGGAGAAGAGATAGGCTACCCACTCCAGTATTCTTGGGCTTCCCTTGTGGCTCAGCTGCTAAAGAATCCGCCTGCAATGCAAGAGACCTGGGTTGGGAAGATCCCCTGGAGAAGGGAAAGGCTTTCCACTCCAGTATTCTGGCCTGGAGAATTCCATGGCCTGTTATACAGTCCATGGGGTCACAAAGAGTCAGACATGACTGAGTGAGTTTCACTTTACTATGTACATTACATGCTGCTTTAGGTGTTTTGAGGGTCCAGGGGGCTTAAGTTAGAACCAAATGAGATGTGAGATGTGGAAGGCCTGTTGTGGGGAAGCACTGTGCCCAACAAAGGTATATTGTATAGTGACACAGCATCTGACCTCTGGGAGACTGAGTCTTGTTGGAAAGATGCAGCCCACTGCTGCCCCCAGCATAAGGCGGCATGTGCTGAGCCACAGTGGGCAGAGTGGGGTCCCAGGAGCAGGAGGACCAAGGGTGCAGATGGGGGCAGCCTGAAGGTGGGCCTCAGATGCTGTGTAAATCAGCAGGTGTTGTGCCCATGGACAGAAGTGGGTGCAGATGAGGTGTGTGATGGGGAAGGAGCAACTTCTACAAAGGTGTGAGGATAGAAAACCTGACCTCTGCCCTTGGCTTAGTTTCTTTATCCCAATAGAGTAGGCATTGCACCCTCTCCTCCTGCTGGCTTGGGTGGAGCTGCACCGGCTGCCTTGCCCCGGAGTGTGTGGGTCTGCCTCTGGAGAGCCTTTTTGCAGGCAGCCCTGAGGCCCACCTCGTGGTAGCAGGTGTCCCTCTTTTCCTGATAACCTGTCATGCCCCCTCCCCTAATCTGACCTCCCGATCGCCCACTGGCCCCAGGCAGGTGGTTTGGACAAGTGGTAGGCACTTAGGGAATGTCTGTGCAGTGACTTTTTCCACTAAGGGGCGTGCTGTTTCCTTATGGTCACCTGGGCTTTCTTGCTCACTTTCTGATCTTCTTCCTTCTCATCCATTTGTATTTTTTCTTTGCAGATGAAGCTGCTCAACTTATACATAAAGAGGGCGCAGACCACGAACAGCAACAGCAGCTCCTCCTCTGATGTCTCCACCCACAGCTAATGCAATGCCAGAATCTGTGTAGCCCTGGAAGGAATCGGTGGTGCCTCAGAGACCTCTCCTCCACCCCCCATCGGCTGCCCAGTCAGGACCAAGAGGCCTGCAAATATTTATTACAATCAGTATTTTGATCCCTTCCAGCTTTTGTGTAGAATCATACTGGTATTGAATGTAAGGGAAGCAAGGCCTGTATTTCATCTTCCTGCAGAACAGAAGGAATAAGAGAAGAGCCATACTCAAACCGTCTCGTCCAGCCTGCTGAGGTTGTAAAACCGTGTGTGTGGGTGCAGTTCTTAAAAGTCAGAGCTCTCTAGCTGATACATGGTAGAAAGTAGCGTTTTCTCTTTAGTTAATAACCAGGAGGTTTGAGGAGGCTGTATTGAGTTGTGTTTCTCTTTCATTCTGGCTCCCTTCCCTCTGGATCTGGCCTGTGTCAGGGCAGAGCCCACGCCCTTCACAACTGATACCACGAAAGGGTTTTATATGTTTTAGGTTGCATTTTGAGACAGCAGCAGCAGCAAGAATATGAGTCAAGTCTTGGCAAGAAATGGGAAAAAAGCCCAAAGATGGCCTTTTAACGAACATGTCATATTTTGCTTACACTCTGCAGCCTGGGGGCTGGCCCCCTTCACTGCCTCCTTCCAGGATGGGCTCCCGGCTCCTCCAAACAGCCCCACTGATGCCACCCCTTCCCCAGAGCTGCCGGGGCAGAGATCTGTGACAGTTGAGATCCAAACACAGAAATCAAGATAAACGATAGCCTCAGTTAGTGTGTGCTTGAAGTGGGATTTCACGCAGCATTGAAAACCCAACAGGGGCTGCTGGGTTTTCTGCAGAGATCCTGGGAAGCACTACTGAACAGCACTGCCCCTGGAGGCTTGGGTCTAGTGCCGTCTTGTCTCCTTTCCCCGAGCTGCACGATTCCACAGTGTTCTTTCAGTCAGATACTTGGCAACTCTGCCATCTCAGTTTTTATTTCTTTGTTTAATTTGGGATTGAGATCAAAGAAAAATCTAAAGAAACCAGGTTATCAGGATCATTTTTTAAATTTTGTGAACTGAAGTACTTCCTCGATCATCTGTTGAAATAATCATGGTTTAAGGAAAAAGTAATTATGATGTGCAGCAAATTGCAGAAAAACAGGATTTGAACCAGTTTAGAGTCTGTTTTTCCTTCAGTGAGAAACTTACCCTTTAAAATGTTTTCTTGAGGGTCACATTGCTTCAGTAAAGGTAACTACAGATCTCAAGTCTGTGTAACTTAAGTTTCAAGTAAAATTCTTCAAACCAAATGGAAATTCTTTTTGCAATCATGGAAACATTTTAGACTCTCTAAACTAAACTGGTTTTTCCATATTTCCTTATGGAAATTCGTTCAGTTCGTTTTCCCATGCCTGTTCTGATGTTAATTTTTAATGAGGTGTTTGCTGCTCAGGCGCAGAATCTTGGCAACTGCCAGGTTGTATGGTTCCCACCTCCGAGCTCTAGCTTGACGTTGGAAGTCGTGAAAGACACTGTAGCAGAACATAACTTGTTTTCATTCAGAATTTATTTTAGATACTTTATTTGGAAATAGGCACTGAAAATGGAGGTCCAGGAGCAGTGAGGTTGGGGTGCCTTCACTGCGTGTGTGTGGGTGTGTGTGTGGGTATGTGTAGGGGGTATCCTGCACGTGTAGGAGGTGCCCTGCTGCTGCTGTTGAGAGAACTTCAGGGGTGTGTTTTAAGTGATCAAACATCGTTGACTCTTGGCTCAAAACATAGCAGGACCAGGCCTTACTTCCATTGATAAATACCGTTTGTTCATATGTTGCTTTCGGGGGTTTTTTTCTTACCCCTACAAACAAGTCCAAGTGTCTGGTGACTTCTGGGGCAGAAGCTGTGTTTTTTCCTGCCTAGTGTGTGTAGAAAGGCCTTTCTCCTTCAGCTCGTGGACACCCAGGTTGCTGCGGCCCCCTACCCTGAAGTCAGGAAGGACCTTGAGCATGGCCGCGTGTCCTCCTGGCACTCACAAAGGGCTCGCCTTGAATGTCACTTGCCCAACCTCGGTCTCCCAATGCAGAGGGAGCTGCCACCCCCAGGTCTCTGGGCCTCCTGGGAGGAGACTCGCATGCAGCCACAACCTCAGGGGGCCACCCCCTCCAACCGACAGCTGCAACTGCCCTGCCTGGCCACCGCCTCCCTGCAGGCCTCCTGTCTGGATGAAACAACAGAACACAAGCGAGCAAAGCACCCAAAACTCTTGTCTGCCTCCCCGTTCGCCTGACTGTCCAGGGCTCCGAAAAGCCCACTGACGCCACCACGGGGGCCAGGTCGCCTGGCTCCTGCTTCCCCTCCCACTGTGGCCCGCGGGAGGCACACAGCCTTCCTGGGGCACTGTAGCCACAGGCGCCTGCCACAGCCCCACTAGCTTCTCAGTCATGCAGGCAATGCAGCTGCGCCTGATTTGTCTCCTGAATCTTTTTCTTTCCCCGCCGCCCTTTATTTATCAAGCATAATATTACACATTAAAGAAGAGCAAATAAGAACTTTGTAGAACCTCACCAGGACTTTGCTAACGATGATAATTTGAAAATGAGAACAACGCTCTGAAAAATATCCACCACCAAAATAGTTTTGTCGGCACTGTTCACACGCATGGTCCCCCACATCCCCAGGTTGGGTTTTTGTTTTTTGGTTTTGGTTTTTTTGGGGGCTTTTTCATGTTACATCCATATCTGTATTTATATCTTATTTGTTTCACTTTCAAGTGTATCATGGAAAATGTACAGATTTTCTTTTTTTTGTTAATAATGTGCTAGGATTTGCTAAAAAAGGAAACACAAAAACCCTTTTGAGTTTGCCCTAGAATAAATGAGACTTAATTCAGTTTCTGACGTCCAAGTGGTCTTTTTTGTTGCCATGCCCTGTAGGTTGCATATCCCATCTCTGGGACATCAGAACAAGGCCACATTTCTGAATGATTGAGGGGCTACGTTGGGGATCTCATGAGGTCAATAGATGGGAATGCAGGGGGACACCCATGCCCTAGGGGCCAGGGGCAGAGAACAGGCCGGAGGCAGGAGAGAACTCGCGGGGAAGGGTTTAGGGGAGCCCTGTCAGCTGCAGGCCTGCGGAGGAACAGGTGCATGACCAAAGGGTGCTGGCCCCACCTCTTTGGCATCTCACTTTGATTTAAGAACGATTTTGAGTCTTCAGTTCTGTGATGCATCTCAGTTTCCCTGCCTGGTGACTGTGAGCCCCTTCTCCCCTGTGGCCCACCTCCTCCTGCCCACTGGACGTGAGCTCACGATTGGTATAAAAATCAAGAGCTGGGTTCAAATTTCTGCTCTCTCCCTCGCCCCCTCGGGCCACTGTTCTCATGGATAAACCTGAGTCAGACCTCATGGATGTGCTGGGAGGGCCCGTGAGTGACGTTAAGTGCAGCTGCAGCCCAACCCTTTGCTGTGGCCAAAGGGACACAAAGGAAGCTGAGGTCCCCCTCAACACTCCCTCCCCACCCCTGGGGTCTGGTGTGCCCAGCACCTGTTACTCAGGAGCAGATGTGCCATCTCTACATTTGGGTTTCTAACCCCTGCAGCCCCTCTTATCCCAAGGCTGCTCAGCCATGGCTGAGGGGGTGGGCACAGATGCCCGCCGAAATCGGCGGGGCTTGACTTGGGATCTGAACAACCTTCTCTCTCTGCAGAGGAATGCCCCCTTTCCACTCTTACAGTTCTGCTCTCAAGTGTAGGTTTCAGGACCCCCTGAGGCTGTCCAGGGGTTCCACGGGGAAAACGTGTGATTTATAGAACGCTGCTCTTTCCTTTCCCAGGTCATGAGTGGAGGGGGTGGGGAAGTGGAGCAGTGGCTGGCAGGCAGCGTTAATTAACGTCATGGATGAGGCACTTAGACTTCTGAAGTGTTCTCATCTGTAGCATCTTACTGGTTCTTAGACCAGTCATGAGATGCAGGTGAGGGACTTCCTGTCATGTCCCCGCTCCAGGTAGGCAAGCTGAGACCCAGGCACAGTGCCAGCCGGGTGGAGATGAGGGGAGTGGGGGCCTGACCGCAGGCTCCTGCCTCATTCTGCCTCCTCACCCTTCATACATCTCTGACCTCACTGTGGGCACCTCAGAGTCCCCTGGGGAGCTGCGGAAGCAGAAGGCAGAGTCCCACCCGGGTGTTGATTCTGCAGGGCTGGGGCCTGGGCATCTGTCTCTATTTCCTGGTGGTGCTGATGCTGACCAACGGCAAGCACAGTTGGAGGAATCATCGTGGAGCATTTTTCTGAAAACAAGGCAAGTGGTTTGGTCCCCAGATTTGGGACACTTTCAGACAGGCTGTTGCAGGAAACAGCTCTGGACTTGGGGAACATCAGCCATACCATCCCTGATGTATCCAGCTGAGCATCTAGGCCAGGACCTCTGTCTGCTGTGAGCAGAGGGAAACCAGGAGTGTCTCGAGGGGACGTATGACCCCCTAGGGCATAAAGCTTCCCTCCCACCCAGCCTAAGCCTGGACCCTGCCTGCCTTCCCATTTCCTCCAGTATTTATTAACTCCTACTGCAGTGGCTCCAGGCAAGAACGGACAAAGGTCATGTGAATCGGCATCTAATCCCAGATTATGTATTTAAAAAACATTAAAATGCTTCCACACCAGTGCCCTCTGCAGACACCGGGCCTGCTGCCAGTACTGAGGCCCCGGAGGTGGATTCCATGGGACACTGGGCCCCTCTACAGGGGCTGAGTTCCTGAGCAGACTCCCAGCAGCTCTGGGATCCCCCTGCCCCGCCGGGTGTCCCACAAGGGGTGAGGGGAGGGGCAGGAAGGGCTGTAGATGGGGGCCCTGACAGCGTCACCTCCCCCAGCAACGTTCAGGCCCCAGTGGCTGCTTTGCCTAGAAAACTTGGAAGCCTTTGCTGACTTACCTGCGTGAAGCCTCATAACAAACTTGAGAGGTCGGTCCCACGATTACTCCCGTTTTGCAGATGGGAAGTAGAGGCACAGAGAGGTTGAGTAACTTACCTAAGGTCACAGAGCTAACAAAGTAAAGTGAAAGTGTTAGCACTCAGTTGTGTCTGACTCCTTGTGACCCCATGGCCTGTAGCCCGCCAGGCTCTTCTGTTTGTGACATTCTCCAGGCAAGAATACTGGAGTGGCTCGGGAGACCTAGGGATCAAAACCAAGCCTCCCACATTGCAGGCAGATTCTTTACCTTCTGAGCCACCAGGGAAGCCCACAAGAGGCAAAGCTGAGATTCAAACCCAGGACGTCCCCTCTGGCCTGAAACTAGAGTCTCTGTCCCTTCTTAAAGCTTCTGTTTCCATACAGCTCTCATGTTGCTGAGGAATGGTCCCTGGTCAGAGGTCTGCTGAGCTGTTTGACATTACACTCATAGCAAACATCTCTGGAATCCCCCTGGGGTCCCGCTCCCAGGCCTCACAAGGAGGGGAAGGCTCACCTGGGCGCAGGATGTCTGGGTTGTGAGTCCAACTCTGTTTCAGGGTCTGTGACTTTGGCTGAATGACTCCAGATTAGGATGACCTCAGCTTCTTCCTCTGGAATCCTAGTGGCAGGGCATTGAGAGGGGTCCAGTGTGTGTGTGTGTCGGGGCGGGGGGGGGGGGGTGCGGTACAGCACATGAAGATTAGCATAAAGTTCTTGGACCCTCAACTCAGCTCTCGCCTTCCTCTTTCACCCCATTCTGGGTCACTGCACCCCAATAACTTTCCTGCCTCGGGGCCTTTGCATTTCTTCTCCCTTTCTCTGATCCCTTTCCTTGCCCTCTTTGTGCGCCCGCATATGCACACATACACACCCCTATACGTGGACGTCCTCTGGCTAACTTTATGGACGTTTTAGATCTTGGCTTAAATGCCAGCTCATTACTTTAGAGAAGTATATAAATTAGTCCCTTTATTTTCCCCTCCTAACACTCATCACACACTTTATGTGTGCAGATTTTTTGTCTGATTTTCCTAGATCTGTGGGCAAGAACCAGGCCTGTCTCATAACACTTGGCTCATGTACCTGGCTCACAGTGGGTGCTGAATGAATGAACGAATGGGTAGCTTGGCTGTATCCCTGGTACCGAAGGATGCAGTCACCACTGCTGTACCATCTGGGTTCGATTCTCGGTGCTCATTTGACCTCAGGCATGTTTTCTAACCTCTTCCTGCCCCTACTTCTTCCTCTGAATGGACAGAGTGCTAAAGGCAGCAGTACCCTTCTCACAGAATATTCCTAAATCACTCCGAAAGGTGCCCTGGACACTGCCTGGATTGCAAAGTCATTATTTTTTAATTGAAGTACAGTTGATTTACAATGTTGTGCTAACTTTTGCTGTACAGCAAAGTGATTCCCATATATATATATATATATATATATATTCTTTTTCATACTCTTTTCCATTACAGTTTATCGCAGGATTTTGGAATATAGTTCCCTGTGCTCTACAGTAGGACCTTGTTTTTTATCAGCCATTACTTTGTATTCAGTGATCAATTAGACCAATCAAGTAGGGGAGAGAGCTTAACCTTGGAGCTGGCATGGGTTCCCATGCTGTCTTCCCCATTTCTGTGTAGTTGGCCCTCTGTGTCCAGGGATGTGAAACCTGCAGAGACAGAGGGCTGATTTAATCTCAAGGGCATCTCTCAGCTTCTATCAGCCCTAACGTCATGGGGCAGCACGGCCAACGTGGAAAACAGTTTGGCATTCTCTGATAAGATTGAAGATTCATATACCTTACAACTTATCAGCCCCGCTTGTGGGGTAGGCCCTGAACAAGGCCAGTGAGTGTTCCTGAAGACTCAGTAACAGGATTCTCAAAGGCCAAGCAGGGCATAGCCCCAATGGGCCCCGGGACCAGGATGTGCAAGAATTAGCGAGATGGTTACATCATGGAATCTGACACAGAAGTGAACACAAGTGAACTGCTGGTGGGTTTATCAGCATGATAACTCATAGGAAAACCAGTTTGAGGGGAAGCAAAAGCATCACAGAACAATGTGTAGCCTTATTTTTTAAAGGTGAAAATAACCCAAACTAACCAAGTATATTTTAGAGACACATAGGCTGTGACAAAACCCCACAAAGTATGTAGATATGAAACAAGCTTCCAAGAGTGTTGTGTGATTGTGGAGGCAGGCGTCAAAAATCCTGAACAGTAACCATAGAAACCAGATCAATAAACTCCAGTGCAAAACAGAGCATTTCGCAAACTGGGAGATTTCAAAGCCCAAACTGATAATGCTTGTGTCACAGGATGGTTTATAAAGTGAAAATGGGAAAGTTGTTTAACCTTTTATGTTGATCAGTTATTACAGTGGGACTTTTCCTACGGCAGGGAATTGGTTAAAAGTGATTATCTTATACTGTTTTAGGAAGATGACTTAAGTTTCTTTTATGACTGTCAAAGGCATTTACAAGAAACAGGTTAACATTGTTTCACTTACGTTCATGAAATAAGCTAGGTGCGCTAGGCTTGCAAAGTTCTGTCTGCCCAGGGCCCTTTCCAGTTTCATCTCTGTTTTGAACTTTGCTTGAACACAAGGGAACAGGACAAGGAGCCTCATGGTGATGATGTTTTGGATCATAATTTGGGTGATGGATTCACAAGTGTTTTATTTATTTATTTTTAATCAATTTATTTATTATAATTGGAGGCTAAATTTTTTTTACTGGTTCGCTTTTTTAATTAAATTAATTAATATAATATAATTGGAGGCTAATTACTTTATAATATTGTAGTGTTTTTTCCATACATTGACATGAATCAGCCACGGGTATACATGTGTTCCCCTTCCACCTCCCTCCCCATCCCATCCCTCAGGGTCATCTGAGTGCACCAGCCCTGAGCACCCTGTCTCATGCATCGAACCTGGACTGGAGATCTATGTCTCCAATGATAATATATATGTTTCAATTCTATTCTCTCAAATCATCCCACACTCACCTTCTCCCACAGAGTCCAAAAGTCTGTTCTTTACATCTGTGTCTCTTTTGCTGTCTTGCATATAGGGTCATCTTTACCATCTTTCTAAATTCCATATATATGCGTTAATATACTGTATTGGTGTTTTTCTTTCTGACTTACTTCACTCTATATAATAGGCTCCAATTTCATCCACCTCATTAGAACTGATTCAAATGTATTCTTTTTAATAGCTGAGTAATATTCCATTGTGTAAATCTGCTGACGGACATCTAGGTTGCCTCCTTGTCCTGGCTATTGCAAACAGTGCTGTGATGAACATTGGGGTACAAGTGCACTTTCAATTCTGGTTTCCTCAGTGTGTATGCCCAGCAGTGGGACTGCTGGGTCATATGGCAGTTCTATTTTCAGTTTTTTAAGGAATCTCCACACTGTTCTCCACAGTGGCTGTACTAGTTTGCATTCCCACCAACAGTGTAAGAGGGTTCCCTTTTCTCCACACCCTCTCCAGCATTTATTGCTTGTAGACTTTTGGATAGTAGCCATTCTGACTGGCATGAGATGGTACCTCATTGTGGTTTTGATTTGCATTTCTCTGATAATGAGTGATGTTGAGCATCTTTTCATGTGTTTGTTAGCCATTTGTATGTCTTCTTTGGAGGAATGTCTGTTTAGTTCTTTGGCCCATTATTTGATTGGGTCGTTTATTTTTCTGGAATTGAGCTGCAGGAGCTGCTTGTATATTGTTCAGATTAATTCTTTGTCAGTTGCTTTGTTTGCTATTATTTTCTCCCATTCTGAAGGCTGTCTTTTCACCTTTTTATTGTTTCCTTCGTTGTGCAAAAGCTTTTAAGTTTAATTAGGTCCCATTTGTTTATTTTTGCTTTTATTTCCATTACTCTGGGAGGTGGGTCATAGAGGATCCTGCTGTGATTTATGTCAGAGAGTGTTTTGCCTATGTTTTCCTCTATGAATTTTATAGTTTCGGGCCTTACATTTAGATCTTTAATCCATTTTGAGTTTATTTTTGTGTATGGTGTTAGAAAGTGTTCTAGTTTCATTCTTTTACAAGTGGTTGACCAGTTTTCCCAGCACCACTTTTTAAAGAGAGTGTCTTTTCTCCATTGTATATTCTTGTGGAGGCTAATTTTTATAGCTTGTAACCAACCTTTATGTAATATGTTTTCTCTCATAGTATCAAATATTTCATAATTTAATAACAAAAAGATATGTGAGCATGCTAAGTTGATGAGTTATTTGATGATTTGATGAGTCTATTAATCCTTTGAATTAGCAGAGAGATAGAAACTCCCCAGTTTTAAACTCTTGTAGGTAATTTGCAGATCTCTGATAATACATCTGGAGAGCATCCTTCAAGGAATTCTGTGCCACACGGGGCCATCTGTGGTCCTAACAGGCCTGTGTCTGAGCAGAGGCTCTGGATACAGGTTACCACCCTTTAGAGGACACCCTCTCTGCACAGAACAATGGGGAGGGATAAGCATGCAAGATCTTCTTAGCACCAGTTTCTCACAGCCCCTTGGGCCCCTAAATACTAGGGAAGTTTTGTCCGTGTGACCACCTGTTCCTCTCGCTCACTCCTCTCCCACCCAGTTATATCTCCTATTGTTGTTGAGTCACTTAGTTGTGTCTGACTCTTTATGACCCCATGACTGCCTCACACCAGGCTTCCCTGTCCTTCACCATCTCCCAGAGTTTGCTCAAGTTTATGTCCATTGTGTTGATGATGCCATCCAACCATCTCATCCTCTACCACCCTCTTCTCCTGCCTTCAATTTTTCCCAGCATCAAGGTCTTTTCCAATGAGTCAGCTCTTTGCATCAGGTGGCCAAAGTATTGAAGGTGGATCTTCAGCTTCAGTATCAGTCCTTCCAATGAATATTCAGGATTGACTGGTTTGATCTTGAGTTATGCAAGCCCCTTTGTCATGACAAGGCTGTGATCCACAAAGGAGTATACCTCCTAATCAAGGCCAAAAGGTGACATGGTTCAATGTTCTCCAAGTTGAGATGGATCACAGAAGGTCCTGCTTTTTCAGCCGAGTCTGAGTTGCTTCATATTCTTTGTAAGACACACTCCAAGAAGGACACACCTGGAAAGAGATGTCCATAGGGTGATGGTCGCTCCTGGAAACATCAGGCTGCAGAGGAGAGATGCTGAGTGTGAGAAGGACTGGTATGCTTCACACCTTTCCCTTCTGGCATGCTTTCCTCTATGGCTGGGCCAAACTCTCTTGGTGCTGGGTTCTATGTGTGCCTGGGCTCTGCCAAGGAGATCTGTCTCTGAGAAGGGAAGCAGCATTTGTTGAGGATGGCCACAATATTGGGGGTGGGGCTCCTCAGGTATAAGTTCTAGATGATCTCCAATGTCATAGCTACCAAGTAGCAGCTGCACCACTAAGGTTCATCCCTTTTTCTGGGAAGGAACTGTCCTTGTCTACCGTTGTTCCTGGGTAAGTGGCACCCAACCAGGTCCCCTGGCTCTAGCAAAGATAATGACCACTCTGTTAAGAAATCTGCTTAAACTGGTACACCATCATTTGTAATCAAGAACCCTGAGTAATAGCAAGACATACAACTCAAATGTCCAGCTGAAGACAAAAAACTAAATAAACATTGGCTTAACCTTTGAATGAAATGCTACCCAGCCATGTAAAAGTATATGTCTAAATCACTTTTAGGACTTCCCAATGGTCCAGTGGTTAAGAATTCACTTTCCAATGTAGGGGACTCAGGTTCAATCCCTGGTCAGGAAATTAAGATCTCGCATGCCATGGGGCAACAAAGCCCATGAACTCCAGTAAGAGAAGCCCACACTGCAACAAAGAGCCAGCACAGCCAAAATAAAACACAAAAAATTCTTAAAGGTGTGGAGTGAATGCTTACACAAATAACGTGGAAAATGGAAAGAGAGGGAGAATTCCCTTATCCAGTAATGGTGTAATGGATAAATTACACCATTCTGCAGAATGGTGTAATAATACCTTCTGCAGAAGGTAACTAAAAAAATCTGGACAAAATATCTTGAGAATTTGATTAAAGCCATCAGAGATTTAACAAAGTAGTGAAAAATTACAAGGAATTAGCAAGAAATGACAGAAATCTGGATAGATAGGCTGGTAGTGTTTGCTGATTCAGAAGAGAAAACCAAGACAACAGAGATGTTGGACAAGGCTTCTGATGACCTCACCCCTCAGAAGTAACACTATCCACTGCTGATGCCCCAAGTTCCTGACAGAAACAAACACAGCACTTCTCTGGAGGAAGATATTATCTAGACCACAAAAATACTTATACAGTTTTTCAAATATACTATTCAGCACACAATAAATAGGAAAGTGCTATATGAAGGGGCAAAACCAACAGAAACAATAGACAAGGGACAAATACCAACAAGGGTCTTCTCTTACAGCCCAGACAGTAAAGAATCTGCGTGCACTACAGGAGATCCAGGTTCGATCCCTGGGTTGGGAAGATGCCCTGGAGAAGGAAATGGCAACCCACGCCAGTATTCTTGGCATTGGTATTCTACCCACTTCAGTGGAATTCCATGGACAGAGGAGCCTGGCAGGCTACAGGCCATGGGGTCACAAAGAGTCAGACACGACTGAACAACTAACACAGACAAATAGCCACAAAGGCTTCAACTGTCGAGTTACCAAACACAGACTTTAAAATATCCTTATTTAACATGTCTAAAGAGATAAAAGACAAGATTCAGAATTTCTGCAGAGAACTGGAAACTTTAAAAAAGCTACTATAACAAATTTTTTAAAGGATGTGGTACAAGTTTTTTAATTCTTGGATTGAAAATACATTAACTGCAGTTAACTGACTCTAAGAGGCAGGGACTCCCCCGGTGGTCCAGTGGTTAAGACTCTGCACTTCCACTGCAGGGGGCACAGTTTCAGTCGTTGGCTGGAGAACTAAGATCCCACATGCTACACAGTGTGGCCAAAAACAGACAGACAGACAGACAGACAGACAGACAAGGCGAAACAACTCTTTAACAGCAGATCAGACATAGCTGTAAAGATGGTTAATGAACTGGAAGGTGGACTAGAAGACAATATCAAGAATGAAGCACAGAGATATTTAAAAATGGAAAATACAGAAGGAATAGTAAGAAACATAGATCTGTAAAAGATGTAAAATCCAAGTAATGGGAAACTTAGAGTGAACTAGGAAGAGATTTAAGCAGAAGCAATATGTTAAAAGATAATAGCTGAGAATTTTTCAAAATTACTAAAGACCCCAAACTGCAAATTAAAAACTCCACTGAAGTCCACTAAGCAGGACTGGGTTGAAGGTACACTTGCATGACCCCGTGATTGACTTTATTCCTAAATTTTGTGCTATAAGCATCTCATTGCCTTGCTCTAATTTTGATCCTTCCAGTAAAGGCAAATAAAATAAGCAAATGTAGGTACATCATAATAAAACTTCATAAAAACAAGACAAAGGGAAAATCTTGAAAGCACTTACAGAAAAACAAAGATTATGTTCAAAGAAGCAATGAGACTATCAGCTGACTTTTCAGCAGAAACAATAGAAAAACAGAAGAAAATAGAATTCTATACCCAACAAAAACACCCTGTTTGGCAGAAAATGAAATAAATAAAATTTCACACAAATAAAAAGCAATAAAATTCTTCATGGGTAGAACTGTATTTTAGAAAATGTTAAAGGGATTCCTCCAGGCAGAAAGAAATGATCTCAAATATGAGGGTTTTGTTACAGAAAGGACTATAGATTGATTGAAATGGTAATTATGAGGACGATTTAAAAGATTCTGTGTGAAAAAAACAACAATAACAATGTCCTGTGGGGAGTTCCTTGGCAGTCCAGTGGCTAGGATTCCAAGCTTTCACTACAGGGGTCACAGGCTTGATCCCTGGTTGGGGAACTAAGATCCCACAAGCTGTGCCCCCCCCCCAAAAAAAAGCCTCATGAAGTTTAAAATGTATATGGAACTTAAAATCCATAAAAATGGCACAAAAATTAAAAGGGATCCAAATGAGGTTAAGTGTTCTATAGAAGAAAATTAAAGTACTGATTAACATTTGGTTTTGAGAAGTTACGGATGGACTTTGAAACTTTAAGAAAAACTTAAAGTCGCAGGTGCCAATGGGGCGAAGCTACCTACCATCTGTGGGAATATGACTGAACGCCTCTAAGTCAGAATGCCGCCCAGGTGGAACGATACGGCAGCATCGCGGAAGCCTCGGGTGGCCTCGGAAGCCTTGGGTGGCCTCGGATAGCCGGTCCCCCGCTGTCCCCACCGGCGGGACGTCGCCTGCGTCCCTCGGGGGCGCCGGGCGGGGCCATACGCCCCGCGTCGGGACCGAGTTCAGGGCGGAAAGCCCTTCATCCCGGGACACAGGGCGTGGCCGGAAAGGCGGCCGCCCCCTTGCCCGTCACGCACCGCATGTTCGTGGGGAACCTGGTGCTAAACTGTTCATAGACGACCTGCTTCTGGGTCGGGGTTTTCTACGTAGCAGAGCAGCTTCCTCACTGCAATCTGTTGAAAGTCAGCCCTCGACACAAAGGTTTGTAAAAAAAATAATAATAATAAATTTTAAAAAAAAGTAAAGTTGAAACAAGGTGTAACTTTCCAACTAATATAAAGGAAGAGATTTTATAATAAAAACAATTCATTCAAAAGAAGTCCAAATTAATAGAAAAGGGAAATAGATAGGAAAAATGGAAATCACATAGTAAGAAGATATAAGCCAATATCCTACTAATTACATTAAATACAAATGGGACAGAAAACAGCAATGAAATGACAAAAATATTAGTCTGGATTTTAAAAAACCACAAGTATATGTTCTTTCCAAGAGATAGATCTAAACTTGAGTACATAGGTAAGTTGAAAATCAGGTTAGAAAAAGATATATCATGCAAGCACAATATTTAAAATGTAAATAACCCAATGGATGAAGAGACGTTATAGCAGAAATTAGAAAATTTTTTAACTAAATGATAAAAAAATTTTAACTGATGCATTTTGAAATGCAGCCAAAGCCAAGCTCAGAAAAAAAGGAAAAGCTGAAAATATATGTTATTTATCTCAAGATGTTAGAAAAAGAATAGAAAAATAATGAGAAAATAATATAATGCTGAAATCAATTAAATAAAAAACATGTAATAGGAAGGATCAATAAAGCAAAAAGTTGACTATTTAAAAAGATTAATATAATTAACACTTCAAAATTGATGAAACTTTGGCAAGATTAACTGACAAAAATAAAAGGCACAAATTATTAAAATAAAAAATAAAAAAGGAACATCATCAAAGATCCCATAGGTGTTAAAAAGATAATGAGGAGCAATTGAAAAACACATACAAAAGAGTGAATTTGAATCTACTTCTCATCATATACAAAAATTAACTCAAAATGGATCAAAGTCCAAATGTAAGAGCTAAAACTATAAAATTCTTGTAAGTAAAGATATGTTAAGTCTTCATGAGCTTTTATTAGGCAATATGACAGCAAAAGCACAAGCAACAAAAAAATAAATAAATTGAACTTCACTGAAGTTAAAAACTTTAAAAATAAATGTTTTTTGTGTGTGTTTCAGAAAACAAGAAAGTGAAAAAATAAAACACACAGAATGGGAAAAAATATTTGTAAATCATGTATCTGATAAAAGACATATCTAGAATATGTAAAGAACTCTTATAAGTCAACAATAAAAGACAAAGAGCTCAATTTTAAAATGGGCAAAAGACCTGAATACACATTTCTAAAAAAAAAAGTCCAACTAGTACATAAAAATGATCAACACTTTTAGTCATTAAAGAAATTCAAATCAAAACCACAATGAGATACCACTTCATACCCACTAGAATGGATAGAGTCAAAAAAGCAGACCGGGGGCTTTGCTGCTGGTCCAGTGGTTGAGAATCTGCCTGCCAATGCAGAGGACATGGGTTTGATACCTGACCTGGGAAGATCCCACAGGCAGTGGGGCAGCTAAGTCCTTGTGCCACAACTACTGAGCCTGTGCACCCTAGAGCCCATGCTTCCTGCAAGGAGAAGTCCATGCACTGCAACAAAGACTCGCCCCTGCTTGCCGCCGCTCAGGAAAGCCTGCACAGCAACGAAGATGCAGCCAAAAAGAACATTAAATAAATTAATTAACTGATTTTTTAAAAGCAGACAACAATAGTTTGGGGAAAGATTTGAAGAGGTTGGAACACTTAGACGTTGCTGGTAGGAATGTAAGATGGTGCAGACTTTGGAAAAGTCTGTCAGTCCCTCAAAAAAACTAAACATAGAGTTATACGACCCAGTAAGTTCAAACCTGGATATTTACCCAAGAGAGCTGAAAATATTTGTCCTTCCAAAGACTCATTAAATAAAGTTATAGCAACATTATTCATATTAACCCCAAAGTGGAAACACTAGTGTTCATTAATGTTCATCAGCTGATGAGCAGATAAACAAAATGTAGCTATATATCTCTACAATGAATATTATTTGGCTGTGAAAAGGAAAGATGTGCTGATAAATACTACAACATGGGTAAACTTTGAAAACATTACATTGAATGAAAGAACCCAGTCACAAAAGGCTGCATACCATATAATCCCATTTATATGAAATGTCCCAAATAGGCGAATCTGTAGATACAAAAAATAGACTGGTGGTTGTCAAAGGCTGAGGGGAAGAAGAAGAGGGAAGTCACTGCTCATGGATATGAAGTTTCTTTGGGGATAATTAAAATATTCTAACTGGAATTAAATATCTAACTGGAATTAGATAGCAATGACAATTGTACAACTTTGTGGATATACCAAAAACCACTGTATTATACTCATTCTATTTAAGTAAAAATAAACAAGGCTGAGTATATACAATATAACAATAATGTAAAATTTAGATTAAATTGACAAACTGTAGAAAAAAATCCAACAATTCAAAACTGATACAAGAGAAAAGAAAATTGTTAATAGTCTTATAGTCTTATAGCTGTTAATGAAACTGAATATGTAATTTTAAAACTTCACACAAAACTCCAAACCCAGATGGCTACACTCTTGCATTTTACCAAATATTTATGGAAGAAAAATAAAAATCAGACCCACAGAAACTCCTCCAGAGAGATAAGAATAAGAGAAAACTCCACCTGATCAGGTCAGCATAACCTTGATACCAAACTTGATAAGACCTTATGAGAAAGGCAAATTACAGGCCAATCTCACTCATTACATTGATGCAAAAATCCTAAACAAAACATTAGCAAAAGGAATCTTGTAACATAAGGTCAAGTAGTATTTATTCCAAGGTTGGTTTTAACATTAGAAAGTCAATTAATGAAATTAATCACATGAACAGAGTATAAAGGAAAAAACATGATCATCTTAACTGATCTAGAAACAGCATTTGATAAAAATTCAACATCCATTCATAATTTTAAACATACTTTTAGAAAACTTAAAACAGAGGGAAAATTTCTTAATCTGATAAAGATTACCTACTTAAAAAAAAACTAGGGAAAATACCATACTTAATGATGAGATGTTGAAAGCTTTTCCTTTGAGAGCTGGAGCAAAGCAAGCTACCTCTACTGAATGTTGTGCTGCAGGCCCTGGCCAGAAAAATAGACATTAAAGTCATAAGGGGGGACTTCCCTGGTGGTCCAGTGGTTAAGACTCCACAATCCCACTGCAGGAAGCACAGGTTTGATGCCTGGTCAGGAAACTAAGATCCTGCATGCCACACAGCATGGCCAAAAAAAAAAAAAAAAGTCATAAGGACTGGGAAGGAGTCATAAGCAGTGAGTGAAATGACGATGTAAATAGAAAATCTAAAGAACTGACAGATTACTAGATTGAATAATGAATTCAGCAGTATTGCTGTATGCTGCTGCTGCTGCTGCTACTAAGTTGCTTCAGTTGTGTCCGACTCTGTGCGACCCCATAGACAGCAACCCACCAGGCTCCCCCGTCCCTGGGATTCTCCAGGCAAGAACACTGGAGTGGGTTGCCATTTCCTTCTCCAATGCATGAAAGTGAAAAGTGAAAGGGAAGTCGCTCAGTCGTGTCTGACCGTCAGTGACCCTATGGACTGAAGCTTGAAAGTTCCTCTGTCCTGGGGTTTTCCAGGCAAAAGAATACTGGAGTGGGGTGCCATTGCCTTCTCCAAATATTGCTGGATAAAATCCAGTAAAAACAAACTATTTCTATATATATGTTGGCAACAAACAAAAGATGAAAATTTTAAGCAGGCACTGTTTACAACAGAATAAAACATTTGAATACCTAGAAATACATCTGAAAATGAAAGTGAAGTTGCTCAGTCGTGTCCGACTCTTTGCGACCCCATGAGCAGTAGCCTGCACCTGGCTCCTCCGTCCATGGGATTTTCTAGGCAAGAGTACTGGAGTGGGTTGCCATTTCCTTCTCCAGGGAATCTTCCCAACCCAGGGATCAAACCCAAGTCTCCTGCATTGTAGACAGACGCTTTACCGTCTGAGCCACCAGGGAAGTCCAGAAATATATCTAACAACAGCAAAAAGAGCAACACCTCTTACAGTTGAAGAAAACTGTAAGACCATTCTTGAGAGAAAAGTAAAGATTTAACTAAATGGAAAGATATTCAACAGAAGACATAGTAACATTATCAATTTTCTCCCAAATGATCTGTGCAATTAATGCAATTCTGATAAAAGTTTCAATAGATGTCTTAAAAAATATTTATTTATTTGGCTGCACTGGCTACAGTCTTAGCTGTAGCATGTGAGATCTAGTTCTCTGATCAGGGACTGAATCTGAGCCTCCTGCACTCAGAATATTTTAGCCCTTGACCACCAGGGAAGTCTCTGAAAAGATGTTTTTATGTAGCCTGAAAGGCTCATTTTAAACTGTAAAGGGATAAAAGTAGACAAGAAACTCTTGAAGAAGAAAAACAAGGTGGGAAGACTTGTTCTACCAAGAGTCAAGAATTTTTACAAAGCTCACAGTAATTTGGCATTCTGCAGTAATAGACAAGCTGCAAATATATGATGAAAACAAATAAAGAGCCCAGAAGTAGACCCATCCATATTTGAACATTTGATTTATGACAAAGGTGACACTGTAAAACAGTGGGAGAAAGGAAGTATTTTCTATAAGTGTACTAGGTCACTAGATATAAATGTGAGGGGGAAAGAAGAGAAATTGACCCCTGCCTCACGCCATGCACAAGTAGTAATTCCAGGGGAAATCAAAGAGAACTAATCTGATTTTCATGGCTAGGAAGGCTCGATATTGTCAAGATGTTGGTTTTCCTCAATGTGACATTTAGATTCAAAGCAATTTCAATCAAAATCCCAGTAAGTTATCTTGTAGATATTGACAAACTGATTCAAAAGTTTATATGGAGATGCAAGAGACCTAGAATAGCCAAAAAAATATTGAAGGAGAAGAACAGAGTTGGAAGACTTATGCTACCCAAATTCAAGACTTACTATAAAGCTACAGTTACCAATACAACATAATATTGGTGAAAGAATAGACAAATAGATTAATGGAACAGAATAGACAGCCCAGAATCAGACCCATATAAATATAATCAACTAATCTTTGAGAAAGTGCAAAGACAATACAGTGGAATAAGGTAGTCTTTTAAACCAGTGGTGTTGGAAAAACTGGATATCCACAAGCAAAAATATGAATCCAGACACAGACCTTATGCTTTTCACAAAAATTAAATCAGAATGAATTACAGACATAAATGTAAAACTTGAAAGTATGAAACACCCAGAAGATAAAATAGAAGAAAACCTAAGATGACCTTGTCTATGGTGATGACTTTTTAAATACAACGCCAAAGGAAGAATCTAGGAAATAAATAATTGATAAGGTGCTGCTGCTGCTGCTGCTGCTGCTGCTGCTGCATCGCTTCAGTTGTGTCCGACTCTGTGCGACCCGATAGACGGCAGCCCACCAGGCTCCCCCGTCCCTGGGATTCTCCAGGCAAGAACACTGGAGTTAGTTGCCATTTCCTTCTCCAATGCATGAAAGTGAAAAGTGAAAGGGAAGTCGCTCAGTCGTGTCTGACTCTTGATAAGCTGGACTCCATTACAATTTTTTTTAACTTTTAATTTTGTATTGAGGTACACTGATTAGCAAATAATATTGTGATAGTTTCAGGTGAACAGCAAAGTGACTCTTATACATGTATCCATTTTCCCCAAAACTCCCCTCCCAGACAGGCTGCCAGATAACAGTTAAGCAAATTTTCATGCACTTTACAGTAGGTCCTTGTTGGTTATCCATTTTAAATAGCAGTGTGTACATGTCCATCACAAACTGCCCAACTAGGCCTTCTCCCTATTCTTCCCCTCAACAACCATAAACTCTTTTTCAAAGTCTGTGAGTCTTTTATGTTTTGTAAGTAAGCTCATCTGTATCATTTTTTAGATTCCACATAAGAGGGATGTCATAAGATATTTCTCCTTCTCTGTTGACTTACTTCACTCAGTATGACGTTCTCTAGGTCCATCCATGTTGCTGCAAATGGTGTTTTTCATTCTTTTTAATGGCAATGGATTCCATTAAAATTTAAAACTTCTACTCAAAAAAAAACAAAACAAAAAAGTTCTGCTCTGTGAAAGACAATGTCAAAGGAATGAGAAGAAAGGCCAAGGCTGGGAGAAACTATTTGGCAAAAGACACATCTAATAAAGGACTGTTTTCAAAATATAGAAAAACTCTTGAAACTCAGCAATAAGGAAAGAAACAAACTCAGCAATAAGGAGAGAAACAATCAATTAAAAAGTGGGTCAAAGACTTTAACAGACACTTCATCAAAGAAGTTATGCAAATGGAAAATAAGCATATTGAAGGATGTCCTCAACATATGTCATCAGGAAAAGTAAAACAAGAAACTGCTACACACCTATTACATTGGCCCAAACTCTGGCTCACCAAATGCTAGCAAGCATCTGGAGCTACAGGAATGCTCTTGTGTTGCTGGTGGTAATGCAAAATGCTACAGGTAACTTTAATGAATAGAATAAAGTGATCGTGGGACTTCAGAGACTAGATCATAAAAAGCACTAAGACTTGGGGACTTCCTGGAAGTCCAAGGGTTAAGAGTCCATGCTGCCAATGCTGGGGGTGCAGGTTCAATCCCTGGTAGGGGAACTAAAATCCAACATGCCAAGCAGCGAAGCCAAAATTAAATAAGTAAATATGTGTATATTGGCTGGCTGCCTTGTTGAAAGGACAGTCTGAGAGCCTCATGGAGAGGTCACAAGCTGAGGAACTGAGGCCTGCAGCCAACAGCACAATGAGTGCTGCCTCTTAGAAGCAGCTCCTCCAACCTTGGCCAAGCCTTCAGTGCCCACAGCCATACTGACAACATGACTGCAAGATCAAGACCGCCCCTGAGGCAGCACCATCTACCTGAGTGTGAAGTACAAAAATTTTGGCTGTTTTAATTTGTTAAGTTTTGGAGCAATTTGTTATGCAGCAATAATTTGTCCATCCTGTAACATTAATGAAAGAGTCCAAATGTGGATTTCTTCCCTTACTATTGTCCTGCTCTTATGTAGTAGCAGCAGGGCACGGTGGCAAAGAAGACAGGCAGTGGAGATGCATCCGGCTCATCACACATGGTGAGGCCACTGAGTAGCTGTGCCTCTTGGGGAAGGTGCTCGCATTCTCAGAGTTTTTGTTGTCTTGTTTTCAAAATCGAAACATGAATTTTTCAACCGAGTGCATGGCTCTGGGCAGCAGACTCAACAATGGAATGGTATTGTTATTATTCAGTATTTCGCTGCCATTACTTCAGGAGACCCGGGTTCGAGCCCTGGGTTGGGAAGATCCTCTGGAGAAGGAAATGGCAATCCACTCCAGCACTATTACCTGGAAAATCTCATGGACAGAGGAGCCTGGTAGGCTACAGTCTATGGGGTCGCAAAGAGTCAGACACGACTGAGCGACTTCACTTCACCTCTAAGCAGACAGACTTGCTTCCCTCCCACCCTATCCCCATTCAGAGCTGTTTCCACCAGACTCCTGGCCTCTGATATCAGCTCTTTTGCTATTTGAACCTGGTGAGTGATGCATGCTAAATCACTTCAGTCGTGTCTGACTCTGCGCAACCCTGTGGACTGTAACCCACCAGGCTCTTCTGTCCAGGGGAGTCTCCAGGCAAGAATGCTGGAGTGGGTGGGCATTTCCTTCTCCAGGCTATCTTCCCGACCCAGAGATCCAACCCACATCTCTTATGTCTCCTGCATTGGCAAGTGGGTTCTTTACCAATGGTGCCATCTGGGAAGCCCTATTTGGATCTGGGATCTGTGTTTATCCTACAAGGTATTGGGGGTTTGGTAGCATCGGAGTATCATGTGGCTGGAGTCTGCCTTCCTGGAGTCCCCAGGATGCAGCTCTGGCAGAGTCCTCCACAGCCTCCCCAGGGATCACCATGCTCCTTGGCCAGTGCCCACCCCCAGCTCTGCCTTCTGCGCTCCAGTTTCAGCTGGCTCCTGAGCACCTGTGCACCAGATATGAGAGATAGGTCAAAAGCTTCCATCTCCAGGAGGTAATGAGTGTGGACATGGCGATGCTGCATTGGGAGTGCAAGGCCAGAGGAACCCGGATCCCCAAGGAGGGAACGTCATCCAACCTGGGGGTGAGGAGGGCTCAGGAAGCAAGGATGGAGGCTTCCTCAGAAGTATGATTTGAACAGAAGGACCGGCTGTGCTAAGGGGCAGGTAGGCGCATGAGAGGGAATGAAAGTGCTGAGTGTGGGAAGGGTGCTGGTGGAGGGGAGTGGTGACGCTCATTCCTTTACTTACTTTGCTTTACTTACTTACCTTTACTTTGGGGTCCTTTATATTGGACCCCAAAGCAGACACTTGGCCATTTACCCAAGGTCTTCTTCTTGTCCTCACCCTCAAAATGTTCTTTACACAATGACGTGACCCAAAACTATTCCTGAGGGATCTGAGTTCTTAGTGATCTTGTTTATGTTGGATTATTCTGTCATCCATTAATCTTACCTTTGGACATAGCCATACGAGGGACAGTTCCTGAGGATTTCCTGTCCCCATTGTGTAGCAGTCAGTATCTGTGTAACGCTATCTCCTCTTGAAAATTAATGTCAATCTCACTAGTCAACATTTTAACTCTCTTTTCTCTTGTTTATTCAGTGACATGAGGATTTCCAAATGGTCGAGGGAGGGTCTCATCTTCTAATTTAATTTAACTTAATTCTTCTGGTAGATCCATTCATTCCTTGAGTTACCAAGACTACTTAAATAATAGAGCCCCAAATTGTGGGACTATAATACAAACAACGTATGGGTTAGTCATTAGTTGTATTATGAAGGAGGTGATTAGCTCTTCAACTCCTGGACCCATGTATGCTAAAAGGAAGAAACACGACCATGTATTGATAGCTGATTCAAGACTAGATTGTACAGTGTAGAATAGACACAATGCCTTTTTATGAGGCATTGTCTATTATCTGGTTCTATAATGGGGTCTTTAATCGGCCATCCCACTATTCAACAAGGCCAACTGCTTTGGAGTGAGCAGGAACATGGCAAAAACCTATGAATCTCATGGATATTATTGGTCAATTGTCTTATTTTTCTTTAGGTTGCAAAATAAGCTACTTGACCGGCAGCAATGTTAAGTGATTAAGGGCTCCAGTAAGCCCACAGATGATATTGCCAGCAGAAACAAAAGAGATAAGGAAGGAAAACCCCTTCACAGAACTGTCTATCCCAATAAGGAAAAATCACTGCCACCTCTGTGACGGAGGGCACCAACACAACCAGCCTCCATCAGGGGCCAACTATTCCCCCATGGTATGGCACCACATTGAGGGCACTTTGTAGTGATGGTAGTCAAATCAATTTTACTTTATTAAAAAATACTTATTTTGCTGCACTGGGACTTAGTTGCAGCATGAGGGATCTTTAGTTGTGGCATGTCGGATCTAGTTCCCTGACCAGGGGTTGAACCTGGGCCTCCTGCATCGGGAGTATGGAGTCTTAGCCACTGGACTTCCAGAGAAGTCCCAAAATGGCTTTAGAGTGATCAATTCCATGCTGTTGTGCCAACATACAACCTCCATCCCTGCTATCACTGTTCCACTTTGTCAATGAGTATGTACTTGTTGTAGAAAGAGATGGACAATTAAAATCCTGCTCTGCAACAGGTATCCTCATAGGAAGCATTCACACAAGACACAAATATTAGCACATGATTTGCCTGTTCTTTCTCTAAGCTTGTTATGAGTCTTTCAGTCTAGCTACTTTCAACTTCCTGACCACTGACCTTAGCTACCACCCACAAATCAGGAGTGATCCTTACTTCATATCATCTAGAGGATCATGTGATGATGTACTGCTTGAAGTTTTGACTTTGGGAGGATTTCCCATTTCCACCATCCTTCAACACACCAGTGAGTTGCTCCACGGTGATTCATCTTCAGTTGGCTGCTGCATATTGTTCAGAGCCATCTGAACAGGGCTTCAGTGCTTTCCTCAACTGGCCATGGGGTAGGTTGAGGGAGGAACTGTAGGTGGATGGGTGAGCCACCTATTTGTCTACCTTCCACGTGTCTCCAGGATTTGCATGAGTCTAATCCCACCAATTTGATGGTGAGGTGATCAGACAACCTCTGGCTCTTGTTGGGCAGCTCAGGTTCCTGGTCATGGTCATTTGGTCCCCCATAGGTATTCACTCTTAACCAGAGCAAAATCTGTTTCCTAATGGAATAGTTGCTCAAAGTAGAGGCTGCCTCTTCTTGGAAATCAAGTGAATGTGGGTCTGTGTCTGGACTCAGTGACATCTGATCCTTAATGCTGTGCCTCACTGACCTGGTTACTAAACCATATGGTGAATTTGAGGCCACACAGTGTGAAGTCCATTCACTTTGTTTCTCTTTTTCAAGATATCCTTGGCATTTTCATATAGACTTTAGAATCCGTTTGTCAATTTCTAGAAAATAAAAAGCCTAGTGAGGTTATGACTGAGACTACATTGGATCTGGAATTTTAACAATATTGAGCCTTTCCATAATGACACTGATGTCTCTCCACTGATCCAGGTCTTGCACATCTTTGGTTAAATTCTCCTAAGTATTGTATACATTTTAATGGTATACTTGGAATGTAATTTAATTTCAACTGTTCGCACACTGACTTATATTGTGATCTTGCTATATTAACTTTTAAATTTTTGTCATTGTTTGCAGAGATCTAGGTAAGAATTTTCTATGTGAAAAGTAATCAGTTTGTTTGAGAAAAGAGATAGCTTTGATTCCTTCTGATCTACATGCCTTTTATTTCTTTTACTTGCCTTATTGCACTGGCTAGTGCAAAACAATATTTAACACAAGTAGTGAGAATGGACAGTTTATTCCAGATCAGTCGCTCAGTGGTATCCAACTCGTTGCGACCCCATGGACTGCAGCATGCCAGGCCTCCTTGTCCATCACCTACTCCCGGAGTTTACTCAAACTCATGTCCATTGAGTCAGTGATACCATCCAACCATCTCATCCTCTGTTGTCCCCTTCTCCTCCCACCTTCAATCTTTCCCAGCTTCAGGGTCTTTTCAAATGAGTCAGTTCTTCGCATCAGGTGGCCAAAGTATTGGAGTTTCAGCTTCAGCATCAGTCCTTCCAATGAATATTCAGGACTGATCTCCTTTAGGATGGACCAGTTGGATCTCCTTGCAGTCCAAGGGACTCTCAAGAGTCTTCTCCAACAACATATTTCAAAAGCATCAATTTTTCGGTCCTCAGCTTTTTTTGTAGTCCAACTCTCACATCCATACATGACTACTGGAAAACCATAGCTATGACTAGATGGACCTAGGTTGGCAAAGTAATATCTCTGCTTTTTAATATGCTGTCTAGGTTGGTCATAGCTTTTCCTCCAAGGGGCAAGCATCCTAATTTCATGGCTGCAGTCACCATCTGCAGTGATTTTGGAGCCCCCAAAAATGAAGTCTGTCACTGTTTCCATTGTTTCCCATCTATCTGCCATGAAGTGATGGAATCGAATGTTATGATCTTAGTTTTCTGAATGCTGAGTTTTAAGCCAACTTTTTCACTGTCCTCTTTCACTTTCATCAAGACGCTCTTTAGTTCCTCTTTACTTTCTGGTGTCACCTGCATATCTGAGTTTATTAATATTTCTCCTGGCAATCTTGACTGCAGCTTGTGCTTCATCCAGCCCAGCGTTTCTCATGATGTACTCTGCATATAAGTTAAATACGCAGGGTGACAATATACAGCCTTGACGTACTCCTTTCCCAATTTGGAAACAATCTGTTGTTCCATGTCCAGTTCTAACTGTTGCTTCCTGACCTGCCTACAGATTTCTCAGGACGCAGGTCAGGTGGTCTGGTATTCCCATCTCTTGAAGAATTCTCCATAGTTTGTTGTGATCCACACAGTCAAAGGCTTTGCCATAGTCAATTGAGCAGAAATAGATGTTTTTCTGGAACTCTCTTGCTTTTTGGATGATCCAACAGATGTTGGCAATTTGATCTCTGGTTCCTCTGCCTTTTCTAAAACCAGCTTGAACATCTGGAAGTTCACAGTTCATGTACTGTTGAAGCCTGTCTTGGAGAATTTTGAGCATTACTTGACTAGCGTGTGAGACGAGTGCAATTGTGCGGTTGTTTGAGCATTCTTCGGCATTGCCTTTCTTTGGGATTGGAATGAAAACTGACCTTTTCCAGTCCTGTGGCCACTGCTGAGTTTTCCAAATTTGCCGGCATATTGAGTGCAGCACTTTCACAGCATCATCCTCTAGGATTTGAAACAGCTCAACCAGAATTCCATCACCTCCACTAGCTTTGTTCTTAGTGATGCTTCCTAAGGCCCACTTGACTTCGCATTCCAGGCTATCTGGCTCTAGGTGAGTGATCACACCATCATGATTATCTGGGTCGTGAAGATCTTTTTTGTGTAGTTCTTCTGTGTATTCTTAACACCTTTTCTTAATATCTTCTGCTTATTTTAAGTCCATACAATTTCCGTCCTTTATTGTGCCCATTTTTGCATGAAATGTTCTCTTGGTATCTCTGATTTTCTTGAAGAGATCTCTAGTCTTTCCCATTCTATTGCTTTCCTCTATTTCTTTGCATTGATTACTGAGGAAGGCTGTGAGAGTGGACATCCTTATTTAATTCCTGATTTAAGGGGGAAAACAAGGGGTTTACACTATGATAAAATAGAAGCTGAGCCTTAAAACAGAACTGAAATCATGCATGATATGTCCTCTGACCACAGTGGAATTACACAGAAACAAATGTCAATAATATACTGCTTCATGTAAAATTCAGGAACCTTGAAACTGTACAAAACATTTATGGGCATATTTTGAATATATTGCAGGTTTGGTTTCAGACCACTGCAATAAAGTGAATATTGCAATAAAGTGAGTCACAGACATTTTTTGGTTTCCCAGTACATATAAAAGTTATGTTTACACTATACTGTATACACCTTAATTAATGTATACATCTTAATTTAAAAATACTTTATTACGGCTTCACTGAATCATAATATTTTTGCAATAGTAGCATCAAAGATCACTGGTCAGAGATCATGGTAACAAATATAATAATAATGAAAAAGTTTAAACTATTGTGAGAATTATCAACATGTGACGCAGAGACATGAAGTGAGCAAATGCTGTTGGATGAATGGCACTGATAGACTTGCTTGATGCAGGGTCGCCAGAAACCTTCATTTTATTAAAAATCTCAGTATCAGAGAAGCACAATAAAGTGAAGAGCAGTAAAATGAGGTCTGCCTGTACTTTGCCCAGGCTTTATATTCTAGTTGTCATGCGTGTTACATCTACCTGTGTTATAAATCCCACATAAACGATGTTATGATTTTTGCTTTAGGCAATCAAATGGATTTTAAAGACTAAGATGGACAATATTCTACTATATTTATCCACGTATTTCTTTTTTATTTCTTGTGCTCTTCTTTTCTTCCTGAATAATTCTGATATTACTCCTCTTCAGTAGGAAGATGGTGTTTGCATATCATGTAGTGTACCTCTGGTAGCAATGGATTATGTCAGTTTTTGTTTATGTGAAAATCTCTTTTTTTTCCCACCACTGTTTAATAATATTTTTACTGAATAAAACATTCTGGATTTTTGTCAGCACTTTAGAGATGGCATTCCATTGTCTTTGGCTCCCATTGTTCTTGATGAGAGGGTAGCCATAGATTTTATCACTGAGTTTCTGAATATGCTTTTACTTATTCATTTCCAATTTTGATGCCTTTTACTTCATTTTGATGCTTAACTGCTGTGGCTAGGACTTTTAGTACAATGTGGAAGAAAACTAGTGAAAGTAATCATTCTCCACTTGTTCCACATCTTAGAGGAAAAACTTTCAACCTTTTAACATTGAGTATGAAGTTCCCTGGTGGCTCAGGCAGTAAAGCGTCTGCCTGCAATATGGGAGACCCGGGTTCGATCCCTGGGTCGGGAAGATCCACTCTTTCCAGAAGGAAACGGCAATCCACTCCAGTACTATTGCTTGGAAAATCCCGGGGACAGATGAGCCTGATAAGTTACAGTCCATGGGGTCACAAAGAGTCAGACACGACTGAGCGACTTCACTTCATTTCCTGAAGTTAGCTGTGAATTTTCCATATGTTGAGGTAGTTTCCTTCTATTCTTAGTTTGCTGAATATTTTGGTCATTAGAGTGTTTGAATTTTATCAAATGCAATTCTGTGTCAAATGAGATAACTGTGCAGTTTTTGTCTTTCATTCTGTTAATGGGGAGTATACCAGTGATTAATTTTCATATGTTGAACCATCCTTGCATTCCAGGAATAAATCTCTTGTGGTCATGGTGAACATTTCCTTTAATAGCTGTTGAATTTGGTTTGCCAGTGTTTTGTTGAGGATTTTTACCTCAGTATTCATACAGGATATTGGTCTGTTTTTTTCTTATAATGTCTTTGCCTGGCTTTGGTGTCACGGTAATGCTGGCTTCATAGAATGAGTTAGGAACTTTTCCTTCTTTAGTTTTTTGAAAGAATATAAGAAGGACTGACGCTAGTTCTCTTCTAAATGTTTGGTGGTGCTCACCAGTGACATCATCTGGTCTTATGGTTTTCTTTGCTGGGAGGTGTTTGTTTATAGGTCTGTTCAGATTTTCTATTTCTTCATGATTCATTCTTGTTGGTTGCCTGTTTCTAGGGATGCTTAACTGCTTAACTGTCCATTTCTTATTTGTCCATTCATTTGGGGGCAGGGTATACAACTGTTCATTGTACTCTCTTGTAAACTTTTTTATTTCTGTAAAATTGGTAGTAATGTCTCCTCTTTTATTTCTGATTTTAGTTACTTGACTCTTTTCTCTCTCTCTCTCTCTTTTTTTTTTTTTTTGTCAGTCTAGTTAAAGTTTTGTCAAATTTGTTGATCCTTTCGAAGAATGAAACTCTTGGTTTCACTGACTCTCTTGATTGTTTTCCTATTCTCTATTTTATCTCTTCTCTAATCTTTAGTATTTCCTTCCTTCTGACTGCTTTCTGCTTTAGATTTATTTTGTTCTGTTTCTGGTTCCTTGAGGTGTAAAGTTAAGTTGCTGTGTTGAGATCCTTCTTTTTTAAAATGTAAGCAACAGAATCTCTCTTAACACTGCTTTGCTGCATCCTGTAAGGTTTGATGTGTCACGTTTTCATTTTTGTCTCAAGATACTTTCTAATTTTCTTTTTGGTTTTTTTCTTCACCTACTAGTTGTTTAAAAATGTGTTGTTTAATTTCACATATTTGTGAATTTCATGGCTTTCCTTCTGTTGCTTTACGGTTTCATTCCATTATTATAAAAAATAATGCTTTTTATGACTTCAACTTTTTAAATTTATTAAGATTTGCTTTGTGGCTTAACAAATTGTCCATCTTGGAGAATATTTTGTGTGTACCTGAGAAAATTGTGTATTGTGCTGTTGTTGGGTGGATGTTCTGTGTAAGTCTATTAGGTCCCATTCACCTAAAATAATGTTCAGGTCCTTTATTTCCTTGTTTACTTCCTGTCTAGTTGCTCCAGTCATTATTGAAAGTGGGATTTTGAAGACTCCAAGTGTTATCTTAGAGTTGTCTTGGTCAAATCTGTGTGAGTAATCATAGTCCAATAGTTTGCCTCCCCACAACTTTTTGTTTTGTTCTTTTATTGTAAAGTTTTTGCTTTGTTTTTATATGTGTATCATACATAAAAGAGTGCATATACAATATATTGACATTTAAAAACTAAAACCACCACCCATTTCCCTCCATTGACACTTACAATATTAATTTTTTTACATAGTTATATATCTCCTTACAATGTATTATTTAGTTTGCCTGTTTTTATACTTTTTATAAGTAGAAAACAATTATTTTGCAACTTGAGTTTTTCCTTTTAACATTATGCTTCTGAGATTTAACCATGTTGATGTGTGTGACTGTTTTTTTATTTCATTTTCACTGCTGTGTTTCTGTGTTAAATTTACTTAACCAAAAATTATCTATTCTACAGTCAAAGATGGCTATTGCTTGTATTATTTTTTGTTCTTTTTTTAAAAGAATATTTATTGACTTATTTTTTGACTGTGCTGGCTCTGCATTACTATGCATGGGCTTTCTCTAGTTGCGGCGAGCCAGCTTCATGTTGTGGTGGCTTCTCTTGTTGTGGAGCATGTGCTCTAGGATGCATGTGCTCAGTAGTTGTGGTTCGAAGATTCCAAGGCATATGGAATCTTCCTGGACCAGGGATTTAACCTGGGTCCTCTGCATTGGCAGGTGGATCCTTAACCACTGGACCACTAGGCAAGTCCACAGCTACTTTTTTAAAAATGAACACATCTACTCTGACCCCTGATGCACAAGTTCAAGACTTTCTCCAGGGAGTACACTCGGGGTAAAATTGCTAGGGCTTGGGATGTGCACAGTTACCATTTTCTACAGTGGCCTGCCAATTTACACCATCCTCAGCACTGTTGTACAAATGACCAACACTTGGTATTTTGTACCTTAAATTTTTTGCCAGGCTGTGAAATTTTATCTCATGGCCTAAATTTGTATCTTCCTGACTACTAGTTAGGTTGACCAATGTTTTATATGCTTATGGGCCATCTGTGTTTTCTATTCTAGGCAATTTCTCTTCAATTATTTTGGCTCTTATTCAACTGAATGCTTTATCTCGTTCTCACTAATTTATGGGAATTCTTAATATACTCTGGACACTAATCCCATGACAGTTATTCTGTGATGACTGTTTTTAGTCTGCAAACATTGAGCCCGGTAACTGCAGACCTCTATGCTCTGTCTCCCCAAAACCCCCTTGGCCCACCCTTTTTGCCCATTCTCCTGGGCCCATCCCTCTCTGTGCCTGGCTTGATGCCATTTGAAACAATAGGAAAGGCAATACCCTTAATCACATCCTTAATCCAGTCTTTCTGGTGAGTTTGCTCCCTTCATCTGGCAGAAAAGTCTCACTAGAGTGAAGAGGATGAAAGGCCATTTTAAAAAAATCTCTGGCTAAGACTGTTTCTTTACATTCATTGCCCAGCATGGTAGGAGCAGCAGAATTCTTGAATTCTGAGAGACTTCAAACCAGTGCCCTCAAACAGCTTAGAATTCAGACCGTAGGTAGAGTGGTATTTTCTCCCTTCTTCACCGGTTGGCTCTCATCTGGGTCTTCCTTTTCTTATTGGACTTGACTCAAAGCAGCTGGAATGAGCTGAGTCAACACATGCCAATGCCCCCTTTCCACTATGTGCACTAAACTACAGACTTGACTGGCACAGAATCCAGCTTCTAAAAGACCACAGGTGGCAACTTGACAAATGTTTCACTACCACATGTCTAAAGGCAACAACTTTCTAGCCTGTCACATCTTTACTTTTATACCCTCAAACCCAACCCTCTCCATTCAGCCAATTTAAAGTTTTTAGATTTGTAATTGCAGCCCTGAGTACCAAATAAGGATGAATTAATATCAATTAAGATCTGGTGGGCAATTCAGGGCTGAAATAATGTCTTTATGATGTCTTCAAGGGTTACAATTCCTTTCGTACTTCTGCTCAATGTTAGAATGGGCGTTTACCCTTCATAAGATGGCTGCCTGAGCTCCAGCCTTCACAGCTGCCTTCAAGACAGCCAGGAGCAGGCAAAGGCAAGGGTAAAAGAATATTAGTCAATTGATCCAACTCTCCCCCAGGTTTCTTTGCCATATAAAATGTTTAAGCACTTTTTTTTTAGGTGAGAAAGAGGATATTCAGATTTCTCTACTAGGTTCAACAGAATATAATGTTGAAGAATGCTACTGTGTGGGGTAAGTAGTGACACACTGATACAAATGTTAAAGAAGGAACACTTAATCTGTAAAGAAACTTATAATAACAACTTAAAGCTTCATCAGCAGGATTTATTTCTGTTGAAAACACTAAGATATAGGACCACCCAGAATTAAAATCAACTTCTGAGGGTATGAAAAGGGATGCAATGCAAACAAGATGGAAAAATAGTATTTGTTGAGTTGTAAATATGAGTTTTCCATAAGACATACATTAATTTCCCCCAACTTTGAAATTATTGAGGAATAATTGAGAAATATAATTTTATATATTTAAAGTGCACCATGTGATGATTTGGTACAAATACACTATGGAATGTACCAAGATCAAGATAATTCACATATCAATCACTCCCCCTAATTAAGGACATTCATAATGATTCAAAAACAAATCTTGCAAATACAAAATAAAGCCTAAATCAGGGGCCAGGGAATTCAAAATACACCAGCAAAAAGGCAAGGCAATAAACTCAGAGTCTAGTTTGTCAAATATTTCCTGCATGAATATTATGTACAGAAGCACTTTGCCGATTTGTACCCAGCGATTTCTTCTGCAGCTGACTGGGGTCCAGACACTAAATACAAGTGTGTGTGCAGAACCAAATCATTCTCCACAGTCAAGGGGTAATCAACAGATCATGGAAAAAGATAAGGTGTTATACCTTTCTTGCTTTATCATAATTCCAAATATGCATTTCAGGGTGTAATTTTGTTTTTGAAGAGACTTCCAATAAATATATGATCTATGATTACAACAACCATTAATAAAATGGAACTTTAGTTTCAGAGAGCTGACCCACATCACCCTATCTTAGGATCATGACTTTGTGGAACACACTGAAGTTAGTTCACCTTTTAAGGAATTTCCCCAAAAGTTCCACCTACCAACTTCTACTCACATCTCATTGGTCAGAATTTAGTCATGTGGTTATCTCTCCATTAACCACAAATAACAGCCTGGGAAATGTAGGTTTTCACCTGGGCACAGATTGCTAGGCCCCAACAAGATCAGAGCTTCTGTTTCTTCTGTGTCTTAACAAAGAAGAAGGAAAGAATAGATCTTAGATGGGTAATTCTAACTAGTTGGGGGCAGAACAAAATTTTGTTCCTGCAGAATTGTTAGAAGTACTGAAGAAACAAGTCTAGGCAATGCTCCCAGAAACAGTCTTGCTTCACCGGTTTGATTAATCTCAGAAACACTTTTTCTGCCACCCACGCCAGCAAAATGGTGACCTCTATCTAGCCTATTCCTTCATATCACTTCTAGATCAGAGCCTTGATGAGTGCATCTTATTGGTGGAAAACTAGGTCATAGATCTGCAAGGGGGGCTGGGAAATGTAGTTTGAAAATTTGACCTTAAGAATGTGGGATTCACAGTTGTGATAAACCAGCATATACCATTGATTTTAAGACACATGGGTTTTTTTTTTTTTTTCTTCACATTTTCATCAGGATGCTTCTGACTGTTGGTGATGATAGCTCTTGGCCATTTGGCAGTTTTGTGATGAGTTCACATTGTACATACATGTTAGTACTTCCTTATAGTATAACGTTGTGAAAGTATCTTTATCAAAAAGGTGCAGATGATGCCATATGATCCTGCAATCCCACTCCTGATGTTCAGACAAAACTAATTTAAAAAGATATATGCATCCCAGTGTTCACTGCAGGACTATTCACAATAGCCAAGACACGGAAACAACATAAATGTCCACAGACAGATGAACGGATACAGAAGATGTGGTGCACATATTCAATGCAACACTACTCAGTCATAAAAAGAAACGAAATAATACCATGTGCAGCAGAATGGATGGACCTAGAGATTATCATTAAGTGAGTTAAGTCAGACAAAAACAAATATCATATGATATCACTTGTATGTGGAAGCTAAAAAAATGACGTAAATGAACTTATTTACAAAACAGAAACAGACTCACAGACATAGAGAACAGACTTGCGGTGGCCAAGGGGGAGGGGTATGGGGAGGGACAGGTTGGGAGTTTGGGATTAGCAGATGCAAACTATTTTATATACAGAATGGATAAACAGCAAGTTCCTACTGTAGAGTACAGGGAACTATATTCAATATCCTGTGATAAACCATAATGGAAAAGAATATGAAAAAATAATGTATATAAATTAATCACTTTGTGTACACCAGAAATTAATACAACATTGTAAATCAACTATACTTCAAAATAATTTTTTTTAAAAAGGGATAAACAGTGCTCCCAAATGCTGCACCATCAATGCTCCACCCCTGAACGCAGGATGCAGAACCTACAGGAAACATCTCTTCATTAAAACAGGACCCAGAAGAGCTGTACCTGAAAACATAGAGAACATCTAGAAATAAGTTAAATGACCTCCCTTACTTATGTTCTCCATTTTTATGTGTGCACAAGAGAGATAGACACCTCAGGAAAGAAAAGATCTTTCAAGAACCAAATGCAAATTCTAAGTGATAAGAAAACATTGTATCAAGTTTAATTTCCAGTGTTTTCTCTTCTTGGTTCATAAAATAATGGATTACCTTACACTGATGACATCTTAGATTCAGTGAAATATTCTGTCGAGCATGGGGAAGGGGTCAAAAGACTCTAGGCAACCAGGACAAAGTCTGTGTTGGTGAACAGAACAGTGAGGAACTGTTCCTCACTCCTGACCACCCGGAGCAGCCCAGGAGGAGCGGGGCACGTGCTAGTGAACATAGGGCCCTGGACCTGTGGGCAGTGTGCCTGGTTCCACTGGGTCAACTCTCGGGACTCCTCAGGCCACACAGGGCAGAGTGTGTGTTCTGGCCAATGGACCAGAAATACCTCCTAAGTGTACCCAAGGCCTGGAAGGGAAGCATGGCTTCCTGGGAACCCCATGCTCCTGCAGGTGGAAGCAGAAAGCTAGGGAGCAGCCCCAGGGCGAAGAATCCTGCTTCTTCCTAGGGCTTGGCAGGTTAGGGAGTCCTTCCACGCCCACTGCGTCTTTGCTTCCCCAAAATTCCACACTCCACCATGGGACTGCATGTTCGCTTGCACACTTATCTTCCTGTACCAAACCTTCAGCTCTGTGAGGATGAAGGCTATCTGTGTGGTTGCCCAACCCGTAGTAGAACTCAACAAATACTCATTAAATGAATAGAATGAATGAATATGCTAATGGATGACAGGGACGGGAGGAGGACAGTGAGACTCAGAGAAGCCCCTGGTGAATGGTAGAGCTGAGGGTTTTGCCATCTGCCCCTCTTCCCTGTGCATTTCCCACCTGCCACCTTTGGACAGGCCCTCCTGGGAGCAGACTCTGAGGTGGAGATCAGGTGCAGGGAGTTTTATGGGGCACGCTGTTAGCATAGATGTCAGTGTATGTGTAAATGAGTGCAGGGAGGGGAGGGTTGAACTGCAAGGCAGATGCAAGGAAGGCTTCAGCCAATCCCATGGCAGCTCTGAGCCTGGGAGAGCCTGGCTGGGGCACAGGACCTGGGCCTTTATATGTTACATTGACCAGACCTTGGGTGTAGGCCGCCCAAGAAAGGGGACATGACAGTGGAGGGAAAGTTCCGGAGAGGTGCCCAGCTGTAGGTCAGTAGCCAGCATTCCAAGGGGGTGGGCAAGAGCAAGGCAGGTGTTCGGACCTCAAGGGAATGGCTGGACAGCACCCTGCAGCATCTATACATCATCTTGAGATAGGGGAAAAAGTCATTCTGGAAGAGGGGCTGTGTGCATTTTCACTTAAAAAAAAAAAAAGCCTGCCATTTCCATCTTGGCGGGTCTCAGGAAGGTAGACGTGCTGCTAGTAACTCCAGACTTTATGGGAATGTGAAGGCGCATCTTTGAGAGCCAGTGAAGGTCTTGATAGAGGATCTGGCACCATGTAAAGGAGACAACAACATGTGTAACTGGCTGGTGGGATTCCAAGGACAAAAGGGAAGCAGGGTGTGGTGAAGAGACATGGGAAGTCAGGAGACCTCAGCTCATGCTGCAGGTTGCCCTCCACACTGTGTCTTGGCAAGTCCCTCACCCATGTGCCTCTGTTTCTTCATCTGTAAAATGGGAATAATATTTCTTGCCTAGTGCCCCTGTCAAGGTAAGACAGATACCAGTCTCCCCCTGAAATCCATTCTCCCATCTTCCTTGGTAAGAAACCCCTGAGCTTTAGCTGGGCCTGGGCCATACCTTAAGAACTATATTTCCCAGTTTCCCATACAGCAAGGTGAGGCCAGATGATTAGGTTCCAATCACTGTAAGTAAGAAGAAGAGGTGTGAACATCTTCCTTGAAGAAAGAAGGAGTTCCCTTTTCTGTACCTCTTTCTGGTTGGCAGGAGTGCTGTCAAAATGGCTGGAGCTCCAGCAGCCATTTTAGACTATGTTGTGACCTTGCAAATGCAAGGTACACATGGCAGAGAAACAAGGTATAAGAAGGCTGGGTTCTTGACACTGTAGAATGTGAGGCACTCATTATCTCTAGAACAGAGTTTCACAACCTGAGCCCAGCTGACATTTTGTATCAGATAAATCTTTGTTGTGGGGGCCTGTCCTGTGCATTGTAAGATGTTCACCAGCATCCCTGGCCTCTACTCACTAGATGCGACCCCACCCCCTGAGTTGTGACAACCAAAAATGTCTCTAGAGATTGCCGTGTGTCCACTGGGGGAGTCAAGTCATCTTGGGTTGAGAGCCACTACTCTGGACCAGTCTAGTCTGTCCAATAGGAATATAATGCAAGCCACATATTTAAATTTAAAATTTCTAATAGTAGTCACATTTTTGAAAAGTAAAAATAAACAGGTGAAATTAGTTTTGATAATAAAGTGTATTTAACTCAATGCAGTCATTTCTCAGTATCTCCAGAGGCTTTGTTTCAGGATCCCTGCAGATACCCAAATCCAAGGACACGGAGTTTTGGACTCACTGCACACTTTGGAACATTCAAGAAGTAGTGAACACTCATATTGGTGATCTGCAACTGAACAGCTAACTGTGTTTAGGAAGCTGGGAGATGAGGCTCTGCATCCTTGTCTCCCTGAGTCTTACCAATGGTTCCAAGAGGCAAGCGGTATGTTCATCTATAAATGAAGTCTCAGCTCTAAGAGCATGGCGGGTGCAGTCATGTCCAGCCAAGTTGTCCTCTCCCAGGCCGAGGCACTGACAGCACTGACAGGATCCCTCTCCGGGACTGGCCACCCTCTGAATACTTTCCCCAAGTCCCTTCCCCTCCCCAGCAGCAACCTGTGTCTCCATGACTGGTCAGTGTGAGTATACATTTCAGCCCCCCAGCTCAAATAGGATCCACAGAGGACTCACAGCCTAACTCACCCCTCTACCCACTCTTTCCCACCCTAACCCCCACCTCGAAAGCTGCTGATTCAAAGAACACTCTTCAGTAAACATTCATTGTAACTCTGCAGCAGAGAGGTTAAGTGACTGACCGAAGGCAACACAGCCACTCCACTCCCCAGAATTCAGAGGTCACCTGGCCCCTTCCTACACCAGGGGTTAGCCTGTGGCTCTTGCTTTATTGTCCCCCTAGAGAACCACTCTCCTTGCTCTGCACCTTTGCAGGTACTCTTCCTTATGCCTGAGAACCCCCTGCTGTTTTCTTTCACTTAAAGAAATCCTACCTCCCTTGAGACCCAGTTCAAATTAGCCCTCCTCTCCTCCCCCAGAAAACCCACCTGGGTTACCCAGCTCTAAGATCTCTGGACAGTTCTGGCACCCCTACTGTGCCTTCTGCAGACACGTGTGCCCATGGGCACCACAGCTGGGGAAGAGCCCCCAGGAGTCACACTGATGAGGAGGATGGGGCAGAGGGGAGGGGGTTAACCCTTTGGAATGCTGTGCACAATTTTATGTTACTCCCAGAAGATTAGTTAATTGCATAATCGACTATACTGGTGATTCTCCTGTTGGAAGCGTCTCCTATGTTTATTTGTTTTTTGTCTGTGCTGTGCAACTTGCAGGATCTTAATTCCCAGATCAAGGACGGAACTGCGGTCCCAGGAGTGGGAGCATGGGGACTTAACCACTGGACCATCAGGGAAGTCCCTCCCAGTTTCATGTCAGTTCACATCAGTCAACTCAGATGAGCAGCTGCTAAGTGGCCTTTGTGTAATGGTCCCATGCCATGTGCAGGGGACACATTTCCAAGGAGGATGTGGCCCCTGCCTAGGTGAGTCCAGAGCCTGGTAGGGGCACAGACTCATGGAAGATTGCTGCCTTCCCACAAAGGCTGTCAGCTTCCAAGGGCCTCAGAGATCCCAGCCTCCCCCAGATGTCGGGCGCACATTGGGTGTGTTGGACCACAACCCTGGGCACAGCTGCCCCACCCATGCCCTGACTTCAGCCAGGGGCTGAAGGCCAGAACCAGAATAGGGCTCTGAGTCCAGAGGTCCAGAGTCAGGAGGCTTGGATTCAAATCTGGGATCTCAGCCACCTTGCCTTGGGCAGGTCGTGCCAATGTTTGGAGTCTCGATTTCCCCTCCTGGAGTAATCACAGTGAACCTTGCAAGGGTTGTAGTGGAGACAGTGTGTTCATGAAATTAATGCCTGCGAAGAGTCAGTGCTCAGCAGATGAGAGCTTCCTCCCTGTTCCCTGCCTGGGGCTCTGCCCCTCAGCGGGAGTCAGGGTTCAAGGTACTGTCAGGAGGGCCTGGCAGGCCAGAGACCAGGTGCAGGAGGGCTCCCTCCTGCCAGTTCTGGGCCCATCCCGTTCCCCTGCCTGGGCAGTGTGCACAGCAGTGAGGGCGGGCCAGCCTCCACCTGAAGGGCACTGCCCCCTCTGTATTTGCAACCTGCTGTCCCCAAGCATGTGGGCATAACAGGGCCCATGGAAGAGGATCACCCCAGGAGAATATCCCTGCCCATGAGCTCCATGGGGCCCTGGGCAGCTGCTTGGGAGCAGACACACCTCTGGTCACAGCATGCTTGCCTAGACTCCTGTGAAGAAAGAAACACAAGGCCTCGGGACAGGAACTGATAGTACCCAAAAAGTAATAATTCTCAGCTCTGACCTCGAAACCCAGCTGTGGCATTCAGCTTCCTGAGCCTCAGTTTCCTCATCTGTGAGATGGCGTGACAAGCCTACTTATCCCAAATTCCAGGGAATGGCACCAGGCGTGGCACAGAGTAAAAGTCAATAGTCCATCATTAGTGAATTGTGGATGTTTACAAAATGAAAAGAGGGACCAATAGGCCATTGCCTGCACATCTGTCTTCTACACACTAGTCTGGGAGCCCCCAGGTCCAGGCTGGGCCTAATTGAGCCCTGCCACACCAGCAACCCACAGGCAGGGGTGGGCATCCTACTTCACAGAGCATGACTCAGATGTTGTCCTCAAGGCACAGCCAATCCTATTCTCAAGAGAATCAAAATCTGGGAATTCCCTGTCAGTCCAGTGGTGCCAGGGCCTGGGTTCAAACCCTCAAGAAACTAAGATCCTGCAAACTGCACTGTGTAGCCAAAAAGCAAAAAAGAAAAACAAGAGTCAAACTCTAGGAATGGAGTGAAGGTATGCAGTCCCCTACAGGGACTGAGAGTGCTGGTCATTCCTGAGAGGCTATGCTTACTGATCCTAAGTCTCATCACCACCTTGAAACTAAACCTGATTACCCCTATTCACCAATGGCAAGGCTGAACTTCAAAGGGCCCAGTACATCATCTCTCCGTTGGTATGAGACAAACCATGCTGCCTCTTTGTGGATTAAAGCTCTATCCATGTGTTTTCTTCTAGGCATTCCGGGCAGGGTACAGTGGATGGCTCATTTCTGTTTCACGTGGCATCTGCTGGAGCATATCCACCGGCTCAGCCAAGACAGCCCCTGCTGGTAGCTGAAATGGCTGGGGCTCAGCTGGGCCCTTGGCCTTACCTGGTGGTTCAGATGGTAAAGGTTCTGCCTGCAATACAGGAGACCCGAATTTGATCCCTGTGTCAGGAAGATGCCCTGGAGATGGGAATGGCTACCCACTCCAGTATTCTTGCCTGGAGAATTCCATGGGTAGAGGAGCCTGCCAGGCCACAGTCCATGGGGTTGCAAAGAATGGGACAGGACTAAGTGACGAACACACGGGTGGGCCTTTCTCTCCAACAGGGCAGATAGACTCTCCCCTGGGTGGTCCAGAGCTCTGAAAGAATGGAAGCAGAAGCTGCCTAGCCTCTTAGGGTCAGCTGGTCCTGGAAAACCTATGTTCTGTGATCAAAGCAAGTTCTAGGACCATTTCAATATGAGAGGCAGCATGGGTCTATTTACCCCACCCAGGGCCACACATCCTGACAAAGCCAGGTGGGAAAGTCAGGTCTGAGCCATCGTGATCTCCTTCCCACGTTTGGTGTTCTTTCTCCAGGTTTTTGCACAGGCTGTGTGCTCAGCTGGTGACTCTCCTCCAGCCCTGACTTCACAGATGGGCCTAACTTCCCCAAGCCCATCCATGAGGAGACATCACTTTACCTGGGAGACTTTCCCTGAGCTCCAAAATCCTCCCTGGTATTCACTCCCACTCTTCAGGAGCTCTGGACCACCCAGGGGAGAGTCAGTCTGCCCTGGTGGAGAGCAAGGCCCACCTGTGTGTGTGTTAATTACCCAGTCCTGTCCGATTCTTTGCATCCCCATGGAGTGCAGCCTCCCTCTATGTTCTTGATCACACTGCACTGTGATTGCTGCTCACTACCAGCACTCTCCCCTGCCTCTCCAGTGAGAATGAAGCTTGTGAAACAATGCCATTTGCAGCAACGCGGATGGACCTAGAGATCGTCATACTGAGTGAAGTAAGTCAGACAGAGAAAGACAAATGTCATATGATATTGCTTATATGTGGAATCTAAAAAAATGGTACAAGTGAACTTACAAAACAGAAACAGATTCACAGGCCAGAGGGTAAGCAGGGGGCGGGGAAGATTGGGACATTGGGATTGACATATACACACTACTCTATATAAAATAGATAACTAATAAGGACCTGTGCTACCGTATAGCACAGGGAACTCCACTCAATAGTCTAAAATGACCTATATGGGAAAAGAACCTAAAAAAAGAGTAGGTACATAGATATAGGTATGTATAACTGACTCACTTTGCTGTATGCCTGAAACTAACAACATTGTAAATCAACTATACTCCAGTTAAAAAAATAAAAAGTATGTAAACTTGCACCTAGCACCCAGGGGCACATGGCAGGTATTCTGGAGGTATTTGCCCAGTGAAGGAACCCAGGAAGGAGCTCTTTCTATACCACGTCAGAGTACCTCCCGTAGCAATACTGGGCTTGTCATGGACCCTCAGACAGAGCTGTGTTCAGGATGCTTATTTGAAAGTTCCCTTGAAATTAACAACTATGTAAGGGGTGGAATGCAGGTCAGGAAGCAATAGTTAGAACTGGACATGGAACAAAAGACTAGTTCCAAATAGGAAAAGGAGTACATCAAGTCTGTATATTGTCACCCTGCTTATTTAACTTATATGCAGAGTACATCATGAGAAACGCTGGACTGGAAGGAACACAAGCTGGAATCAAGATTGCCGGGAGAAATATCAATAACCTCAGATATGCAGATGACACCACCCTTATGGCAGAAAGTGAAGAGGAACTAAAAAGCCTCTTGATGGAAGTGAAGGAGGAGAGTGAAAAAGTTGGCTTAAAGCTCAACATTCAGAAAACGAAGATCATGGCATCCGGTCCCATCACTTCATGGGAAATAGGTGGGGAAACAGTGGAAACAGTGTCAGACTTCATTTTTTTTTGGATTCCCTGGTGGCTCAGACAGTAAAGCATCTGCCCGCAATACCGGAAACCCAGTTTCCAGCCCTGGGTCGGGAAAATCCCCTGGAGAAGGAAATGGCAACCCACTCCACTATTCTTGCCTGGGAAATCCCATGGACAGAGGAACCTGGTGGGTTACAGTCCACGGGGTCGCAAAGAGTCGGACACGACTGAGTGACTTCACTTTCACTTTCATTTTCATTTTGGGGGGCTCCAAAATCACTGCAGATGGTGATTGTAGCCATGAAATTAAAAGACGCTTACTCCTTGGAAGGAAAGTTATGAACAACCTAGACAGCATATTGAAAAGCAGAGATATTACTTTGCCAACGAAGGTCCGTCTAGTCAAGGCTATGGGTTTTTTCAGTGGTCAGGTATGGATGTGAGAGTTGGACTGTGAAGAAAGCTGAGCGCCGAAGAATTGATGCTTTTGAACTGTGGTGTTGGAGAAGACTCTTGAGAGTCCCTTGGACTGCAAGGAGGTCCAACCAGTCCATCTTAAAGGAAATCAGTCTTGGGTGTTCATTGGAAGGACTGATGCTGAGGCTGAAACTCCAATACTTTGGCCACCTCATGCGAAGAGTTGACTCACTGGAAAAGACTGATGCTGGGAGGGATTGGGGGCAGGAGGAGAAGGGGACGACAGAGGATGAGATGGCTGGATGGCATCACCGACTCGATGGATGTGAGTCTGAGTGAAGTCCGGGAGTTGGTGATGGACAGGGAGGCCTGGCGTGCTGCGATTCACAGGGTCGCAAAGAGTCGGACACGACTGAGCGACTGAACTGAAGGGGTGGAAAGGAAGTAGGAGTATGTGAGGAAAGCCCCCTGACAGCTCTGAGTCGCCCCGCGTGGAATCCTGAGGCTACAACAGCCCATTAGCGGAGATGGCCAGACTTTGATACTTTTGTCTGGATGGTCAATGGGGCCACCCCACCAGGGGAGCTACCTTGGGCAAGGCGACTCTACAACAGAGTCCTTGGGGGCAGGGGCAGAGTGCTGAGGACTGTCTGCTGTGCTTTCCCTGTGGTTGGTGCAGTAAATCCATCCTTGAAGGGAGATCTGAGTGACAGGAGAGCAGTGGGGAGGTGGTGGTCACTAAGAGCTTCCCAGAGCGGGTGGCCTGCCAGCTGTCACCTTGGTTGGAAGGAGGGGAGCTGGAGAGCAGACTGAGGGAGGATGTGACTCACCTCCATGCTTGTGGGAGCTGGAGTTCTGGATCCCTGTTTCCAAGGGACATCATTTGATTCCGTTAACACCCAGGGAGAGAATATGCAGCTCATCTGTGCCAGGCAGTGGTAGTGGGGGTGTGGCTCTTGTTGGATGTAGGTCATGGTGCTTTTACCTCCACCCCCTCCTAACTGCTGCACCCCTGTGACCCACTGTCTGCACTCCTTCTGGACTGATCTTTACAAAAACAAATCAGATATGCAACTCCTCTGCTGAAAACACAAATTAGATCAAAACCCCAGCTCCTTCTTTGCCAGGGTCTGGGGGTCCCTCTTTGATCTGCCCCGCCCACACTCCCACCTCACCTTCTGAGTTCACCTGTGGGTCACCCAGCCCCAGGCCATGCCCAAGTAGGTCATCCTCAGGGCTTTGCCAATTACTGCTGCCCTTGTCTGGAGCCACTTTCCCTCTGGATGTTCACAGAAGCACTTCCTGTGAATTCAGAAGGCCTCAGCTCAATGTCATCTCCTCCAAGAAGCTCTCTCTGATTATTCACTTGAGGCATTCCTTTTTCATATTTACTCAGCAAATATTTATGGAGCACTCACTATGTCCCGGGCTTCCCTGGTGGCTCATACGATAAAGAATCCCCCTGCAACGGGGGAGACCTGGGTTCGATTCCTGGGTTGGGAAGATCCCCTGGAGGGCAGCATAACAACTCACTCCTGTATTCTTGCCCTGGCGGGCTACAGTCCATGGGGTCGCAGAGTCGGACATGACTGAGCGACTAAGCACAGCACAGCAGCACCATGTCCCAAGCACTTTTCCAGGAGATAGGGATAACAGAGTGAGCTATAGAGTCCAAACCTTGTCCTCTTGGAGATTATACTATACTGGGAAAGAGATCAATACTGAAGTGTAGATTAAAACAAAACACGATTTCTGAGAGTGCTGTGAAAAAGCAAGAGCAAGTTAAGGCGACAGCGTGCAGGGGTCGGGGTCTCAAGCTCACAGCTCCGTCATCCACCCACGGTGAGGGTGGGAGAGGGAAGACACCAGGGCTGCGGAGACGGTTACCTGGGCCCCACCCTCGAGGGCGGGATACGGGCAGTACGGGGCCAGATCCCCGCCTGCAGCCTCGCTGCACGCTCGCGTTCGCCGCCCTGGAGGCGCGCTCGCTCCCGGGAAGGGCGCGCTTGTGCGGGTCACCAGGTGAGGCGGCCGCGCGGCCTGGGGGCGGGTCCGGATGAGGCCCCGCCCCCGAGCCGTCCATAAATGCGCAGGGCGGGCGGCCACCGCCGAAAGGAGCGCTGCTGGCAGGTGACCCAGAGGTTGGCTCGCCCCGCGTCCCGTCCGCCGCGCGCCTGGGTCGGGCCGGGCTCGGAGCCCCAGCCATGCTGTTCTGGCACACGCAGCCCGAGCACTACAACCAGCACAATCCCGGCAGCTACCTGCGGTAAGGGGCTCGGGCCGGGGTCCGCGGGCGGGGCGCCGTCTGACGTCCGCGGGCCGGGGATCCCGAGCGCCCTCGCCGCCTCCTTACTCTGTGCCCTTTGTGGACTGAGGGAGATCTGCCCAGACTCCCGCCTGGGACAGACAGACCGACCCTGGCGAGACCCGATGCTCGGAGTTGCGGGCCAGCGCGGGAGGCGGGTTTCCAGAGCCTAGTGCTCGCGGGGTTACTCCCCCCGACGACCCCGGGCGGGCGCGGAGCGCACATCTCTGGGTCTCAATCTCCCCGGGGTCTTTCCACCTCTGCGTCTCTCCTCTCCCCGCTCGCGTCGAAGAGGAAACTTCCTGCCGTCGGTCTGGAGCTGTCCCGGGAAGTCTAGTCCCCTGCTCTTTGCCCCTCTCCGCCCGGGTCCCTCTCCGAGCCTCGCGTCCTCTCCAGTGTCCTTGGTCCGCCCGAGGGGCGAGCGAACGGCGAGCGCGGGCCTGCGTTCCGCCTAGCGGACCTGCAGCGGGGGCGGGCGGGGGCTCGGGAGGGACCGGGTGCCCTCTCACACTAGGTGGCCTTGGTATGTGGGTCCGAGGCCCGCACGTTGATTGCCCTTGATGGAAATCTTTCTTCTTCTGCAGGGATTTGACTAGTGCTCTTCAGAGGGAAAAGTAAGTCCTGCCTGTTTTGCAAAGTTCTCTCTCCCGTCCCCTTGAAGGAAGTGGCACCCCCGTTAGCTTCAGTTCCTGGAGGATTGTTTTTCCCTGTTGTGCAGCTGGCTGGGTACTAATGGGCAGTCATTTCACTTTCTGAACTCGCCTGAACCAGCTTTAGCCTGTCTTTATTTCCATCCTAGTCACAGTTTATGAAATGTGCCTAATTTAACCCAAAGGGCATTTGATGTGAGCTCAGAGAAAGTGAACCGTGGGCTAGACCACTTCACAGAGAGAGCTGTCCTGCCTGCTTTATTTTATTTTTGACCCCCAAAAGTTCCAACTCAGATTTAACAGTACAGGTGATGTGGAAATCCTAGTTTTGATAGATATTTGTCCAGTAGTCTTCTCTGAAGACAGCCCAATTCCAGCAGGCAAAGGAATGGTTGGGAATAAGTTGTATGTCTCCTGTATTTTATTCATGGGCAAGAGAGGTAGGAGATGGCATAAGCCTAGGGTTTTAATTAAGGACTTATGTCTCACAGCAGACCATGGTGATCCACCAGAGGCAGGCTGCTCTGGGAGGTGTTAAGCCCACCAGGCAGATTTTTTTTTTTTTCCTTGCATTGTGTGGTATATGGAATTTTAGTTCACTGACCAGGGATTGAACTCGAGTCCCCTACAGTGGAAGCCAGGAGTCTTAACCACTGTACCTCCAGGGAATTCCCCCCTGGGCAGATGTTAATCTGGCAGAAGATTGTGTCCATTCACTTACCTGAAATGCTACAATGGAATACATTTTTATTGTATCGCAGGATGCAATTTTAGTTGTAATTTTGCCTCAGTTTTAGTTTGTAGCGATTCAGTTTGTTACCATACCTTATAAATGACTTTGAAGGTGACCCTGAGTGAAGAAGTGAGTGTATGTAAAACTTCCTGGACACCGAGAATGTCATCCCTTTAGGGAATAATTCTCCTCTTGAACTAGAGGTGCCCTACTTTAAGAGTTTGGTATTGCATTCATCCTGATGAGGTGGTTGGGAACTGGGGTAAAAGGTGCTATAAGGCCATGTGGGTTTCTGGGGTCATATGGGGACCATGGATAAAGACTCATTTGGTCCACTCTCTCTTTTTTTATGTTACTTCTTGGAAGCCAGGACTTTCACACTTGGAGAAGTTGACCTTGATGGATGCAATGGGGAGGGTCCATGAACATGCCCCGGTCCCCCTAGAGTGAAGAACATCTTATTCTTTTGCTTGGTTTGTGCATTTAATTTTGGTCATCTCGTCACTGTGCAGCATTTCTTCAAGTTGTCTGACCTTCCTGGGGTAGTGGTCTGTACTCCTTTCTTCCCTACTTCCGTTTGATGTTCTGGTGACTTTTATTCCTCAGCAGATAAGGATACCAGGATTGAAATAAGTTACTGTTGAGTGATGGCTCTTCTCCCAACCCTGGCTACCTCCACCTTTCTTTTTTTTTTTTTTTAATTTAAAGGTAGCAGCCCATGGATTATTAACTTAACATGGTCTGGGCAAACATGAAATTATGCATTCCCCCAGGAATCAGATCTCTTTGCTTCTCCCCCATTCCTGGATAACCACTTAGACTGGGCATGTGCCTCAGTCTGGACAAGGGAAAGCATGAGGTGGGGGGACCCAGGGCAGTGGGTGGTGGCAGGGGCAGCCCTCCGTACGGAAGGTTTCTAGGTGAGCCACAGCTGGACTTTTCCTTCTGAAAGTTGGTCTGATATGCTGGGGTATGTGCCTGGCTTGTGTTTTAGATACTTGTGTATGGTGTTGTATGAGGAATAGATTGTATCAGTGACTCTGCTGTTTACATAGTGAAGTGGGGTCAGTGAATCTGATTCAGCACCCTGGACACTCGGAGGGTGGAGGCTTATCGAGATAAGGGCACAGGACCTTTTTTTGGCGCCAGTGTCCATGCTATAATCTCTTCATAATCCAGAGAGCTTAACCAAGTCCCTCTTGCTTGCAAGTCATTCATGTTCTCAAAGATTTTGTTTTTCCTTGGGGATGCACTTAAAAAAGCACATCTAGAAATAAGTTCTCCAGTCCTAGACTGATGTGAAGCTGAATTTTTGGATCTGATGGGAATTTTTGTTTAGAGGTGGAGGAAAAGAATCTTTGAGCATCTCAGTATTTTCCATTTGGATGAGAAAACTGAATTGAAACCATGGTTGTTCTTGTTTTGCAGTTCAGAGATATTAACATGACCCTTAAAATAGGGTTTATGGGCCAGCTGTCCTTTCTTTTTAGAAGTGTGGAAGTATGTCTCAGTTTTTATGAGTGAAGTACACAGTTTCTGTATTTGCATGGTTTACAGAGCCTAGGGGACAGGATTGTATTGGTCTGAGATGTGACCAATAGCTAGAAGAGTTTATTTAAAAAATAAAATATTTCATTTGAGTTCTTGTTATAAAAGCCAGACACTTGTGGATGGAAACCATGTGACATCTGAATAAATCTCTCAAAGGTCACATAATGAAAGTAGAATCATCCAGGATTGGTCTCCTCCATTGGGAAGCATTTTAGAGTATTTGTGACGTCGTATAGGAAGCTGGACCTGCCAGCTGCGCTAGGCTGGGCTGTGTTGCCATTGATGCTGCCCGAAGTTGGCCGCTTAGTCCTGCCTTTGCACATTGGCTCCGGGGGCCCTGTTCCTGACCCCTCCCTCCTGTGTGTTGCAGCGACGTCCTCGCTCTGCCCATCTTCAAGCAAGAGGAGCCCCAACTGTCCCCTGAGAACGAAGCCCGCCTGCCACCCCTGCAGTATGTGCTGTGTGCCGCCACATCCCCAGCTGTGAAGCTGCATGAGGAGACTTTGACCTACCTCAACCAAGGTAGTGCTGGAGCGCCGGGCCAGGGTGGAGCCTGGGGGCTGAGGGTACCACCCAGCAGTGGGGAGTTGACCTGAATGACTCATTTGGGCCTGTTTCCTCATCAGGGTGGGAGAGATGGGGTTTGGGAAGGGGTTTCTGGTGTCAGATGGCATCTGTTTCCTAGCTGTGAGACTTCCTAGCCTCAGTGTTTTCTTCCCCCAAAGTGGACACATCAGCTGTGTCTCACTCAGGCCAAACAGTGTTTCACATTCCTCATGTGGGCCCTCCAGGGAGCAGATGATGCTCGGTGAATGGCGGCCGTAGTTATACTTGCTGTTTGCTGGGGCCACAACTGGTGCCCTTTCCTGGACGTAGATTGAGCACCTTTGGTGTATGGGGTCAGCTGCCCTTTCTGGAACTGCACCTATCAGTGATGGGAAGGCCCATCCTCGAGGCTGGATTCCACATGTGCCAGGCAGGAGTCCTTTGTAGCAATGGGGACGAGCGTGCTCATCATGTCCTGGGAGAAGTGGCATGGGGCTTGGACTTTGCATTCCGATCCCAGCCCTTCCCAGCTCTGTGACTTCCCCTCGGAGCCTCAGTGTGTTCACGTGCAAAATGAGAAGTGTTAATTTGTGACATTTGAGAGAGTTAAGGTGTGTGAAGTGCAGTTTCCATTTCTGATGTTCTTTATCAGGACATATGGACCAGTGGCCTAACCGATGACCTTTCTGTGGTTTTTGTGTGGTTATGTGTCTGCGTTGATTGTCCTTCCTCCCTGGATCACCTCAGAGGCCCTGGCATCCAGTGGAATCATTGCCCCTCCATTTGGAATGGGAAGAGCCAAGGAGCTGGGGGATGCAGTGCTTTCTGGAGGGAGGCGGTGGCGGGGGCAGCAGTGTGGTTACAATTTATCCTACATGGGCAGCTTCCTTTCTGTAGAACTTTGACTCCCTGATTTCGGGAAGGGAAGTCCAGACAGGGTGGGGGCGGGATGGAAGACCAGCCTACCATCAGGCTTACCTCTGACAGCTCAACCTGCCCTCTTCTGGGTCAGAAACAAGCTCAGAATTAGCAGGTGGCTCTGTGTCTGCCTCTGGATGTGGCCAGGGGATGGGCATGCTTATCCCTGTGCGTGGCTCAGTGGCCTCAGTGGGTCCCCAGCCCAGGCTCAGGCAGCTCTTGGGCACCTGGCTCAGGCCCTGAGATCTATGTTCCATCTGCTGAGGCCGGTGACCCCTGATGGCAGGTGTCCTGGCTGGTGGAAGAATACCTCTGTGTGTCTGTGCTCGTTTGTGGAATGGCTTTGGCCATTTTCCTTTCTCTCTCATGGAAGGTCAGATGCTACCAACTTATGTACCTTCAAGCAGTGGTGTCCTCCCCCGGGCCTCTGCTCTCTTACCTAAGTGTCACATGAAGAAGCGGGGTGATGTTTACAGAGCACAGGGGTCTGGGGTGGTTCTTGTTCCTGGCCTGTCGTGGGGTCTGAGGCCCTGCTGGACCTGCTGCTGGTCTCGTGTGCCCACCTCTCCGGCTGCTTCCCACTCTATCTGTAAGGCCTTTATTGTTTCCCTTCCCTCAACTCCTTTCTTCCTTTCTTTAATCAGTCACCTTTGGGCAATGTTTGACAGTCAACACTCTACCTCTTTTAAAAAGGAGTTATCCTTTGCTCAATATAGATAAGTTGAAAGAGAGGCTAAAAGAGCTGCCCAGGGGTTAATTTGATGTATTTACTTTAGATCTTTTTTAGTTATATGTTCCTGATTATTGAAAATAATACATGTTCATCAAATAGGTAACTAATAAGAACCTGCTATATAGCACAGGGAACTCTGTTCACTGTTCTATAGTGGCTTATATGTGAAAGGAATCTTAAAAGAAAAAAAGTGGATATATGTATATGTATAACTGATTCACTTTGCTATACATTGGAAGCTAACACAACGTTGTAAATCAACTATACTCCAATGAAAATTTTAAAAAAAGAAAATAATACATGTTCATTATAGAAAACTTGGATCATTTAAAAAGCATAAGGAAGTAAGTTTAAAATTAAATTGAAATCTCTAATTTCACCTGAGAGCCGTTGCTAACCACATTTCTACATATTTGCATATGTAAAATTAAAATTATTACAGTGCTGCGATATGTGCCCTGTTTTCTTTGTTTACTATATTTATGAGCTTTTCTCGTGTCATTAAAAATGCTCTGAGAACTTACATTTTCGTAATGGTTGCACGTATTTCAGAGTTCTAGTAGCTTTGACTAGTCTCATAGTATGAATACTTAGGCTTCAGTGGTCTTTGTGTGAAATGTTGATTACTATTTTAGATGAATATAAATCAGAGGTACACCTACTGGCTCAAAGGAGTTAAGTAAGGCTTTTGCTACATCTTACCAAATTGACTTCTCAGCTGAATGTACCAATTTACAAGGTAGCCAGTAGGGTATGTTTTACTGTCTCTTATATTGGATATTGTTGCTTTTTACCTCATTAGTGAAACAGGATTTAATCTTAAACTAGCATTTATATCATTGCTAATGTGGCTGCATATTTAAAAATATATTTATTGATCTTTTAAATTTCTCTATCAGTTATGTTCATGTTCTTCACACACTTTTTTACTGGGATGGTTCTATCTTACTGATTGTAACAGCCTACCCTATATGAAGAATATCATATATTTTTTGTGATCTATTTATTTATGTGATAATTATATTTATTTTGTGATAATTAGATTTATGTGTGAGATATATATCTTGGGGTTTTTTTCAGTGTAGATATTGAATTTCAGTATATATTATCAAACCTTTTCAGTTTTCTAAAATAAGTTTTCTTTTATGTTTAGAATGCCTGCTTACCCCAAAATCAGCTTAGTGGTTTCCTAAATTTCATGTTTTTAAATTTTTACATTGCAATGCACTTGGAAGTCTTCTGGAAATAATAGTGTCATTTAGTGATACTTTGGCTTATTACTGCATAAAATATATTTATTTCTTTTTTTCCTTAGCCTTACCAGTGGGATTTATACTTTCATACGTTGCACTGGAAATTCGTGATGTGATCTAACAGTCTAAGTTTATCTTTCTAGTTAACCTACTAGTTGACACCTTGGTTTATCTCTTAGTCTCACTGGTTTAAATGCCACTTTGAAACATTTGAAAAGCATATTCTAAAGTACTAGTCCAGAAACAGACCCTTGTATAGATGTTTGTCCTGTACACCTGATATTCATTGATTTTTGCCCCATTTTTAGTTGCACTAATTATAGCTTGAAAATATGTCTCTTAGACATTTTTAATCACTTATTCTTAAGATAAATTTTTATAGCCATTGAATCTTCCTTCTATACTTAAATTTTTTTAATGAGATTGTATGCTTTATAAAGTTGTTTTTTGATTTTATTAAATACTTTTCTTATAATATTTTCTATTATAACCTCAAACACCACTTAAAATGTCTGCACCTGGATTATGATTATCTAATAAATTTCATCTTCCTCATTAGCTTCTGAGCTCATCAAGGGCTTCATTTCCTTTATCTTTGTCTTCTCCCAGGCTAGAATTCTACCCAGTACAGAACAAAAGTTGAAGGAATAAAAAACATAAAATGCCTGCATATTATTTCACTATTTTCTGTTATTATTTGGGACAGATTATTGTCATAACTCCCTGGTGGCTCAATTGGTAAAGAATCTGCCTGCAGTGCAAGAAACCGCCTGCAATGCAGGAGTCCCTGTTCGATCCCTGGTTCAGGATGATCTCTTGGAGAAGGAAATGGCAACCCACTCCAGTATTCTTGCCTGGAGAATTCCATGGACAGAGTAGCCTAGTGGGTCACAGTCAGTCTGTGGGGTCCCAAGAGTCTGACCCAATTTAGTGACTAAGCTGCTGTTATTCACTCACTAAGTTATGTCCAACTCTTTGTGACCCCATGGACTGCCACACACCAGGCTTCCCTGTCCTTTACTGTCTCCCGGAGTTTGTTCAGATTCGTGACCATTGAGTCGATGATGCCATCCAAGCATTTCATCCTCTGTCACCCGCTTCTACTCCTGCCCTCAAATCTATCCCGCACTAGGGTTTTTTTTTTTTCCAATGAGTCCACTCTTTGAATCAGATGCCCAAAGTATTAGAGTTTCAACTTCAGCATCAGTCCTTCCAATGAATAGTCAGGGTTGATTTCCTTTAGGATTGACTAGTTGGATCTTCCTGCGGTCCAAGGGACTCTCCAAAGTCTCCTCCAGCACCACATTTTGAAAGCATCAGTTCTTTGGCTCTCAGCCTTCTTTATTGTCTAACTCTCATATCCGTACATGACTACTGGAAAAACCATAGCTTTGACTATATGGACCTTTGTTGGCAAAATGATGTCTCTGCTTTTTAATACTCTATATAGGTTTGTCATAGCTTTTCCTCTAAGGAGCAAGCATCTTTTAGTTTCATGACTGCAGTTACCATCTACAGTGATTTTGGAGCTCAAGAAAATAAAATCTGCCACTGTTTCCATTTTCTACCCATCTATTTGTCATGAAGTGATGGGACCAGATGCCATGATCTTCATTTTTTGAATGTTGAGTTTTAAGCCAGCTTTTTCACTCTCCTCTTTCACCTTCATCAAGAGGCTCTTTAGTTCTGCTTTGGTTTCTGCCATTAAAGTGGTATCATCTGCATATCTGAGGTTGTTGATATTTCTCCTAGCAATCTTGATTCCAGTTTGTGATTCATCTAGCCTTGCATTTTGCATGATGTACTTTGCAAATAAGTTAAATAAGCAGAGTGACAATATACAGCCTTGATGTACTCTTTTCTCAATTTTGAACCAGTCATTGTTCCATGTCCAGTTCTAACTATGGCTTCTTGACTTGCATACAGATTTCTCAGGAGGCAGGTAAGGTGGTCTGGTATTCCCATCTCTTGAAGAATTTTCCACAGTTTGTTGTGATCCACACAAAGGCTTTAGCATAGTCAATGAAGCAGAAGTAGATGTTTTTCTGGAATTCTCTTGCTTTTTCTATGATGCAACAGATGTTGGCAATTTGATCTCTGGTTCATCTGCTTTTTCTAAATCCAGCTTGTATATCTGGAAGTTCTTGGTTCACGTGTTGTTGATCCTAGCTTGAAGGATTTTGAGCATTACCTTGCTAGCATGTGCAATGAGTGCAGTTGTTGAGGTAGTTTGAACATTCTTTGGCATTGCACTTCTTTGGGATTGGAATGAAAATTGACCTTTTCCAGTCCTGTGGCCACTACTGAGTTTTCCAAATTTGTTGGCATAATGAATGAAGCACTTTAATAGCATCATCTTTTAGGATTTTAAATAGATTACCTGGAATTCCATCACCTCCACTAGCTTTGTTCATAGTGATGCTTCCTAAGGCCCACTTGACTGAACACTGCAGGATGTCTGGTTCTAGGTGAGTGACCACACCATCATGTTATCCAGGTCATTAAGACCATTTTTTTATAGTTCTTCTGTATACTCTTGCCACCTCTTGTTATTCACTTCTGCTTCTGTTAGGTCGTTGCCATTTCTCTTCCTTATTGTGCCCATCTTTGCATGAAATGTTTCCTTGATATCTCTAATTTTCTTGAAGAGATCTCTAGTCTTCCCCATTCTGTTGTTTTCCTCTGTTTCTTTACATTGTTCATGTAAGAAGGATGTTGGATCTGTCAATTGCAAAGCCATTTACACCATTGGGTACTCGTTTCTCAGTGTAGCGTCAGTCCATTGCCTTACATCACGACTTGGATAAGGTGTGTTCCTTGTGAGTGTTCTGTCATCAACCCCAGTGACTAATTTTGTATGCAGTGAAAATGATTTGAGAAGCAAAGTTTGTGCTCTTCCTCTGAAATGGAGTCCTAAGGAGGAGAGGTAGATAGCAGTTAAAGGGAGGTCCACAAACTCCAGGCCAACCTCTTTGTCAGTGGCCAAAGGTCACTGTGGAGACATCTTTCCTGAAGACTGGAGCCAGAGGGAAGAAATGAAGTAGGCGGTGGGGGAGGAGTCAGGAAGATCAGAAGAAAGAGAACCTCAGGCAATCTGTGTAGGGAATTCTGGCTTTGAGATAAGAACAAGTTTGCAAGCATGGCTTGTTATGAAAAAAGCTTTGGTATTTCCTACCAAAACAACTCTGAAATTTTAAATACAGTGATGGATTTTTCCAGGAGTCTTATGTTCATTCATGGAATAAAACTTCCTGTCCATTGGAAGGAGAGGATAGTTCAGCGACAGAAAAACCACATCCAAAGGCAAGAATGGGCAGGGTGGGTTGCAATTATGCGTACTATTTGTGAAGAAGCCTAAGAGATTCAACGGAGAAGGAAATGGCAACCCACTCTAGTGTTCTTGGCTGGAGAATCCCAGGGACAGAGGAGCCTGGTAGGAGGCTGTCTATGGGGTTGCACAGAGTCGAACACAACTGAAGCAACTTAGCAGTAGCAGCAGGGTTTGGAACCCAAGGAGGAGTGTGAATGACTGGAGAAGTAGACCAGAAGGCCAAGATCTCCAACTGCCTTGTTGAGGTTGAGTTGTTGGGTAGCCTCCATGGGCAAGCCATCTACCTCCCAATGCCTCTAACTCCTCACATATAAAATGAAGGAAATAAAACATCTGCTATGTAGGTAAAATGAGTTAATGCAGAAAGAACACTGAAAACAGTGTCTGGCACAAGCGTGAGTCCTCAGTCATGTCTGACTTTTTGTGACCCACCAGACTAACCCACCAGACTCCTCTGTCCATGGGATATCCCAGGCAAGAATACTGGAATGGATTGCCATTTCCTTCTCCAGGGGATCTTCCTGATCCAGGGACTGAACATGTGTCTCCATCTCCTGCATTGACAGGAGGATTCTTTACCACTGTGCCATCTGGGAAGCACATAGTAACCATTTGCATATTAACCATTATTAATAATAAAGTGAATATATGTTTCCCCTATCCTATTTGAAAGCTAATGTGGTCATCACATTGGGACTTTGAATTTGTTTTATTTATTTATTTTTTTTCTGTTTTAATCTTTCTTTTCCTAATTGAAAGATTAACATAAGGTTGGTTCTAGAACTAAGAATTGTACCCCTTAGAATTGAAAGATGGTAGCTTTGGGTTAGATTAAAGGCAGGAGGAAGCCCTGCTGAACTTTTCTGTTAGTTCTTCATTCATTGTACAACAAAATAATAGACATAACCCACAGGTGACATCCTATTCAGAGTGTTAAAATACTGTCTTTAAAACTGATTACAGAAAATACTGGACTCCTTCCTCCATGATGTGAGCTGTTGTGTTAGGGGTACTTTAATTTCAAGATGGGGACCCTAGGCTTTAAAATTCCCAAAGCACTTCTTGGTGTTCCCTTTTGAGTAATTCTCCTAAAATGTATTATTCCCATTTTACTGGCTGAGAGAGGTGGCAAAGTCAGGCAAGCCTGGGGAGCAGCTGAGCATTGATGTGATCTTGAAGGGAGTTCTGAAGGGGTAGGCACTTGCTTTTTGCAGGGACTCCTTCACAGGCAGGATTCTAGGCTGGTTCTTCCAGGAGCTGTGTCTGCCACCTGGAATTCCAGATGCAGCTCTGAGGGAGGAAATAGGAGCTTTATAGGGGAGAAGGGCAAGAAGCAAAGGAACCATAATGGAGCCGGGAGAAAAATGCCTCAGCTTCAAAACCCCATAATCAGTTTCTCCTGCCCCACCCTCATCCCTCCTGCTCTCCAGCCACCTGACCTGAGGGAATGGCCGGAAGATAAGAGCCCCCAGCAGGAAGTCTTGTTTTCAGGCATCCTAGAAGTGAGGAAAATTCTGCTCTAGGGGTATCACTTAGCCTCTAAGACCCTCGGTTTCCTCATCTGTGGAATCGAGCCAGGTTTCATTTTGTGGGTTGCCTTGAAAATTAAGTGAAGAACTAACGTCTGGCAAATAGAAAGCCACAGATTTGCCCCTCTCCCCAATTATATCTGTAACTTTAAATTTAAGGAATGAAGCAAATGATTAGTTACTTTGTTATCCTTCTTCCTTTAGCTGAAGTTTTCTTCCCAGATTAATTTTTAGCCTGAAGTTTGGGAATATAAACTGAGGAAACCAAATGATCCTTGAATACATTACTTTTTATTTTTTAATGCTTTCTCCCTTATTCTTTGCTGAGTATAAAAATAGCACATATTTCTTGTAAAACAGAACGGCCAAACAGTACAGAAATTTGTACTGTAAATAACTTCTCATAATTCCACTTCCCAGATTTTTCTTAGTCATAGATTAAACTGTATATGCCTAATCTTATAGTCATACATTAATCAATGTATGTCTAACTATATAGGCACACATACATATGCACTTATAGGAATGTGTTTGTCTTTTTTTTGTAAAAGATCTTATTATGCATATTATTTTGGTAATTCCCCCTCCCCCCACAAACAATGTATCCTCAGAATCCTTCCACGTGGATACACTAAAAACAAACAAACAAGCTGGTCTTCCCCTGGGTCTTTCTGATCCATTGTATGGATGTTGCATAATTTGTTCTCTTGAGGAACTTCAGGATTGTTCCCATTTTTTCATAATTACACCCAGCACTCCATTGATCATCCAGGTACACATATCTTTATATTTAAACAAGAAGTGAGAATATCTGTAGAATCAATATCTAGAAATAGAATAGCCGGCACAACATTTTGATAGATGCTGCCTTATTGCCATGCAGTGAAGTCAGTGGAGTTGTCCCATTTGTAGTTTTATGAATGATACTATCTGAATTATTGTTTACTTTCTCCTTTATCATCTCTCTTCCATCTCTACACATATGGAACATAAACTTCCTGAGGCAGAGACCTTGGGTATCTCTTTCACTAATACAGTGTCTGGCACACAGTACTACTCTGAATGAATGAAGAAAGTCTGTTTTTCTGTACTTTTGCCGATAATTTTTAACCTTGGGTAGAGGGCTTCCCAGTGGTAAAGAATCTGCCTGCCAGTGCAGGAGACACAAGAGACATAGCTTTGATTCCTGGGTAGGAAAGATCCCCTGGAGAAGGAAATGGCAGCCTGCTCCAGTATTCTTGCCTGGAAAATTCCATGGACAGAGTAGCCTGGAGGGCTACAGTCCATGGGGTTGCAGAGAGTCATATGTGACTGAGCATACACACACACACATAATTAGTGGGGAAAATATAAGGTATTCTTGTTTCAATTCTCACTTCCTCAGTGATGTTGAATATTTTTTCATGTTTGGTTTTATTATTTCTATGCTTTTTTGTCTTTCATCAGATATACCCATTTTTCAAGTGGGATTTTTAAAGTCTTTTTTATTTATCTGTATGGGCTCTTTGACGTACTCCTTTCCCGATTTGGAACCAGTCTGTGTTCCATGTCCAGTTCTAACTGTTGCTTCTTGACCTGCATACAGATTTCTCAGGAGGCAGGTCAGGTGGTCTGGTATTCCCATCTCTTGAAGAATTTTCCAGTTTGTTGTGACCCACACAAAGGCTTTCGCATAGTCAATAATGCAGAAGTAGATGTTTTTCTGGAACTTTCTTGCTTTTTTGATGATCCAACAGATGTTGGCAATTTGATCTCTGGTTCCTCTGCCTTTTCTAAATCCAGCTTGAATATCTGGAAGTTCACTGTTCACGTACTGTTGAAGCCTGGTTTGGAGAATTTAGAGCATTACATTACTTTACTAGTGTGTGAGATGAGTGCTATTTATTGTGCGGTAGTTTAAGCATTCTTTGGCATTGCCTTTCTTTGGGATTGGAATGAAAACTGACCTTTTCCAGTCCTGTGGCCACTGCTGAGTTTTCCAAATTTGCTGGCATGTTGAGTGCAGCACTTTCACAGCATCATCTTTTTGGATTTGAAATAGCTCAACTGGTATTCCATCACCTCTGCTAGCCTTGTTCGTAGTGATGCTTCCTAAGGCCCACTTGACTTCGCATTCCAGGATGTCTGGCTCTAGGTGAGTGATCACACCATTGTGATTATCTGGGTTGTGAAGATCTTTTTTGTATAGTTCTGTGTAATCTTGTCACGTCTTCTTAATATCTTCAGCTTCTGTTAGGTCCATATAATTTCCATCCTTTATTGTGCCCATCTTTGCATGAAATGTTCCCTTGGTATTCTTGAAGAGATCTCTAGTCTTTCCCATTCTGTTCTTTTCCTGTGTTTCTTTGCATTGATCACTGAGGAAGGCTTTCTTAGCTCTCCTTGCTATTCTTTGGAACTCTGCATTCAAATGGGTATATCTTTCCTTTTCTCCTTTGCCTTTCACTTCTCTTCTTTTCATAGCTATTTGTAAGGCCTCCTCAGACAACCATTTTGCCTTTCTTTATCTTGGGGATGGTCTTGATCACTGTCTCCTGTACAATGTCAGTAACCTCCATCCATACTTCTTCAGGCACTCTATCATATCTAATCCCTTGAATCTATTTGTCACTTCCACTGTATAATCGTAAGGGATTTGATTTAGGTCATACCTGAATGGTAGTTTTCCCTACTTTCTTCAAATTAAGTCTGAATTTGGCAATAAGGAGTTCATGATCTGAGCCACAGTCAGATCCCAGTCTTCTTTTTGCTGACCCTACAGAGCTTGTCCATCTTTGGCTGCAAAGAATATAATCAATCTGATTTCAGTACTGACCATCTGGTGATGTCCACATGTAAACTCCAGGAGTTGGTGATAGACAAGGAGTTCTGGCGTGCTGCAGTCCATGGGGTCAAAAAGAGTCGGACACAACCGAGTGACTGAACTAACTGATGGGCTCTTTGCTTATTTGGGATAATGTGTTAGACATATTTTCTGACACTTTCATATATTTTATTCATTTTGCTTTCATTTACTTGTTCTTTATTTTACATGGTAAAAGGCCTTCTCCGCTTTAAGATCTTAATATTCACCTGCTTTTTTTTTTCTGAAAAAAATATTTTTTTGGCATGGAGTGAAAGTGCTGAGTCCTAACCACTGGACTGTCAGGGAATTCCCTTTTTTGTTAATTTTTTAAATTTTATTTTAATTTTAAAAAATTCATTCTTTAATTGAAGAAAAATTGCTTTACAGTGTTGTGTTTTCTGCCATACAACAACACAATCTAGCCATGATCATACGTATATCACCTCCCTCTTGAGCGGCCCTCTCCTCGCCCCATCCCACCCCTCTAGGTCATCACAGAGGCCAGGCTGGGCTCCCCATGCTGTACAGCAAATCTCACGAGGTATCGATTTTACACATGGTAGTGTATATGTGCTGATGCTACTTCCTCCATTCGTCCCACTCTCTCCTTCTCCTGCTGGGTCCACAAGTCCGTCCTCTGTATCTGTGTCTCCATTCCTTCCCTGCAGTTCAGTTCAGTTCGGTTCAGTCGCTCAGTCGTGTCCGACTCTTTGTGACCCCATGGACTGCAGCACGCCAGGCCTCCCTGCCCATCACTGACTCCCGGAGTTCACTCAAACTCATGTCCGTTGAGTCGGTGATGCCATCCAGCCATCTCATCCTCTGTCGTCCCCTTCTCCTCCCACCTTCAATCTTTCCCAGCCTCAGGGTCTTTTCAGATGTGTCAGTTCCTCACATCAGGTGGCCAGAGTATTGGAGTTTCAGCTTCAGCATCAGTCCTTCCAATGAATATTCAGGACTGATCTCCTTTAGGATGGACTGGTTGGATCTCCTTGCCGTCCAAGGGACTCTCAAGAGTCTTCGCCAACACCACAGTTCAAAAGCATCAATTCTTCAGCACTTAGCTTTCTTTATAGTCCAACTCTCACATCCATACATGACTACTGAAAAAAACCATAGCTTTGACTAGATGGACCTTTGTTGGTAAAGTAATGTCTCTGCTTTTTAATATGCTGTCTAGATTGGTCATAACTTTTATTCCAAGGAGCACGTGCTAACTACTGGACCACCAGGCAATTCCTTTTTTTAAAGATTAAAAAAAATTTTTTTTATTCACCTGTTTTTTTAGAAAAAAATTCCCCCTAGTGTTTCATACTTTGGAACTTATTTTTGTATGTAAGGAATAAGGTGAATCCAACTCTGTTACATTTCAAATAACCATCATTTGTCCCATAATAACTTATTAAACACGGAACTTTCATTTGGTAGACTATGTAGCCATAAAATGCATTCGGTGTCTCCTTGTGTATATCCGTGAAGGATATTCAGCATGTGCTATTAAATTAAAAGAAAAAACCTTTGTTTCTGTTGTTAACACCAGTTTGGATGACACTTAAGTAACCATTCTTAGGAACTTGGTAGCAGATTGAAAGCCAGGTGTTTTGGAGCTGGCTATACCCATGTTCAATTCCTGGCTCTCTGTCCTCTTGCATTACTGAAATTGTCACCTGTGTTTTCTGTAAAATACAGAACAACTTAAGGTGTTGACTTGAGAATTAACTGAGGTATTTGTTGTTGATGTTTGTTTTCTTTTTGCTGTGCCAGTATACTTTATTTGGGCTCCATAAAGTTTAGAAATGTTTTCTCAGCAAAGGATATTATAAACCAGATGACAAACTTAGAAAAATCCCAACAAAATAAAGAACAAATGTTTTCCCAAATGTCAATTCCTCATAATTCATCTATAAATTAATCAGTTAATAAATATACTTAGAAGTTAACTGGGATTTGATTTTTGTTGATTGGGTTTTTAGAATTTCTTTGTTTTTAAAACCAATCAACATTTACTGAAATAACTAGAAGGTTCCTTGCGCAGATTTCTTGCAGTTCAGCATGTAGAAAATGATTTTTAACATTTCAGATGTCTTCTTTTGGTCATGTCAAGCATCAGTCATGCTTTAAGCAGTGTGGACCATTTAGTTAAGCTAGAATACTTAGGCAGTCTAGTCCACAGAGTCTAAGAAACTGGGAATGATATATTAAAAATCTATATTCTGTGTTGACTAAAAAAAAAAAACCTCACAACTTAAAAACTGAGAGTTTTATTTGGCAGACTTTCTAAGCATGTGAGCCTGTTACACAGCCTCTCAGATTGTTCTGAGGGACTGCTCTGAAGAGGTAATGGAGGAACCAGGGTATATAGGAGTTTTTGCAACAAAAACCAGGTAGTGGGAACATCAAACAATTACTGTTGGTTAAAGAAAATTAGGCATCCTAAGTTAAGGAATTTACCAGTCTTCTGTGTACGGGAAGATGCAAGGGTCTGGGCTCACTGAGATCATTCCTTTGATGTGCACCTCAGCTATCTGGGGCCAGCATTCTGTACTTTCTCATCCTGAGTCCCCTCGGGGTGCACTGCTGGGGAGGGTGAGGCAGCTGCAGTGTGAAGACTTGAGGACAGTTAACATTCTTTGTTTACTGATATGGCAGAACTTCCCAGGTGGCTCAGGGGGAAAGAATCCTCCTGCTGCTACAGGAGATGCACGAGACATTGAGTTTGATCCCGGGTCTGGGAAGATCCTCTGGAGGAGGAAATGGCAACCCACTCATTCTTGCCTGGAAAATTCTGTGGACAGAGGAGCCTGGCAGGCTACAGTCCAGGGGTTTCAAAGACTTGGACAAGACTGAGTGTGCACGCGGGCGCACACACACACACGTGCGCACACACACACACACACACGCGGCAGGCAACAGTTTTCATTAACATCTAGAAACACTATATCAGAAATTACAATATGAGAACAAATGCAGCATCCATGAAGTAACACGAAGTTGGCCTCCATCAGGATTAATTTAAAGAGAAGAGAGATGTCATCTGTCCTGCCATGCTGGTACATGTTCAGAGGTTGGCTGTAAATCTGAATCCAGCCTCCACATTACCCTGAGCCATCGAGCCCTTGTAGCTCACCGCTCCTGCTCACTTGGGGACGTGATGATGCGGGGGGTGTTCTGGTCTTTTTTCAGTGGAGGTTTTATTATTTTTCAAGTATTGTGAGGCCAAAAGTTAAGGAGACATTACCATGAAAAAGACAGTTCCTTACTCATGGTTCTGGAGTGGAGAGCTGTAGGGAGAGGCACCAGGGTCAGTCAGGAAGCAGAGGGAACACAGGGAGAATAAGACACTTTTGTATGGTTTCTAGGGGAAGGAGTGGGCGAGGCAGAGTAAGCAGGGTTAGGATTGGCTCTGTGGCAAAAAGGCTGTCCCTAGGTGTCTGGTACCCATCAGTCTCTGGAGCAACTGATGCAGGGGACCGGTGGCCTGGAGCATCTGGAGCATGATGTTCTGAAAGCCTAAAAGAGGAGGTGGTTGTGGTATGGACTCTAGATTGGTTGGTTTGCATTTGTAAAGCGTACTGTAGGCCTATATACATTCTTTTTGATATTCTTTTCCGTTACGGTTTATCATAGGATATTGAATATAGTGCCCTGTGCTATACAGTAGGACCTTGTTGTTTATCTGTTCTCTGTATGTAGTTTGCATCTGTTCACCCCAATCCATCTCTACCCCAGCGCCCTCTCCATTGGCAACCACAGGTATGTTTTCTATGTCTGTGACTCTCCAACAAACTTTCCTGAGCTCTTTTCTCATTGGAGCTGATCCATCTTTCATTTCTTCAGATCTTTGGTCCTCTTCCTGTAGGAGTCAGGTTTTGGTGTGTTCATACACTCTGAGAAGCTTCTGTTTCTAAACAGTAAATTCTCTCATCCACTGGCTTTCTGCAAAATTACCTTTCATGTTTATGGTGGAATTCAGGCAGTGTTGAGTTTCAGCTGGAATTTTGGAATCTCACTGTCTCCTTCTGGATTTTCACACTGAGGAGATGCCTACCCTGGTTGGAGACTTTGCATTTGAACTGAAAATGCTACCGCATTTGATTTTCTCCACATCACTTTAAAAATACTCTGCTTTTCTCTCTCTAGATTTTTAAAGGAAATATTTAACAGAATCACTGAGTTTCTTCAGAATGACCTCTGAGTGACAATACTGGTCTGCATCTTCTCGCTCACTCTTTTTGGCAGATGTCAAGTTGCCGTCATTCATGAAATCTCTCAGGAGAGCAAGTGAGCATATCATCTTCAGAGATTTTCGCTGCCTCCTTTTATCATTGCCCTCCTATTCCCTTTGTGTGAAGTTCCCCAGCACTTTTTGTGTTCCTTTCACTCTCCCATCTTTTCTTTCCTTCAGAATATGCTCTATGTTCTTCAGAGATGTCTTTACCATGTTTTGGGCCCCAGTCGCTTGGGACTGTTTTGATGCCTCTGCAAGTGACAGTGTCTGGCATTCCAGATGAGCCATCATCACTCCAGGGAATGAATTTCTGGGGACCTGCGTTTTGTTCTCAGTCAAGATGCAAAGGTGGACCTAATTGCATATTTATTAAGTGCTGCCAAGCATTCAGCAGCAGAGTTTGTAACGTCTGAGGACTCACTCCGCTGCAGTGGACTTGAGGCTTCTGTGATGAGTCTAATCTGCTCATTGACTTGACACATTCTTTAACGTGGGCAGAAAAGCTTTTGGCTAGCTTGATTTTACTCTCCCCACTCCAAAGTACCTTGGCTTTTTACTGCGCATCCCCAGGTTTCCAGGAGAAGGTCAAAGGGACTAGCCCCTCAAGCCCTTAATTCAGACAACCTCATTGGAATACTTCTGATCAGAGCAGCTCTGCCCCTGGTCAGTGGCTTGGGGGCTACAACTGTCTGCCTAGAGCCTTGAGAGTCCTACTCCTGAACCAAACTCGGGCCTGGCCACCAGGGCAGACCTTCAGTGGGCAGGAGGAGTGGTGGAGGGAGTCAGGGAGGGGTACCAGGTTTAATTGACTTCACTTTGGTCACTGCAAAGGTCAGAAGCCTTATAATTTGTTTAGCATTGTGGAAAGATAGTCATGTTTAAGTGGTTCTCAATAAGTATTATTTCCCTCAGCCACTAAATTTGGCTGTTTGGAGGGAAGGGGAGCAGGAAAAAAGGTCAGCAGTAGATGGACCCACTTTGCTCTGTGCAAATGGGCTCCTGAGTTAGGTTTCAGGGACCACTGAAGTATGGTTAGAGTTACTAACTTAGAAGAATGTATATAACCTTTTTTTTGGCAGGGGGTGGAGGGGGAGTTGTGCTGCATGGCTTCTCTGACCAGGGATAAAACCCAGGCCCTCAGCAGTGAAAGCATGGAATCCTAACCTCTGCACCACCAGGGAGTTCCCAGAAGAATGTGTATAGAAAACAAACTTATTATTACCAAAGCAGACAGGTGGGGGCCAGGTGAGGGGGAAGAAGAGAGGTATAAACTAGGAGTTTGAGATTAACAGATACAAACTACAATATATAAAATAAATAACAAAGGAACTATACTCAATATCTTATAATAAACTGTAATGGGAAAGAATCTGAGAAAGAATAGATGTATGATATAGATATATGTATAACTGGATCACTTTGCTGTACAGCAGAAACAAAACACACAACTCTATAAATGAATATACTGCAATTTAAAATAATGTATGTGGATTCTCTTTTCTGATTGAGGAAAGTTTTTTGTGACTCTCTTTTTTAAAAAAAACAAACTATTTATTTACTTATTTGGCTGCACTGGGTCTTAGATGTGGCATGCAGGATCTTTAGTTGTATTATGTGAACTCTTAGTTGCTTGTGGGATCTAATTGCCCAACCAGGGATTGAACCCAGGCCCCACATTGGGAGCGAGAAGTCTTAGCCACTGGACCACCAGGGAAGTCCCTGTGTCTTGCTTTAAAGGAGTTGCTGTACTCAAGTAGGTACTATGATCCTTCCAACCTTTTCCTTTCCCAAGAGAAGGAAGAAGCCCAAAGGAAAAATGGAGTGTTTCCAGGCCATGCAGTTAACTAAGGGCAGGGGGGCAGGGCCAGTCGTGAGCCCCTGGCTGAACAGGGAGGGGAAGAACTGCTTCTTTGTCGTAATTAGGAGCTGGTGTCCCCCATCTCATTCTCCTTCTCTGGACTCTTGTGTCCCTCTTGCGGTTCCCCCTGGGATACTTCCTTGCAAAGCCCTCCAGCAAAGAAACTGATTGTTTGGGTTGATGTAGTCTTGGTTGGAGGCTAGAGGTAGACAGCTGGCCTCCCTTGCTCCCTTCTACTCTACCTGTTTTATGCAGGAATGTCCTGTTGATTCCGTGAGAGGCATCTCATCCCACCCCTTTGATTGATGGGGAAAGCGGGGTCTGGAGGGTGGAACTGACATGCCAGCGTGTGGCGTGGGTTCCTGGCAGTCTCTTGGAGAGCAGTCCTGTCTTCTCTCCATAGCAGCTCTGGAGCAGTGTCTGGGCCTTGGACCACTAGCATAGGTGTCACCTGGAGTGTATGTTTCCTGCCAGGTTAGAGCTGAGAAGGGCAGGAATCTGTGTAAAGTGTCCTGTGATTGATATTTATGTATCCTAGGGTTTGAGAGCCCCTGCCTTGAGAATATTGCTGTTTTCCATTTCTTCCTGAAAGAGACACCTAGGCTTTCTTTTATTATTTTTAAAATTTGTTGGCTGTGCCACTTGGCATGTGGGATCTTAGTTCCCCCACCAGGGATCAAACCTACAACCCTTGAAGTGGAAGCTTGGAGCATTAGCCACTGGACCATCAGAGAAGTCCAAGGAACCCATACCTTCTGAAGACAAGTTGAGTCCCTCTCCACTCAAGGCTCTGCTCTGCAGGTTGGGACTCTCCTGTGCCCAGCCAGGTGTTCTGTGCTCAGGCAGACTTGGGAATTTCTTGACATTCTTCTCATGGGGAGAACACACGGTCTCCATCCAGTGACCAGGTCCTGGAAGCTCCCATTTTTGGTGGTTAGGGAATGATATGTGTCCTCAGTGGGAAGGAGAAACCATACCTGCTCTGGGAATTTACAGAGGTGGACCAGAGGAGATTCTTGAAGTATTAGGGCTGGAGAGGGCCTGAGATGCCATCCCTCCTCCCCTGCTACTGAGAATGTTCATGGACCAGTGGCACCCGAAACCCGGTTAGAAATGCAGAATCTGGGGTCTGCTACAGGATATCTGAATCAGAACCTGCGTTTCCCTGCAAGTGACCGGGTAATTTATGAACGTGTTAAAGCTTGAGGGCCTTCCCTCGTGGCCCAGCAGTTAAGAATCCACCTGTCAATGCAGGGGACGTGGGTTCAATCCCTGGTCAGGGAACTAAGATCCCACATGTACAGGGCAGCTAAGCCTGTGGACCACAGCAACCGAAGTGCTTGTACCTAGAGCCTGTGCTCCACAATAAGAGAAGCCACCGCAATGAGCAGCCTCCTCACCACAGTGAAGAGTGGCCCCAGCTTGCTGCAGCTAGAGAGAGCTGGTGCACAGCAACGGTGACCCAGCACAGCCATAAATAAATAAATATATATTTTTAAAAAGCTCGAGAGGCTCTGATCTAGCCTGTTCATCCTCATGCTACCCTCTTGTATTGGTGGTGGTACATGAAGACCAATAGAGGCTGTGTGACTTGCCCTAGTTGACAGAGTTGTGCTTCAGTCTGATCTTGCTCTCTTTTCAAGTTTAATTAGAATGCAGTTCACATGCCCTGCACATTCATATACCCGTTTAAGTGTCATTGTTTTTTAGTTTAGTCAATTAAATAAATTAAAAAGTCACTATAAGAAACTCTGCACCTAGAAGCAGTCACTGTTCATTCCCTTCCTCCCTGTTCCTCTACTCCCCAAGCCCTTGGTAACCACTAATCTGCCTTCTATCTATAAAGTTGTCTATTCTGGAGTAAGTGGTATAATACAAATGGTGGTCTCATGGGACTGACTTCTTTTACTTAGGATAATAATTTCAAGGGTTATCCATGATGTAGCAAGTATCAGAACTTCATTCCTTTCTATTGCTGAATAGTATTCTACTGTGTGAACCTACCTCATTTATTCTTTAGTTGACAAACATTTGAGTTTTTTCCCCACTTTTTGGCTATTATAAATATGCTGCTATGAATCTTCATGTCCAAGTTTTTGTGTGGAACTGTGTTTTCATTTCTCGTGTGTATACACTTAGGAGTGAAATTTGTGTCCTATGGTAACTTCTTTTTAAACAGGTAAAATTTTATTTGACTGCATTGGGTCTTAGTTGCCACACTCGAGGCTCTTTGTTGCACACGCAGGGGCTTCTCTGATGGCAGAGTTTGGGCTGTAGAGTGTGCAGGCTCTGTAGTTGTGGCACGTGGGTTTAGGAGCTCTGAGGCATGTGGGATCTCAGTTCTCCGACAAGGGATGGCACCCATTTCCCCTCCATAGGAAGGCAGATTCTTAACCACTGGGCCACCCAGGGAAGTTCCTTGCTAACTGTATCTTTAACTTTTTGAGGACCTACCAGGCTATTTCCAAAGCAGATTTGCTAGTTTATGTTGAACCAGCAATAAAGGAGGATTTCAATTTCTCCACATCTAGCACTTATTATTGTCCATCGTTTTGGTGGATTAAAGGTGGGGTGATGGAAGCCTTTTCTGGTGGCCACCATCTGCCATTTACCAGCATCCCATGGAGCAGGTGACCTCAAGGCAGGATTGCCACTGGGTCTCAGGAGCAAACTGAGGCCAGAAGCTCCAACACTGTGAGGATGCTCTGAGGGTTTGTCTGTTTATTCTGTCTGTGAGCACCAGCTTCCCAGCCTCTATAGGCAGAGGGCAGACAGTGAAGCCACCAGATGCTCCTGGGAACACACGCCTAGACGGACTGCTCTCCTGATTCCCTGATTCCTAGGAGGGTAGGTCCTGTGCTTACCTGAGCTTGGCCCCTGAGTCAGTGTGGCTGCCCACACCCTTGGCCTTTCTCCACTCTGATCAGAGGCTGAGGATGAATCACTTCCCTGAAATGCCTGCTCTCTTGGGTGGCCTGGGGGTAAGGAAAAGAGGCTTTGGTTGCTTTTCGGTTGCTTTGGGTTTCCCTGATAAACACTGTTTGCCCCGACAGTAACTGCCCCAGGGTGTACTTCATGTACCAGAGGATGAGATGGAAAATGGCTACCAGGGTCCAGACAGTGATGGTCGAAATATAATCAACCAGGAGGGTCTGGCTCCCCCTTTCAAGATCAAAGGCTTGTGAGGAACCCTAGCCCACGACACAGTTCCTGCTGGGCCGGGCTTGGAAGGGAGGTGCCTGAGGGGGTCACTGTCCTGACCTTATCTAAGAGATCTGGTTTTCTACCCTCTGCTGTCCTTTGTCCTGTTAACTTACTTGTTCGCACCCCTCCCACCTGTGTAGGACAGTACCTGTTTCAAGTACCAGTCCTTGTCTGGACTCCATCAGCCTTTGGAATTTTTTCTAATAGGTGCACAGAAAATGTGCTCTTAATTTTATTTTTTTTTAAGATTTATTTACATATTTATGTTTGGCTGCACTGGGTCCTTTGTTGCTTTGTGTGGGCTTTCTTTGGTTGTGGCAGTCGGGGGCTGCTCTGTTGTAATGCGTGACTTCTCATTGCAGTGGCTTCTCTAGTTCGGAGTGCAGGCTCTCGGGCTCAGTAGCTGTGGTGCAGGGGCTGTCCCACAGCATATGGAATCTTCCCGGAGCTGGAATGGAACCCATGTCCCCAGCGTTGGCAGGTGGACTCCCACCCACTGGACCACCATGGAAGCCCTGCTCTGGATTTTACTTCGCACTTACTTTCTTCCCATCAACTGTTATGAGTGAAACTGAGCCATCTTCTCAGATGTCTGTATGCCTTTTGCGTTCCTTTTACTTAAAAAATAAGCTGGCAGTTTATTGCCAATTTTTTTCCTGCCCTTTTGTTCAAGGGCTTCGCTTGTGGCTCAGCTGGTAAAGAATTCGCCTGCAGTATGGGAGACCTGGGTTCAATACCTGGGTTGGGAAGATCCCCTGGAGAAGGGAAAGGCTGCCCACTCTAGTATTCTGACCTCGAGAATTCCATGGACTGTATAGTCCATGGGGTCGCAAAAAATCGGACACAACTGAGCGACTTTCACTTCACTTTGTTCGTTGGGCTGCAAGAAACCTTATATTAGGTTGGACCGAATGCAGTTAACATTCTGAAAATCAGAACAGGTTGCGTATCTACCATTCCATGTTGCTCATTTCCATATATTAAGTATTCAGTTCAGCAGAGTGGCTACCGAGAAGTTGAACATGTAGAAAGTAGTGAATTTCCTATGAACCAGCAACAACCAAGTGTAAAATGAAACAGGAAAAAGCCATATCATTCCTAGTACTGAGAGCAAACTGAGCAATTTTAAAAGATGCTAATCACCTGTCTAGGGATCTAGAGGCCCCTGATTTGGAATCAGTCAACAACATGCATGATTGCCGGTTGCAGTCAGGTCTATTAGCCCCAGTTCTGGGTGGGGCTGCGGGGAGGAGAGGCTAATTTAGACACAGACTGTCAGAACTAGTGCTGCTGTCGTTCCTGCTTACCTTTTACCCACTTCTCATAATGTGAACATCTTATGTCACCATGGTGTGGTGATTGAAAGCAGGCAATTACATGGGCTTGATGCTGTTCCCTCTACCACATCTTTAGGTGAATTTTACTAGTTCCTCCCTTACTGTCCTGCTTCTGTCTGGGTTCCAGTCTGGGATCCCACATGGCGTATTGTTGAAATATTTCCTTGGTGTCCTCCGATCTGTGACCACTTCCTGCTTTTTTTTTTTTTTTTTGATGTGGACCATTTTTAAAGTCTTTATTGAGTTTGTTAATAGAATTGCTTCTGTTTTATGTTTTGGTTTTTTGGCCTTGAGGCATGTGGGAGCATAGCTCCCCAACCAGGGATCGAACCTGTACCCCTTGCATTGAAAGGTGAAGTCTTAACCACTGGACCACCTGGGAAGTCCCTGTCTGATGTTTTTAAATGATGATATTGAGATTATTGCATTTTGGGGTTGAAGCGACATGATGTCCTTGCCAGGGCACCATACTGGGGAATCATGACACTGATAATGTCTTACTGCCGATGGTTTCAACCTTGATGATTGAGTGTCTGCCAGGCTTCTCCACTGTGAAGTTACAATGTCCCTTTTTGTAACTAATAAATATTTCGGAGTGGAAAAGATATTTCTTTCTATATATAGTAATTGAAACACTATTGTAAGAGCTTTCTCTTATCTACTGCTAATTTATTTATTCATTTATTTATTGTATCAGTCTCCAGTATTCTTACCTGGAGAATCCTATGGACAGAGGAGCCTGGCAGAGTACTACTGTCTATGGGGTTGCAAGACTGTCCATGGGGTCGCAAGAGTCGGACACGACTTAGTGAGTAAACCACCCACCACCATTGTATCAGTATAGACAAGTGGATATTTGTTTTCTTTGTTGAAATTCAATACTATTGTTACCAGTTTTGTTTCTGAAATTGTTCCAGTTGTGACTATTGGGAGCTCCTTCAGATTGGCCCCCATGATGCTGTGACACGCCTCCATCCTTTTTTTGAGCATGTCCTCTCTTTGGCACTGCCAGACACTTAAGACAAGCTGAGCATCTTGTGTTTTCCCTGACCCCTGCCCCGGAAGCAATCCCCTCTCAAAGGGGTCTCTAGGCTGTGGTTTACTCTTCTGCTTTTGTATAAACACACACATGCTTATTGTCTTCCAAGTATTTATTATTTATTGGGCATGCACTATATGCCAGACACAGAGCCTAGTCCCTGGCATTCATAAGTAGCTGTGAGGAGGTTAAGGTTCAAGGTCACCCAGGTGGTGAGCCATCAAGATCAGGACTCCAGTCTGTGATAGTAGTAAAGCCTTGCAGTAGTAAAGCGTGCCTTATGTGTGAGCACTCTGTGTCACACACTTGCCCAAGGCCACACATATGCAAGTGACAAGATACTTGCTAGAAACTCTGTGGCCTTGTGCTTCCTCCTTCTGCTATTATTTCAGGACTGCTGGCGTCTGGCCCTCCATTCTCTGAGAGCTATCGAGGGCCTCCATTATGTTTTATGTGGCATTAATTACCCAAAGCAGTAACTGCTGGAAAGTAAACAACCTATAAATCTTGACAGCCTGGGCAATTGCTTCATGTTCTTGGGAACACGGTGATCTGGGCTGGAGGCCCTGTGCTGGGTTCCACTGGCTGGGCAGAGCTGCAGTGCAGGAGTGCCCAGTGGGTACAGCCTCGGGATGGGTGGGTGGGTGGGCGGGCAGGCAGGGGTGTGTCTGCCCTGGGCAGCACCCTGACGGCAGCAGTGGCTCTCCCTCCCCTAGACAGCCCGGAAGAAAGTCAGGTAGCCTGGGGCCCTGTTCCAGCTGGGTTGCCTCGGACTGGGTGACCTTGAATGGCCTTGGGCAGACAGGCTGCTCAGGGCTGGAGTGGCGGGGAGGGCGTGCAATCCCCAGGACAGTGGCCGGGCATGGGTGGGGCTCAGTATGCTTGTTGGTTGGATGTGCTAGTCACGATGGGCGTTTACTGAGTCCTTATTACCTGCCAGGCTGCAGGTGCATGATCTCATTTCATCCCCACAACAGTTTGCAAAGAACATTTTGCAGATGTAAAGTAAGAGGCAGAGGGGTTTGAGAACCTGCCCAGAACACGGGAGGATCTGACCCTACCCCAGTGTGTCTGCCCTGACCCTGCTCCCCTCTCCCTGCTTGTCCTGGGCCAGGCCACAGGCTGCCACTACCTTGCGGTGTCACCTTGGGCGCATCAGCAGCTCCCTGGGCCTGGGTGACCTGACCCACAAAATGAGCTCAGTCATCTTGTGCGGCAGGTTCTCCGGGTGGCTGCCCAGAGAGACCTGAGGGTCTGACCTCATCTGTGTGTGTCTGGTGGTCTGTTTATTGGAGAAAGACTGTTTTTCCCAGATGCCCACCTGTCTGATTAACTTTTGGGTACCAACCTGATGCTGGAAGAAAAAAAGTGCTGACCATTGTCACCATGGTCACCTATGACAGGCTTGGGATAGTACGAGACAGTGCTCCTCCTTTTCTTTTAAAAAGTTAATGCTGCAAATATATATCATGTGAGAGGGAAGGGTCTTTCTCTGCATTATTAGTTCCATATCTTTGGCTCACAAGTATAGAGATATACACTTTAAAATATAAATATAATTACGTGTACATATTATTCAGTGGCTTGTATTTTCCCATTCATATCTATGTGTGTGTGTGGTGGCTTTTTTTTTTTTTCTATCGTGGATTTGGGTCTGTTTAATTTTTTAAATAAGGTTTTTGGTTTCCACTATCTTTTTTTTTTTAAAGTTTCAGTTCAGTTCAGTTCAGTCACTCATTCGTGTCCGACTCTTTGCAACCCCATGAATCGCAGCACACCAGGCCTCCCTGTCCATCACCATCTCCTGGAGTTCACTCAGACTCACGTCCATCAAGTCAGTGATGCCATCCAGCCATCTCATCCTCTGTCGTCCCCTTCTCCTGCCCCCAATCCCTCCCAGCATCAGAGTCTAAAGTATAGTCTATGTCTAATATAAGTTACAGGTGTACAGTATAGTGATTCACAGTTTTTAAAGGCTATATTTCATTTATTGTTATTACAAAAAATTGGCTGTGTTTGTAATATATCCTTGTAACTTACTTTATACATATATAATCTTTTTTATTGAAGTATAGTTGATTTACAATATCATGTTAGTTTCAGGTGTACAGCAGTGATTCAGTTATATATTTTTATATACATTCTTGTGTGTGTATATATAAATACACAGAAAAATATATAGAAGAATATATATATATATATGCAGAAGCATATATATATGCAGCTTCTGCAGCTTCTCTTCCATTATAGATTATTCAAAATATTGAATATAGTTCCTTGTACTCTACAGTAGATCCTTTACATATGTAATCTTTTATTTTTTTAAGAATTTTGGCTGTATTGGGTCTTAGTTGCAGCTCAGAGGCTTTCTAGTTGTGGAGAGCAGGCTTTGTTGCCCCGAGGCATGTGGGATCTTCCCAGAACAGGGATTGAACCCGTGTCCCCTGCATTGGCAGGCGGATTCTTAACCACTGGACCACCAGGGAAGACTCTGTTCTTTTTTATTTTTGACCATTCAGTTCATTTTGTTTTCAGCTGTACCAGTATTGCTGCATCGAATAGCCTTAGAAAAATATTTTTAATTTCATATGTACCAGCAGTTCTGTAGACTAGAATGCAGGAGATGTGGTTGGATCCTAAGCTGTGTGTGTTTGTAGCTTTAATGGATATTGTCCAAAGGCTGGGACATCCCATCTCCCACTCCTGGCATGTGAAAGCTCATTTGCTCACATTTTGTCCTTGAGGGATGTTAGCAATCTGTTAAATGTTGCCCAGTCTGATGAATGAAACTGGCATTGCATTATTTTCATTCAGCCTGTCTTTGACCACTACAGAGGTTGAACATCTTTGCATGTTCTTGGCTTGGCTGACTAGTTCCAGCTCTGTTATTTGCTTTAGGGCATTCAGTGTCAGATTCTGCCACCATTAGTTAAAACCTAAAACACGTCAGTATCGTCAGAGGGGCTAGGCTGTGTGTGTGGGGGGTGCACATGTGCATATCTAGCTCAGGTAAACTGGTAGCTGGTTTGAAGCTTCTTGCCAGCTGGTAGCCTGAGAAACAAAGTTGCAAAGAAGAAAGAGCTCAGCAAGAGGAGTGAAAATTATGTGAAAATTCCACCTTCACTGTCCATGGAATGTTTAATTGGAATCCAACCATGTGCAGTCATCCCTGTGCTATCTGGCTGTTTCCTTGTTACAGTGGCTGAGCGCGGGAGATGTGAAGGATCTTATGGACACATGGTTGAAAATTGTCACTGCCCAGCCCTTCCTGGAGAAAGTTTGCTGATGCCTGAGCTAGGAGGTGTTGGTTATTGGGGGTTATACGAGGGTGGAGGGAGGAAGCTCGGTTTGCTGGGCCCTTGCCTGGGCTGGGCATGACTTAGAGAGCTTTGCCGTGTGTTTTATATAAACTCCCTTGGCAGGATTTCCTCTTCTTTCCCCCTGTGCTCCTTGCCCTCTTTCCCCATTTCTGCTCCTCCCTGCATGGGGTGGAGGCAGGAAGGGGAGAGAGATGGAGGTTGGGCGAGAGGAAGGCTTTCATCCCCTTGTGAGTGGTGTCAAGGCTTTTAGACAAAGTCTAGGCCATTCTTCCAGGTGGTGACCAGCTCCCTAGGAGTCCAGGTCCAGCTGAGGGCCGTCCCCCACCCCCGAAGGCTGAAACCAGAATCCTCAAGTGGGAGGGGGTCACTGAGCTCCACTGGCCCCTACTGGTGGGGATGGAGCCTGTGGCCGTTGCTCCTCTGGCCCTGCCACGCCCTGTCACCATGGTTCCTCTGGACAGGGCTGGCTGCCATCTGCAGAGGCTGAATCCTGGCCCTGGGGCTCTTCCCTGCTTTCCTTTAAAAGGCCTTGAACTGCTCCATAGTGGAGGGTGGGGCAGAGTCATTGGAGGAAATTGCCTCAGAGGCTTTGGCAAAGCTTTGAAAAGCCAAGACGTGCTGTAATGACCTCATTGCAGGGGAGATTTTGAGCCAGGGACCTCCTGGGCACCTGCATCAACCTGCTGTGCTAGCTGCAATATTATCCACATTTTGGAGGTGTGGAAACTCAGGCTTCCTCCCCAAACTGGGGAGTCTGGGCTCCAATCCTGGGTGCCAGCCAGATCACCAAGCTAATCATAAGGGACTGCAGAAAAACACTGGTAGCTGCATGGCTGTGTAATGTTTACAATGACTGTTTAATTACAGTATATGATTATGATTTTCTATATGCAGGCGTGGTACACACTTAAAAAAATTAAGTTGAAGTGAGTTGATTAAATAACACAGGCTCACATTTGCAGCAACATGGACCGACCTGGAGATTATCATACTAAGTGAAGTGAGACCAAGAAAGACAAATATCATGTTATCGCTTATGTGTGGAATCTAAAATATGACATAATTTTATCTATGGAACAGACTTACAGACACAGAAAACAGATTTGTGGTTGTCCAGGGATAGGGAGGTAGGGGAGGGATGCACTGGGAGTTTGGGATTAGGAGATGCAAACTACTGTATATAGAATCGATAAACAAGAAGGTCCTATTGTATAGCCTAGGGAACTATATTAATTATCCTATGATAAACCTTAATGGAAAAGAATATCAAAAAGAATATATGTATTTATCACTGAGTCACTTTGCTATATAGCAGAAATTAACACAACTTTGTAAATCAACTATAGTTCAATAAATTAAAAACAGTAGGCTGATACACTGCAGGTGATTTTTAATTTCAGTGGCAAAATTGTGGGATGGAGTGTGACTGAGTAAAGCAATGCAGCCCTTGCCCCCAGCATGTCCTTGGCACAGAGTGGGTGGTGTGGTGGGTGTACAGTGATGGCTCAGCAATGGGACCCAAGAGAACCTCCCTCTATAGCAGGACTGGGGAGTTGGAAACACACAACCATAATGCGATGCAAAATGCGATGCCAGCTCCAAGAGTTCTTCCTCCACTGAATTCTTTTGTGTGAGAGAGAAATACTTGAACAACATTTGTTTGAACTGCACATGTCCACTGATACACAATATTAAATTCGTTTCAATAGCAAGTACACAATCTGAAGTTGGTGGAGCCCAGGGATGCAGAGGAACCGCAGATCTGGAGGGCAGTCTCTGAGATTGTTTTCAGCCACGCTGAGCCCCTGACCCCCGCAATGTTCTAGGGTCAACTGTATTTTAATTCAGATCGACCAAATGCTCTAGAGATGGGAGAACAAATACTCATGTGCCCAACGTGGTGTTTTCAGCCAAATTTGCTTCTCATTTTTAGCTCTTTCTAATTCTGTTGCTTTTCCTCCCAAAAGCATAATCATGGTTGTGAAGTTGGTTATACCACTGTGCACAGGTCAGGAAGATCCCCTGGAGGAGGGTATGGCTACCCACTCCAGTCTTCTTGCCTGGAAAATCCCATAGAGGAGTCTGGAGGGCTACAGTCCATGAGGTCTCAAAAGAGTTGGACACAACTGAGGGACTAACACGTTCACTTTCACTGTGCACTCTAAAATTTTTACTCTTTGCACACTTTGCCGTTAAAAATGACCTATGCCATTTTTGCTGGCTCCAAACTTTATATAAAGTGGTTTTCTAGACATCCCTGCACCCTTTGTTGAATGTTTCTGAGATTTCTCCATGTTGGTGCCTGTCTCTAGAGGACTCATTTTAAGTTCTGTGTGTTAGTCCGTTTTTGAGTTCCATAATAAAATCGTCTTTCTCCTGTGACTGGTTATAGGTTGGTGACAATTTCTCACTGCAGCAAGCAATACCATAGTGAGCAGTTTTTGTCTAAATCTCCCAGTGCACATCAAGGGCTTTATTAGGATGTTTCTCAAATTGATGTGCTTGACAGAAGGCTTCTGTGTGCTTAGCCTGACTTTCTTTCTTCCCCCCGAACTCTTGTCCCAGTGGTGGTATCTGTGTAACACGCCCATCAGCAGTGCCTGAAAGTCCATTCTCCACATGCTCAATTGACATGTTTTGCCTCTCTGACAGATGTTAGATGATGTCTTATTTTACTTTACATTGCCCTGTTTACTTCTCCGGCACATCTTTCTGTGTGTTTGTTGACCTTTTTATGTTTTCATGGGATAACCACATGGCCCAGTTCACCAGGTCTTTTCCCATTGATAGAGACTGTGTAAATACTAACAGCACCTCTGGCATTTTCAAAAGTGTCTCTTTATAAATGTTAACAGAGAGAGTTTTTCCTACATGATGTAAAGGGCATAATTTTTTCTTTGTGTTTCTAGTTTAAAGAAACCCTTTCCTATCCCATGGTCAAAAAGTAGTCTCATATTTTTGCAGAAATGTTTTAGAAAGTTTTGCTTTTTTTTGTATAGTTTCTAATCACCGAGAATTAACTTATTATGTGTGGTGTGAGGTATGGATATATTTTTCCTGTATGGATAACCTAAACTTATCCCACAGTCTTGAAAAGTCTATCTTTTTTATTTTTATTTTTTTAAAAATATCTATTTATTTGGCTGCTTCAGGTCTCAGTTGTGTCATGTGGGGTCTTTTGTTTGCAACTCATGGGCTCTGGAGCTTGTGAACTCAATAATTGAGGCTCGTGGGCTTAGTTGCTCCATGGCATGTGGGATCTTAGTTCCCTGACCAAGGATCAAATCTACATCCCCTGCACTGGGAGGCAGATTCTTAACCACTGGACCACCAGGGAAGTCCCCAAGTCTGTTTTTTAAAATCACTGTTATAGATCAAATTTCCATGTATCTAAAAGTCTGTTTGGATAACAATAAACTGTGGAAAATTCTGAGAGAGATGGGAATACCAGACCACCTGACCTGCCTCTTGAGAAACCTATATGCAGGTCAGGAGGCAAGAGTTAGAACTGGACATGGAACAACAGACTGGTTCCAAATAGGAAAAGGAGTATACGTCAAGTCTGTATACTGTCACCCTGCTTATTTAACTTCTATGCAGAGTACATCATGAGAAACGCTGGGCTGGAAGAAGCACAAGCTGGAATCAAGATTGCCAGGAGAAATATCCATAACCTCAGATATGCAGATGACACCACCCTTATGGCAGAAAGTGAAGAGGAACTAAAAAGCCTCTTGATGAAAGTGAAAGAGGAGAGTGAAAAAGTTGGCTTAAAGCTCAACATTCAGAAAACGAAGATCATGGCATCTGGTCCCATCACTTCATGGGAAATAGATGGGGAAACAGTGGAAACAGTGTCAGACTATTTTTTGGGGCTCCAAGATCACTGCAGATGGTGACTGCAGCCATGAAATTAAAAGACGCTTATTCCTTGGAAGGAAAGTTATGACCAACCTAGATATCATATTCAAAAGCAGAGACATTACTTTGCCAACAAAGGTCTGTCTAGTCAAGGCTATGGTTTTTCCAGTGGTCATGTATGGATGTGGGAGTTGGACTGTGAAGAAAGCTGAGCACCGAAGAATTGATGCTTTTGAACTGTGGTGTTGGATAAGACTCTTGAGAGTCCCTTGGACTGCAAGGAGATCCAACCAGTCCATTCTGAAGGAGATCAACCCTGAGTGTTCTTTGGAGGGAATGATGCTAAAGCTGAAATTCCAGTACTTTGGCCACCTCATGCGAAGAGTTGAAAGGGGATGACAGAGGATGAGATGGCTGGATGGCATCACTGAGTCGATGGACATGAGTTTGAGTGAACTCCAGGAGCTGGTGATGGACAGGGAGGCCTGGCATGCTGCAATTCATGGGGTTGCAAAGAGTTGGACACAACTGAGCGACTGAACTGAACTGAACTGAAAAGTCTGTTTCTGGGCTCTTTTATTTTTTTCTCTTTGTTCTGTTTGTCCTCATTCCCAAAGTGTCCTGGTTTTAGCTACTGTAACCTTATAATATATGTTCAAAGTATTTTGTTGTATTATTATTGAAATTTTTATTTTATTGAAGTATAGTTGATTTACAATTCTGTGTCAATTTCTGCTGTACAGCATAGTGATCCAGTTATATGCACACATTCTTTTTCATATTCTTTTCTATTACGGTCTATCACAGGGTATCGAGTTTAGTTCCCTGTCCTCTACAGAGTATTTTAAATGGGGTAGTAGTATGTGTTTCAGGGAGACCAGAATAGTCTAGACTATTCTTATAGACTAGAATAGCACACCCAGTTTATCATGAGCAAGTGATATACCACAGAATGGTCACATAGCCACCAGACTTCTAAGACCCATCTTGGTTCAGAGAACTGAGGTCATGGGCCTTAGGAATTTGAGCCTTGAAAGAAAGGGGTAGGTTTTGGTAGATGGCACAGGGTCATGAAATGAAATAAATATCAAGAAATTCAGGAGCTTCCTGAGTATCAGAACCAGAAGGGGGCATTGGAAGCCACTAGACACTGTGTGGAGTAGTTTGGCTAAGTGACCAGTCTTCAGAGTCCAACAGACCTGGGTTTGATCTTCAACAAAATACTTAATCTCTGACTTTATTTCCTCATCTATACAGTGGGAGCCATACTGGGTTTTCCTTATAAGATGGTTGCTGCTGCTGCTGCTAAGTTGCTTCAGTTGTGTCCAACTCTGTGTGACCCCATAGATGGCAGCCCATCAGGCTTCCCTGTCCTTGGGATTCTCCAGGCAAGAACACTGGAGTGGGTTGCCATTTCCTTCTCCAATGCATGAAAGTGAAAAGTGAAAGTGAAGTTGCTCAGTCATGTCCAACTCTTCGTGGCCCCATGGACTACAGCCTACCAGGCTCCTCCATCCATGGGATTTTCCAGGGAAGAGTACTCGAGTGGTTTGCCATTGCCTTCTCCGAAGATGGTTGAGAGGGCTAAATGATACGATGTTCAGAAGGGCATAGCAATGTCCCAACTCATCGCTGGATGACAGTTAAATGATGGTGGTTTCTGTATTATTCTATCCCCTTGATTCTAGGGCTTCCCAGGTGGTGCTAGTGGTAAAGAACCCACCTGCCAATGCAGGAGATGCAAGAGAGGCAGGTTAGATCCCTGGGTCGGGAAGATCCCCTGAAGGAGGGCATGGCAACCCACTCCAGTATTCTTGCCTGGGAAACCCCATGAACACAGGAGCCTGGCGGGCTGCAGTCTGTGAGGTGACAAAGGGTTCGACACGACCGAGCACACGCAAATATCACACCCATCCCTTCATTCTAAGACCAGCTTTTTTTTTTCTTTTCCCATATTTCACAATTCTGAAATTAAAACAGGCTTTACTATCATACCGTGTAGCAAGCAGAGGATTTTGCAGACAAGGAAATGTTTTATCTAGGGTCATGGAAAAAGTCGAGTTGGCCCTCCTAGGAATTACCTTTATTTCTAGTCCTAAAGGGGAGAAGGAAGGAGAACAGAGTACCATCTTGCCTGGGGATGGGGTTATTGAGGTACTTTATATGCCACCAGATGCTGTGGGTAGACTTTAACCAGCACACAGAATGAAACCAGATGCCTTCAGAAAGGTGAAGGTGAGAGAGAGTCCTCTGTCCTGCAGACAACACCCACCAGGTTGGATGGGCTCAAGTTTCTGCCCCTGGCTCTATCCGCCACTGACTAGCCCTGTGAGTTTGTTCAAGTCAGGTAACCTCTCTGAGCCTCTGCTTCCTTCTGTCAGGCAGGACTCTTAATCTAAACTGCGCTGTTGATTCAGGTGAGTTAATCTCTGGGCAGACTTGCACACTGAATCAGCACCCAGTAAATGGAAGCTGTTAGGTGTTTCCTAAAGGCATGTTTTTCCCCACCCACCTCCTGGCCACTGTTTTGATTGGGGGTGACTTTCTTGATCATTCTACCCCTCAACTGTAGAAATCCATGGCAAATGTTCTCTCCTTGTTCAAACCCTTCCCCCCCACCTCCCCATTCTGGGTGAGGATCACCCGCTTTGGATCTCCATCGTTTCTTAGAGGCATTCTTCTTTTTATTTTTTTTCTTTTTAATTTTTAATTGAATTTTTATTATATAATGGAGTAAAATGGCAACTCACTCCAGTATTCTTGCCTGGGAAATCCCATGGACAGAGAAGCCTGGCGGGCCACAGTCCATGGGGTCCCAAGAGTCCGACACAACTGAGCGACTAAACCACCACTATCACCTTAGTTGATTTACAATGTCATTTTAGATTCAGGTATGTAGCAGAGTGATTCATTTATATATACATGTATCTATTCTTTTTTTCATATTCTTTCCCCATATAGGTTATTATAGAATATTGAATAGAGTTCCTTGGGCTGTAGTAGGTCCTAGTTGTTCATTTTATACATAATAGAGTGTATATGTTAATCCCAAACTCCTAATTTATCCCTTTCCAATTTTCCAGTTTGGTGACCATAAGTTCATCTTCTAAATCTGTGAGTCTGTTTCTCTTTTGTAAATAAGTTCATTTGTGCTGTATTTTAGATTCCACATATAAGTGATATCATATGGTATTTGTGTTTCTCTGCTTGATCTATTTCACTTAGTATGACAGTCTCTAGGGTTTGCCTTATGCTGGTGCTGTTTTGATATACCCCAGAGGATTGCCATCCCTTTGAGGGCAGGAGTGTGTCTTGCAAACCCTATAGTTTTAGCACAGAGGAGCCTTGCAGAGACCCCTGAGTCCTTCCTCTGCGTCAAACAGAACAGTGTTGAGCAGAACACATGCAGCCCTGGGCCTTGATAGAGCCCACTTTCTGTGGCTCCCACGGGTGCCTAGAAATGAGGCCGGCCAAGCAGAGAGATGCCCTCATCCCCCAGGTCACTTCAGCCCCAGGTCAGTTCTGCCACCCTGACCTTGTTCATCAGCCCGAGTATTGGTGTTGCGCTGGGTGGGAGGGGGCTGGGAGGCGTATTGGCGTTGAGGCAGCCTGAATGGAGAGGGAGCCAGGTGTCTGTCCGAAGCCTGAGCAGGGGGGGATGTAGAGTGGCTGGGGGACTCCATGGGGAAGTGTAGGGCGTAGGTCTCTGCTGCTGGTAGAAGTGGCTGGGACCCTGGACCTGAAGTCCCACTTAGTAGCTCTGATCCCTGAATGGCTGCCTGTGATGCTCAGGCCTGGGAACTATTCTGTGTGGCACGGGAGGTACCTCCTGCCAGGCCTGAGCTGAGCTTGCCCTGCAGAGCCTGGGGTCAGTGTTAATGGGGCCGTAGGGCACCTGTAAACCCACAGTAATGACCATCTGGGCCTTGGGCTTCATGCCAGAGCGGGCTGCATTCTTCCTCGGGGAAGGTGGAGGACACTGGAAAAACCAGTTAGGGCGTGGGAGGCTCCATTTCATGTAGCTGTCAAGAGAGTGTTGGCTCAGGAGCCCGGAAATGTTATGTGAAAAATCTGGCTTTTTCAGAAAGGTACTAGTGTCTGTTCAGATCAGCAAGACCCTTCAGAACCAGCATGAGGGCAGGGCAGGAGTTTGGGGTCTGGGCCTTTTCCTTCTGATGGGATGTGCCCAGCAGGACAACCTGAGCAGTTTTCATCGTCTTGGCCTGAATGGAGAGGGAGCCAGGGCTGGTGGAAGCCAGCTGGACAAGTCCTGCCTTCCTGAAGGGAGAAGGGAGCTTCGCTGAGTGGGCATCTCTGAGCCCAGCCAGCATTGTGTCCATGACCACACCACTGGGTCCCTCTGCTCCTCTCCCAAGATTCACATGGCATTTGGCACGTGGTTGTTAATACTCAGCAAATACTTGGAATGAATGATTGATTTCAGAGTGTCTGTCCATCATGTTTTTCATTGAGAGGAGGACTATAGTAGTTTCATGGGGTTACTTTAACAAAAGAACTACAAACATGTTGGCTTAAAACAGAGCAGAGGTTTATTCTATCCCAGTTCTGGAGGCCAGAAGTCGGGAATCCGCCACAGCTGTGGGGGCTTTAGGAGAGAATTTGTTCTTTGCATCTTTTGGCTTCGGGTGGCTCCAGGCACTCCTTGGCTTGTGGCCTCATCAGTCCAGTCTCTGCTCCCATGCTTCCCTGCTCCTTCTTTTCTCTGTGTGTCCTCTTACAAGGGCACTTGTCATTGGATGTAGGGACCTCCAGGACAAACCAGGATCATCTCTCCTCACCTCAATATCCTTAACTTAATTGCATCTGCAAAAACTTTTTCCAAAGCAAAGATAATATTCTCAGGTTCTGGAGATTAGGGTATGGACATATCTTTGGGGGGCTGCAATTCAACCTACTCCAGGGAATCTTAGTATTTGTCTAATCACTGCATTTTTAGATATAGTAAGTCTGTTAACCACTGGGTTTGTGCCGCTCCTAGATGCATATATATCTATATCTGTGTCTTTCTCTATATTAGATTTCCTTTCTTTCATTGATTTAGGTTCAGTCCTTCCCCACTGAGTGTCTAATAAGCAATCATTCATGTTAACACAAAACTTTAGGAAATTAACTTTTTAATCTAGTGGTAACTTGGATTAAATCTGCAAAACCTAGGGAAACCTGAATGAGGTCTGGAGTTTAGTTAACTGCACTGTGCCATGGTCAGTTTTGATAATGTACCATAGTGAACTCAGATGCAACCCCTGGGAGAAGTTAGGGGCTGATACTCAGGACCTTTGTGTACTATTTTTGTAACTTCTTGAGAGCCTATCGTTATTAAAAAAAATTTTTTTAACAGAGTTTGATTGAATTTACCAAGACCAATGATGAAATCATTTGTTCCCTCTTATTTGCAACACATCCATTGTTAAGCTGCAATGTGTGGCAAGGTGTTTTAGAGTTGTTGCTGAACTTGATTTGGAAAAAGTTGACATCATTTGATAGGTGGGCTTTCTGTCTAGGAATGTTTTGTATTGTATTTTTTCAAGGTATGTTTTATCTTCCAGTAAAATGTGTGTAGTTTGCTTCAGGTAACTCGTAGATACTTTAAAGTTTGGTGTTTTAAGTTTGTTCTTATGGATGGATCTTTCCCCCATCTATATTCTTTAACTGGCTCTTGCTGGTAACATGTCCCCAAACAGAATCCCCACACCTTTCAAATACATGAAATTCTTTCAGCTTGAGAAAATGCTCTTCATTCTGCAGTTAGAGACAATGTTTAACAGGTTTTTATTCATTCCTTTAAACTTGCTCTCAGAAAGGGTCCATCCGTTCAGTTATTGAATGTAGATTTATGTATCTGTGTTCTCCATCTGAGTGTATGGGGGATGTTCTTTATAAAGAAATATGAAGTTGTGCTCTGTAAATGTGATGCTAACTGTATTGTTTTGGATTCTGTCTTTGAAAGCTGTAGAGGTGCTGTCTCTCTCCAGCGGTCCTGTGCATTACCTGGGGGCCTAGGTCCCTACCAGGTCAGATGGACAAATCTTGCCCATAGCGTGATCTGAGCTTCTCTTGTCCCCAGCTTTTCTTCTCTGCTTTGGTCGCAGAGCCATGAGGCCTGGGTGGGCATTGAGAAGGCCTCTAGCGTGGCAAAGCCCCCAATTTGAAAACAGAAGTGGAAAATGTACCATTAACTCCCTCCAGGTCAGTCTTATGAAATCCGACTGCTGGAGAACAGGAAACTGGGAGATTTTCAGGATCTGAACACAAAATATGTGAAGGTAAGGCTCCAGTCTGCACCTTGCCTTGGCACCTGGGGGTGCTTGATTGGGGGCCTAACACCTGAGCTTGCACTGGGAATCGGGAGTGCTTGGGAGGTATGGGGAAAGCTCCAGGGACAGAGGTGGGCTCAAGGTCCCTGGAATGTGTGGTCTGAGGGGCCTTGGTCAGGCTGGCAGTGCTGGGAGCTGATGGCCAGGTCACACAGACTTGGGTTGCAGCCTGGCTTTGCCTCTTCCCAATGTATTCTGAGCCTCAGTTTGCTCACCTGCACAGAAGGTTTGTAAATGACCCATGTGTACGAAGCACGTAGCAGCCCCTTGAGAGTAGGGCATCCCTTGCTGTTTGTGCTGTTGTTCGTATTGTTGGGGTTCCGAGAAGGGAGGGGTGACATGAGGAGCTAGGGGGAAAGGCCCCAGGCAGAGGGCCTCAGAGGAAGAGAGGTTTGTCTGATTGGGGGAAGGTCAGGGTGGGTTCCTTGCGGGTCCCTCTGGGCCCCACACTCAGCTGTTCTCCCCCCGCCACCCCCCGTCCCGACCCCGGCCCCCAGAGCATCATCCGCGTGGTGTTTCATGACCGGCGTCTGCAGTACACGGAGCACCAGCAGCTGGAGGGCTGGCGGTGGAGCCGGCCTGGGGACCGGATCCTGGACATTGGTGGGTTTCTGGGCTGATTGGGGTTCTTCCTGGGCACCATCCAGACCCAGCAGTGTCCAGGGCCTCTTACCACACTTCTGCCTTGTGTGAAACCCCATGGGAGCTGGTGGAGGTTGACCACATCATGAGCCCTGCCCTCTGGGAGTACCCTTTTTGGGGTACATGGGGGGGCATTTAGAAATAAGGACCTGTCGTCAGGAAGTGAGAAGCAGGGAAACCTTCACAGAAGGATCCTGACTTGATGGAGGGCAGGGTGGGCATCAGAGAGGGGGCAACAGAAATGGAACTGAGGGCTCAGGCAGTGGTCTGCAGGCTTTTTATTCACAAAACTTGGGGCCAGATGGGTTTTGGAATTCAGAAGTTGGAATAATAGTAGGGTGTATAGACCCACAGTCAGGTCACACCACCAACAGGCCATGTTCTTGTAGCCATATAGAGTGACGGCACACAATGGGGCGAAGGCTCGGAATAGCTTCATGGAGATTCAAGTCAGGATTCTGCCAAATGAGCTATGCAGAACCTAGCTTTCAGAACTCCTGGCATTTCAAATTGTATAAGGAGTTTGGACCTGTAATAGGAGTCCTTCCCGAAATATTGGGAGTGGCTGACGATTGCACTTTTGTGTGTGTGTGTGTGTGCACAGATATTCCACTGTCTGTTGGTATCTTGGACCCCAGGGCCAGCCCGACCCAGCTGAATGCAGTCGAGTTTTTGTGGGATCCTTCAAAGAGAGCGTCTGCGTTCATTCAGGTGAGCAGGAAGGAGGTTGCCCTTTGAGGGGAAGTCAGAACTTTGGGGTCCATCGTGTTGTTTCTCAAAACCATCCATGCGTTGGGCCTTGATGGGCTTTTGCCCTTGGCTACAGGCAAGGAGGCTGAGAAAGAGGGTGAATGGGGCCCAGAACCACGAGATTGGTTGGTCACTGGGGCTAGGAGGAAGATATGGGATTTGTAGACTCCTGCGTGGGTATTGCTTATCAATATGTAAGCTTTTTACACAGTAACTGAGTCCTAGCATACATAATTTGAAGTATAAATTTTTTTTCATAATTGTTTCTATTATCAAATGTTTAATTCTGAATCTCTTGGTATGAAAGTGAAAGTCTTAGTTGCTCAATTGTGTCCGACTCTTTGCAACCCCATGTACTGTACATCTCGCCAGGCTCCTCTGTCCATAGGATTCTCCAGGCAAGAATGCTGGAGTGGGTTGGCCATTTCCTTCTCCCAGGGATCTTTCCAACTCAGGGATCAAACCCGGGTCTTCTGCATTGCAGGCAGATTCTTTACCATCTGAGCCACCAGGGAAGCCCATAAGAGCTTCTGCCTTGGACCTGACCTTACGTTAAACACTACAGCGGATCCAGGTGGTCGAGGACATGGCCAGGGCCCTGTGCTTCTGGGCTTCCCCTGGCTCTCTCACTTGCTGTGGGTCCCTTTTTGAGCGTCTTGGTTTTCCTCTCTGTCTTATAAATTAGAGAATGAAAACAGAGGCATGACCACAGGCCTGGTTCATAGTAATCGCTCAGTGAGAGTAAGCGACCTTTTCACCTTGCATGGTTATAATATTCGAATTGCATTTCAAAAGAATTATTATAATGTTATTGTTTATTATTACAACAATATGTAGTTGTATTGGGTTGGCCAGAAAGTTTGTTCGGATTTTTCATACCACCTTATGGAAAAAACTGCAACTAACTTTTTTGCCGACCCAATATTATGACAATGTGATTACGTTATTATAGCAATCAGCACACATCAAGTGCTATCTGTGTAGCAGGCACTTACCAGAAGTAAAGAAATGGTTCTAGCTTCTGGCCTGGCCTGACTAGGCTCCTAGGGACTAAGCTGTGGTCCCTGCTCTGTGCTGTCTGGGATTTGCCCAGGCAGAGGTCTCAGGGGGAGGAGTGAGAGGGAGTTGCTGGGGTCAGTGGGCCTGGAGTAATGGCAAGGACTTAGCTGGTCAGGCAGGGCCTCCAAGGTCAAAGGATGGAAGTGAGAGGCTGTGGGGGGTGGCCAGTGGCCTGACGGAGTGGTCAGCCCTGGGGGACAGTGGGGAGGTGGAGGCGGGCCTGACTGTGTGGATGGACACATCTACTGGGAGAGGAGCTCCTGGGGGTTCAGACCCCACCCTCGCCCACCTCTGGCTAACTGCCTGCCGCATCCCCCGCAGGTGCACTGCATCAGCACCGAGTTCACCCCGAGGAAGCACGGGGGTGAGAAGGGTGTGCCCTTCCGGGTGCAGATCGACACCTTCAAGCAGAGTGAAAATGGAGAGTACACGGAGCACTTGCACTCAGCCAGCTGCCAGATCAAGGTGTTCAAGGTAGGATGGCTGCCAGCGCCACCCCAGCCCAGGACTGGGGGCCAAAGCCCCAGAGCCCGGCAATGAGGGCAGCAGCCAGGGGCTAGGGGCTCCTGCCTGGGCTCTTTCACCCTCACAGGCAGCCGGGCTCAGCTCTGCCTGACCAGAGTGGTGGGACTGGCACAGTCAGCAATTTCTGTTTTCCTCCCAAGCACTTTGGCCACAGATTCCGTGATTGCCCATTAGATTCTCCTAAAAAAACAAGTCAGGAGATCCCCTCTGAAGGTCCTGACCATGGATGTTATTTTTCAAAATGTTTTTATAGCAGTATAGTTAATTTACAAAGCTGTGTTGGTTTCAGGTGTATAGCGCAGTGATTCAGTTATATGTATCAATTCTTTTCCATTATAGCTTATTACAGAATATTTCATATAGTGCCCTGTGCGGTACAGTGGGTCCTTGTTGGTTATCTGTTTTACATATGTTACCGTGTATCTGTTAATCCCAGTTGATGCTGTTCTTTGGGGCCCCAAGACCCTTGTCCCTCTGCAATGGCCTCCTGGTACCGCCTCCCTTTTCCTTTCTTGCCTCACCCCCTGCAGTTGCCTGTCATTGTTTCTCATCACATCTCTCTGGACAGATTATTTCCTAAAAATGACTGCCAGTGGTGCAGCTCAGGGTGGCCCTGGGGGGAGGGGGTGACAGCAGAGTCCACGTCACTCTGGTGGGTGCACCGGCCCTGAGCAGGACCGCTGCCAGCAGATGGGACCGGCCTGCTTTCCTGGGGAATCCTAGAAGGCGCCTGAGGACCAGCCCAGGTGCCTTTCCCTCTCCTCCTGGTCTTTCGCAATCGGGACCTGGGGACTTACTGACAGAGTTCCAGCTGCTCGAGCTGGAGATGCCAGAGGGAGAGGCTGTAGAAACAAGGGCCTGTCCCAGAAGAAGCTGGGTCAGTGCTGCTGTTCCTGAGCTAGGGATGGATGTGGAAATAAACGCCCGCAGGTAGAACCATCAACCTGGTGGCAGAGTGCTCATCTGGCCCGTTTCCCACCTGGACGGGAAGGCCCTGAAGCTGCCCGTGTCTGCACTTAGGTGACCACACAGCTGGGCAGCCAGCTTCTTCCCCACTGATAGTGTCTGGCCATCTGAGGGCTGTGGGCAAAGGGTTCTGAGGCCCTGGGCAGGCTCTATGTGTTGGTGGAAGTGAGTTTGTCTCTGCTGCCAGAGCAGTGACACCTCCAGAAACCTACTTCAGCATGATGAAGCCTTGAATCTGGCCTCCAAAGGAAGTTACATTTCTCCCCCATATTTATATCTCCCTCCTGATGTAAAAAAAAAAAAAAATTACCAATGTTGAGTGGCCTAGTACTACATTATTTTTTAAATGCTGAAGTCTGAAACAGGTTTCACTGGGCTAGGGTCAGGCGTCAGGAAGGTTAAATTCTTTTCTGGAGGCCGTAGGGAAGAATCTCTTTCCTTGCCCTCTCCAGCTTCTAGAGGCATATGCATTCCTTGGCCCATGGCCCCTCCTCCATCCTCAAAGCCACCATCACCCCAATCCCTCCATGCTCCCCGCAACACACACTTTAAGCCTCCATGATTACTCTGGTCTCACTGGGATGATCCAGGCTCACCTTCCTATTTTAGTCTCTCACTGTTGGCAATCCTGATTCCATCTGCAACCTTGCCCTCTTGTGCCCTAAGGTAACACTCTCCCAGGCTCTGGGAATTAGGACGGGGCCATCTTTGGAGAGCATTATTCTGCAGATCCTGTTCACCGGCGCCTCTGGTCTTGGGCTCTTGATTCTAGCTCACCCTGGACAGCTCTGAGGCTGCACAGTGGATGATCTCTGCCTGTCCTGCGGTCCCATCCTCTCTTGGTTGTGTGCAGACCACATCCCACCAGCCATCTTCTGCCCTCAGGTGGGATTGCATCCAGTGTGATGCCCTGGGATCAGGCCCTGGGCCAGGTGGTAGGAGGGAGGAGCAGTCTCTGCCAGAGATGCCCAGTTCTCCCCATGGCCCCTGCCAGCTCCCCCTGTTACACATCAAGGCGGACACTCAGAAATGAGGGCTCTACCTGGCTCCTCAACACCACACCAGGCCTTATTGGGGGAATTGAGCAGGAAGCTGCTTTGGCATCTCCTGCAAGAGGGAAGGAGCATCTGTCACCCAAAATGAAAGTGAAAGCAAAAGTGTTAGTCGCTCTGTCATTTGTATCCGACTCTTTGCAACCCCATGGACCATAGCCCACCAGTCTTCTCTGTCCATGGAATTCTCCAAGCAAGAATGCTGGAGTGGGTAGCCATTGCTTTCTCCAGGGAATCTTCCTGACCCAGGGATCCTACCTGGGTCTCTTGCATCTCAGGCAGATTCTTTACCATCTGAGCCACCAGGGAAGCTCTGTCACCTGAAATGAGCTCCTCAGAATGCCTGAGGTGGCCTGGCCACCCACCCACAGGAGCAGTTGAGATAGGTGTGCATCAGGGCCAGGCAGAGCCCTGGCAAACTGCCCGTAACTCTCCTATCTCAGGTCACCCTGCTTACTAGGAAGCCTCTGGCTTCTTGGGTTGCTGCCCTGGGGCTCTGTAGGGATGTCTTAGGACTCTCCTTGTCCTGCCAACTCCTTGCAGGGGTCTCCTTGGGGCTGAGTGGTGTCCCCCACAGGCAGGTTCAGCCTTGTTCTGCCAGTAATGTTTCTGGGCCGGGAGGAAGGGCCTCCTTTCTGGGACAGGATGGAGGTGGAGTAGGGAAACCAGATGGTGGGGGTCCAGCTACCGCATGCCTGGCTCTCCCACTGGACACCAGATCCATCATTCATGTTCCCATAGGACCCCCAGCAAAGCTAACTCCCTCCAGCCCGGGTGTCCCCTCAAAGGCTATTTCCTAATGCCCCCTGAGTTGGGAGTCAGCAGCTGCAGCCTGACGAAAGTACCCGCCAGGATGATCCCAAAGGCACCATGGAGCGGAAGGGTGGATTTTCTTCCCTGACTGCCCACCTTGTGTGGTCTGCCCCATACAGAGTAAAACACTCAGTTCAGGGCTCTTCGGAGTCTTGATATCTGACCCTGCCCACCAGACTGTGAACTCAGGAGGGGATAGTCTTAGTGGTCCAAATGGTCCCCATCAGCTGGGCCTGCTGGAGCCAGCATGGTGGCTGTGCCCAGCTGGGCTTCTGACCTGGAATCTTGACTCGATCAGCATGTGGTTCCTCTCCGGTCTCGATGGGTCACTGGACCTTCTGTCTCCTTTATCTGTAAATGAGGCCGATAGTAGTACCTGTGAGGCCTGGATACCTGTGAATTCCTCAGATGTGCTGGGTGCCCAAGACAGGCCATGTTGGGATGGATGTTACCCCACGGGCAGACTGTAAGCTGGGAGTGTGCCCAGAGTCCTAAATGTTAGGGGCAAGGAGGCCTTAGAGGTGGACCGCGAGTGTAGATGGAGCCCTGGCTAGCAGTCCCTAGTCTGTCCGCTTCCTGTCTCTCTCTATGGGGAACCCAAGGAAGGCTCCTGAACGGTCCTTTCCATTAGCAAGTGGCCACTGGTAAAGCTCTGCCCCAAGCATGCCTGCCAGAACAGCTGAGCAGACCCCGTAAGAGTCCCTGAAGGACCAGGAGTGGGCTCTGAGCTCCCTTGGGGTGGGCAAGGGTTCCAGGCAGGAGGACCATGTGTCGGATGCCTGGGAGGTGAGAGACAGTCTTTGCTGTCTGTGAGACCCTGCTTGGGGTGAGGGGGCAGTATGCCAGCTTTAGGGGCCACCCCTCAGCTCTGGATCTGCCCCAGACAGCTGCCTCTGCCAGCTTTGAGCTCATTGGACCCCTGTGCTCTGCACTTACAGCCAAAGGGAGCCGACCGGAAGCAGAAGACCGACCGGGAAAAGATGGAGAAAAGAACGGCCCAAGAGAAGGAGAAGTATCAGCCGTCCTATGAGACCACCATCCTCTCAGAGGTGAGCCGGGGGCCTCCTCCTGCAGGTGGGCAGGGGGCTGTCAATCTGGATCCTTGGAAAAGTGCCCGTTTGGGGTGAATGCTTCTGAGAGCACTGTTCAGTCCTGGTGTGTTCCCGTGTCTGGAACTGCTGGTATCTGAGGCCTGGTGTCCAGGGACACGTTTTACAAATACCTTCTAACCCTCGGCTGCCATTGGCACATTTCACCAGGTACATTTCAAAATTAGGTGTTTTTTTTTTTAAATAGATAATATATTCATGTGGTCCAAATTCAAAAGATATAAGAATCTCCATCAGAAAATATCTCTCCCAGCACTATCCAGCCTTCGTTTCTCTTCCTCAGGGCGGTAGGTGACCCTGGTTTCTTCTGTATCGGCCCCACATTCCCTGAGAAGGAAACCAATTCAAACAAGTTTGCCCCACGCATGCTTTTTTCCCCCAACAGCAGACACACACACACACATACACACACAGTCACTGTTCTAAGGTTGACTCTATTTCCTGGCGTTTCTTATCTGTTCATGAAGAGCTTGCCAGTGCTTCACCCAGCTCTATAGCCTTCTCTGTGTGGACAGCCTGCTGGCGGACACTGGACTGTTCTCAGGTTCCTGCTGTGTCACACAGGGCGCCGTGAACACCTTGCTCACGTGAAGTTCTCCACGAGGAAAGAGTGTCTGCAGCTTCTGTTCTCGGAGCAGGGGTTGCTGGGTCCAAGGGGGTAACACCCACTCTGGGGCTGTTGGGATGGATATTGGGGTGCATTTCCTCATAACCCAGGTGCTGACACCAGCCTGCTCTGTCCTTCCCTCCAGGGTCCGTCTGAGACGCTCCCTATCGCAGGCTCCTTTTCCTCCTGTCACGGGCCTTTCCTGCTGCTGCTGCCGCGATAACTGGGCTCTGTTTTTGATTTTAACAACACTTCCCCACTGTGCCCTGTGATCAGGCCAGCTAATAGATGTTGTGTGTATATTGTGACTTACTTGGGAGGCCCTCCATGGATGCCTGAGGTCCAGTGCTGACCATGGTGGGATTAAGTGTGTGAAGGGTGAGGTCCAGACACAGGGTGGCTCAGAGACTGGTGACTAGGTCCTGTCTGAGGAGCTGTGCGTGTATGTGAGGATGTGTGTGCGGGTGTGAGAGAGACACACACACAAGCCATCTGCAGAAGAGTATTTGCAAAAGGAGAGCAGGGACACTAATTCTGCAGACAGATGCATGCTGGCCTTTCGTTGGATCGAGGCTGACGGTGGCCGAGAGCCCCGGCACAGGGGGAGCCCTGCCCCCTGGAAGTTGGTCAGAGCCAACAATACATGGTGTGGGGCAGCGCTTGGACACTCAGCTCTTCCCGGGCTTGGTATATGCTGGGGACATGCCCTGAGGACTCTCCCTGCTGCCCAGTCCTGTCTGTGGCCACCTCTCTTTCCAACCTGGGCCTCAGCCTCCGGTGCCTGCCTCTCCCCTGACTTCCCTGCTGGAGGACAAGTCCCCTGGGTGCTCCAGGCTATGTCCCAGCCCCTCTCCCCGACCAGGTATTGAAATCCCTACCCAATCTGTATCTTTAGGAGCTACCGGCTCCCCTCTTGTCAGCTCATCAGTTTTCCTACCCCCGAGGGCTCCAGGATTCGGCACCAACACATTCCAGCCCTCACTCAGAACAGAGTTAAATATTGACCCACCCTGTGGTCAGGTGGGTGATCGTAAGTCTCAGGAATGCTTCCGTCTGACCGTGTCCAGAGCAGGGTCATCGCAGAAAAAGGAAGTGGTGAATGCTTGGTCCCCCAACCCTAAGGCAGCACCCACATGTCTAGGCTTGCTTTGGGGGACTCCTACATTTCATTTAGGCTTCAGCACAAGAAGTTCCGGGCATTGAGGGGTCACGTTGTTTGTGTTGCTGTGTCTCCCTCGGCTCCTGGGTTGGGCAGGATGCCTCAAATGTTATAAATACCCGTGGAGTTGTGCTGGGGACAGGCTGCTACAAGCCAGTGTGGAGGTGCCTGTCCCTGTCATCTGAGGCCCATCAGGAGATACTATTAGTAATACAGAGGTTTGTCAATGATTTTCTTTTGGAAGTGGGCCAGTGCTCCCTGTTTCTTGCATTTACACCCATTTGTCTGTATGGGGAAGACCTGCCTGTGGGCACCTGGCCTGTCCTGCACTGATGAGGTTTCCCTCTTTGCTTTGGCTGCTCGGAAGCTCTGACAGACATGTGTCATGCTTTGCTTGCCCTGGGGATGACCTACTGATGACGAGGTCTCTTCTTGGCTCTATCTGATTTCTTCGGTGTGGTCTGAGCACCCTGCCCATCCCTGGGTACCAGGTCAGTGTGGGTTGGGTGTTGAAAGATTGTGATTTCACACCGAGTGGGAGGGCTAGGGAAGCTGGGCTCATCTCATCTGCAGGTCTGGGTCCTCGGGGACCACTGCCACTCTGTGCTCTCTCCCCACAGTGCTCCCCATGGCCCGATGTGGTTTACCAGGTGAATAGTGCCTCATCCCCAAGCTACAATGGCTCACCAAATAGCTTCGGCCTCGGCGAAGGGTACGTGCACCCTCTCTCCTTTGTGGTTTGTAAACTGACCACAGGTGCAGACTCATTCTATGTGTCTTCACTGCTCTTGTAGCCCGGCATCAATTGGGTTTCAGGGCGGTTGACTGGTGTTCACAACCATTTTTAGCATCATGTGTACAGGTTTTCGTGCTTGATTACACTTCTAGAAAGGCCGACTGGTGGAGTAACTAAGCACCCAGCACCCACTCCCTCCCCAAGTTAAGGTGGGCCAGCCCGTGAACTCCTGGGCCACCTCCTAGACAGCTGGGGCCTCAGGAGGTGGACGTCTGGGCCCTGTAGTGGCTGGAGGGGCTTCTTAGATCTTGCTGCAGCCTTTGTGCATGGTCACTGGGCAAAGGGGCTCAGCTCAGGATCTTTCCCACCCCTCTGGGTGTCCGGACCCACAACACAGAAGTGACTTCACCTCTGGTCACCGGCTCTGCCAAGGTCCAGGCCGTGCTGATTCCAGGGTGATAGATGTGCAGGGACCAGCAGGCAGCTGTCCCTCCTATCCTGTGGTGTCACTGTGACGACACTGCCCTCCCTGTTGGTGGGGGCAGGAAGGATGCCAGACGAGTTTAACAGGGGCATGTAGAACATGCGGGTTGTTTGGAGCCCCTGCTTGGCAGAGAACTTTACTGATGGGCAAGCCAGACAAGAGCTTGACTTACTAGGTAAGGACAGTCCTTACCGAGAAGGGGGCACAAGGAAGGGCTGCTGTATTTTATTCAGGCAGTGAAAAAAAATGAAAGTCGCTCAGTCATGCCCGACTTTTTGTAACCACGTGGGCTATAGCCTACCAGGCTCCTCTGTCCATGGGATTCTCCAGGCAAGAATACTGAAGTGGGTTGTCATGCCCTTCTTCGGGGATCTTCCCAACCCAGGGATCAAAGCCGGGTCTCCTGCACTGCAGGCAGATTCTTAACTCTGCACCTTTCTGGAGGCAGATTCCTTCACTTCCTGCAGTCTCAGTTTCCCTACTTCCAGGGGAGTATGAATTCCACACTCAGTCAGGGGAATGTGTGTAGAGTCCTGGGACCCCTAGAACCAGATGACCTGCATCTATAGTCACTGATGACTGGCCTAGGAATCATTGCTGCAAAGGTCTTTTCTTTTTTCCTTATTGTTACAGGGGGCTTTCCAGGTGGCGCTACTGGTAAAGAACCTGCCTGCCAGTGCAGGAGACATAAGAGACGTGGGTTTGATCCGTGGGTCAGGAAGATTCCCCTGGAGGAGGGCATGGCAACCCACTCCAGTATTCTTGCCTGGAGAATCCCACGGACAGAGGAGCCTGGCGGGCTATAGTCCATAGGGTCGCAGAGTCGGATATGACCGAAGCAACTTAGTGTACGCACACACACACTTACATACTTACATACATAATGTAAATTTCATCGTTTGAACAAATTTAAGTGGCCAGGTCAGTGACACCAGGTCCACTCACATTGTAGTATTACCACTGTCCATCTGGGAGGGTCATCTCTGACTGTGTTTCTCTTGGCTTAAAAGCCCAGGTGTTCAAGTCTCTGCCTCCCTTTGGGGGAAAGCCATGAGAAAGATTTTCTTCCGATGGATGCCAAACTGTGGGTGCTGTTGCTGCAGAATGGTTCCCCAGGGATTCCTCTGCCCTCTCCTGGGTGTGGTTGGCCCTTTGCCATCTTAGCACCAAGTCCCTGAGAGGCTCGAGGCCCAGTCTCCTTGGTCAGTCTGTCCTTCCCACTGACTGGGGCTCGGGGTGGGGACCATGAAATCTGCCCAAAACAAGCCTGGAGCCTTAGAGGAGGGATGGGGATGTGTAGCTTATGGGGTGTGTAGCTTATCAGAACCCTTGTCCACACCAGAGGCTTTGTTAAGAATTTCCAGGGATGGAGCAGGGCTCCTGCTTGTATTTTTCTCGAGGACCCGTTTTGTTTCCAGCGAGCCCCAGAGCCGAGGGACGTGAAGGGCAGGCCAGCAAGGAGCATCCTGGCTGCTCACCGCCTCTCCTCTTCCTTTGCAGCAACAGCTCCCCAACCCACCCGGTGGAGGCCCTGCCCGTGGGCAGTGATGTAAGTGACTGCGGTGGGGCGCGCTGGCTATCTGTTCCCACATGGGTGAGTGAGCGCCCCCTCAAGGCCTGTCCTCTCTGCCTGCAGCACCTGCTCCCCTCGGCCTCCATGCAGGACGCCCAGCAGTGGCTCCACCGCAACAGATTCTCCCAGTTCTGCCGGCTCTTCGCCAGCTTCTCGGGTGAGCATCTCTGAACGGTGCACAGAACCTACCGGGATCTCAGAGCACTGAACACGTGCTCTGGGCACCCAGGGGCTGTGGTCTGTCCTGGGGACACAGAGGCATGTGGTCACTCACGTGTGCTGGCCCTGGGCCCAGGGCTCAATGGGCGGGCCTGCCCCTGGGGCGTCCACTTGCTCGTGGCTTTAAGGGAGGGCCATCTGGGAGCCTTTTCAAGCTGCTCCTTCCCTGTGGGGTGGGCTCTGTGCCTTCTGGAGGGGTCCCTTAGCCAAGAAGGCCAGGGTGTACTCATCAAGCCTCCTGGCCTCTTCCTCCCAAATGCTGCTCATCTCGCGGTCTCCAGGTAAGCAATGTGGGAGGTGGTGGTGCAGCCAAGGTAAGAAGGGAAAGCTGGCTCTTCCTTCTGTAAAGGCTTTTCAAGCCCCTTGCTGATGAGCCCATCAGACAGCAGCCCTGAGCTGGGGGTAGTGGGGGACAGGGAAACTGAGCCATGAACCTTGCCCCCTGGCAGTCCAGAGTGACAGGGACTCATTGTTGGCTAAACCAGAGGAGTGGCCACCAAGGACATCTGTGATAGCAGAAGGGAAACAGCACCCCAACAGTCATCTTTGAGCTCAATTCTTCTTAGCACATCCTTTGTGCTGGGGGTGGACTGGATGAGGGCGGTCAGGCAGGGACTCCAGCCTCGGGCAGCTCTGAGTTGGCACAGAGGTGTAAACTGCCCGTCTCAACACACTGTGACCCTTCTGTGATGGGCAGGCTTGGAGAAGGGACTTGGAAGACTGGGAGGGAGGCAGGCCGAGGGTGCCTCCACCTTAAGCAAGGTGTAGTGTAGGCCTCGTGGAGGAGGTATCTTTGAGGAAATTCTGGAAGGAGTGCGAGTCAAGGGGGTGTGTGTGTGTTTGGGAGTGGTGAGCTTTCCAAGCAGAGGGCAAGTGTAAGGTTGGGGCCTGTCTGGTGTGGTCACAGAGCTGAGGGCCCAGATGATGGGGTTGAGTGGGTCAGACAGGAGGTGAGGTCAGAGAGGGAGGTGCCCAGGGACCTTGGTGCAACAGTATGAGGGCGTGCCTTTTATTTCCTATGAAAGGGGAGCCAGTTTGACTGCAGAAGTATACTCCAAACTGTATCTTAACTGTGGCAGGGAAAGGGGGTAGACACTGTAACTCTGGACCACGTGGCTGTTGGCCAGGTTTTAACAGAAGGCTGATGTCATCCTTGTACCTTGGAGAGTCCACATGAGCTCAAGGCTCTTGGGGGCTGTTCAGTCTTTGAGGAAAGGACCGTGTCCACCGATTATGATCACCCCAAACTGGGAGCACCCACGATGCCTATCAGCAGAGAGAGAGTACAGGCATTGTGGTTTATTCATGTCATGAGTACTATCTAAAAGTGGGCATGAATGATTCATACTGCATGCAATACAGACGAGCCTTAAATGAAACTTGGAGGGAGAGTCAGACTTAGAAAGGTGCAGTTTCCAATTCCATTCACGTAAGTGCCATGTGAATGGAAAACAGCGTGAAACTCCTCTGCGTGTAAGAAATAAGGACAGCAGTTTCCCAGAGGTGGGGAGAGGGGTAGTAGCTGGCATGAGGGGCACGTGAGCTGGTGGGAATGTCCTACCTCTTGATCTGGGTGCTAGGTGCATGGGTGTCTGGGTGCCCAGCTTCCCCGGCAGCCTCCAGAGAGCCATGAGTTTCTGCCTACAGGCAGGTACACACGTGATCAGGGCCACGTGCTGATAAGACACATCATGGACTGTGATGCTAATAAAAGGCCCAGAGGGAGGGTCTGGCCCAGGTAGGGAGGATGACTAACCAGCAAATGCCTGTCAGTTCTGCTGAGTTTGTGAACCTCGTTGTCGAGTTCTGACACCTCTTGGGCTATGATCTGATGTTGTTTAGCTCTTGCCATTTCTCTGTGTGGGATGCCCATGCCTCCTGAGGCGGAGGCTGGCTCTTCCCTGCCCCGGGTCGGCAGGTACCTGGGGAGGCGACCGTGTAATAGCCTCAGGCCTTGGTCACCGTGTAACAAGCCGGCCCCATTTACCTGCCCAGGTGCTGACCTGCTCAAGATGTCCCGAGACGACTTGGTCCAGATCTGTGGCCCTGCAGACGGGATCCGGCTCTTCAACGCCATTAAAGGCAGGTAGGTGTCAGTTCCCACTGGAGGCAGGGTATGGCTGGGGTGGCCTGCATCTCTCAGGCCCTTGGACACCTGGTGGGCTAGCTAGTGGGATCTGGGCTCCTCTGGGGGTGAGTGCAGGAGGAGGTGCTAGGAGTGGGGTGGGAGCCAGAGCCCATGTTGGAGAGGGTGAGATGCCCTGGTTTGCAACCCACCCTGCCTGGAGGCCCACTCCCTCCTTCCCTCTTGTTGGCTTGATGGGGGCCTTGGTCTCTGAGTCTCTGCCTCTTGGCTGTGGGTTCTGAGATGCCTGTCCCGTCCTCCCAGTGCAGGGGGCAGGGGGCATGTGTGGTTGGAGTGGTCTAAATAGCCACACATGGACAGCACCACTTTGAGAGTGAGAGGGTATGTCTGGGTTTGAATGCCGTATCTGCCTCTTAGGAACTTGGCAACTGGGTCAAGCCCTTAACCCCCATGAACCTCAGTTTCCTCATCTGTACAGTGAGGGACAGTGGTCCTGGCTCCCCCATAGATGTGTGAGGATGCAGTGAGCTCACAGTAAGCCGAAGAATGCATTTGCTGATTATCACCCTGAAGAACCTCGTATCTTCAGATTGGTGCTACGGGCAGAGTCCACTCTGGGCAAGTGGCAGGTCCTGGGTGGGGGTTGGGGGTTCGCCCATCCCCTGGTCAGCAAGTCTGCTCGAAGCTGTCAGGGCTCACCTGGATGGGATTCTCTCCCTGACAGCTCCTTCCTCAGAGGATGAAGGCACTCTGTATCTCCACAACCTTCTTTCTTCCCCCTAAGTCCCTTCTACTGTTCTTTCCACCCTGTGTTCTGGAACATTCTGGAACAACAGAGCTCGGTCCCCTATACCTGCTCCTTAACTTCCTTTCCTCCTGCCAGGAACGTGAGGCCAAAGATGACCATTTATGTCTGCCAGGAGCTGGAGCAGAGCCGTGTGCCCCTGCAGCAGAAGCGGGATGGCAGTGGGGACCCCAACCTGTGTGGTGAGTTGTGGGGAGCCCCTTCCCCGGGCTGGTGAGAGGGCAGCAAAGCAACAGGGAGAGTCCTCTGGCTGAGAGTGTCTCCCCTGATCTGCCTTGCATGCAGGAGGGGTTCTGCTGTGCTTCATCCTGGGATTCAAATGTATAAGGTGGAGATTATCTCTGAGAAGGTCTTGTCCCATTTACTGATGTCCCATCTCGGGAAACAGGCCTGGAGAGGAGACGTAGCCCCCGATGTCACCGAGCTACTCAGGGGAGAACTGGGAGTCGGGCTTTCTGGCTCCCTGGCTGGTGACAAGTGCCACCTGACAAGTGTATTCCCAGGAGTGTGTCCTCCTGTGTTCCCGCAGCTGGGTGAGGCTTTCCCATTTGGTTTGGCTACTGCCCGAGAGGGTCTTAGAGCACCTCTGGGGCACATGGTTCTTTGGGGCTAGCAGTTTTCAGCACCTTGTTTCTGAGCATCTTGAAGCGCTGAGTCTGACAAGCTGCCCAGCTCCACCCGCATGGTCTGAACTCTGCATTATCTGCAGTGAGAGCCCCCCTTCCCCCCACCCCTCTCTGCCGTGTGCCCCTCCAGATCAGCAAGGGACCCAACAGGGTTTGCTATAGGGGAAACTGAGGCACAGAGGCTGCCCTGAGAGGCCAGTGCCAAGTGGCAGAGACAGGATCCAAATATCCGGCCCCTGGCAGCTGGCGTCCAGGCCTCAGGACATGTGTGCAAGAGTCCAGCCCTCTGCCTGCAGTCAGTCTGGGAAGGACAGAGCCTGAGTCTCACGGTTTCTTGTGCGTGTGGAAAAAGCAGGCAGGCGCCCCAGCCCACACCCCAAGGCTCAGAGGTCTGGAGAGGGCCAAGGTCTGGCTTCTCGGGGGTGGCAGCTTCGGGCTTTGCGCTTAGGCTGACCCACTCGAGTGCCTCTTGTTGCCTCACTCGGGAAACAAGATGAGAGGAGCTCTGAGTAGTGGAGGCTGACTGCTGTTCAGAGCAGTGCTGGTCACCTCCACATTCCTCCAGTGGCAGGAAAGGCAAGAGATGAAAGGTTACAACCACAGGGCTAAACTGGAATCTCTCTGGTTCTTTGATGCCTGCAGTCCAATTTGTTTGAGGAGTAATATAAGAAAAAGTGGAACTAGCTCTGAAAAGTTGGGGTGTGGGGGAAAAGTACAATGAGACTTCTGTTATAAAAAAGAATCTTGGAACAGAGATTCTGGGATTCTTACCTGGTTAGTTCAGGAAGGAACATTACCCAATGACCACATTCTGTGAACAGCGTGCGAAATCCTGGGAAGGCGAGTCTGAGTGTGGCTTCTGTAACTGCCCTCAAGGGGAGCCACTGTGTGTGAGCGTGTGCGTGTCCGTGCCCTTTTAGTATATGGAGCTGCCAATCAGATTTGTTGAACCAAGGGTTTCTTCCTTGAGTTGAGGGAGGAGTTTGGGCACCTCTTGTTTAATCCAGTTGTGTTTTAGTTTTTGAGGGCCTTGAGGTCCCTGAGGGTTGAGGTCTCCCCTCTTCTCCCCCATCACCCATGGGGTTTGCTCCTCCCTAACTGATTGGGGTTTTGCTACTAGCCTCATGGTCACCATTATCCCAACTGTCTGATGACATTCCTGGTGCCACCTCGCTCACCCTTCTGGGTCACAGTGCTCCAGCTGGGTGTTTTCTGTGCTGTGGAGGAGGGCGAGGGCCAGCCCCTCTCTTCTGCTGCCAGGTAGCAGTTATCCTTGAGTCTCACCCTTGGCCACTCTTGGAGCCATCCAGTAACCCCTTTAACCAATGGAAGGGAAGGAAGGCAGACACGGGATTTCCTCCACCTGCCCAATGCAGGTTTCAGCCAGCCTCCATCCCCAAACGAGACAGGAATCTTGGGGTCCAGGGTGGATCCAAGGATTCTCCATTTTACACGAATTCCCCAGGAGAGACTGAAACAGGGATAAAGAACATAGTTTGGCATCTTTTCACCTGGTGCAGAGGTGAATCGCACAGGGAGGGGCCTTGTGGCTTCTAGAGGTGCACCCAGTATGGCCAGATCCGAGAGTCCATCTGGGTTAGTTCTTGGTTCGAGGGGGTGGGGGGAGAGTTGGTAGGTAGGCTCCTTTGAAAGCAGACGCTTGTTCTATAGAAGGACCTGTCCTCCGCCCTCCAGTGTACCACGCCATCTTCCTGGAGGAGCTGACCACCTTGGAGCTGATCGAGAAGATCGCCAACCTGTACAGCATCTCGCCGCAGCACATCCACCGGGTGTACCGCCAGGGCCCCACGGGCATCCACGTGGTGGTGAGCAACGAGGTGAGTGCTGTGGCCCCACCCCGTGGAGCTGACCTGGGGCTCTGGGCAGGAGCAAGAAACGTGCCCAGCAGGGCTTGGGGGTGACTTTAGCCTGAAGATGGGGTTCATCCACCTTCCACCTGTTCTCAGCAGTAGGCTCTGTCAGGAGAGCCTGGAGAGAGGGGTCTGAGGCCAGGACCAGGCTTGGCATAGCTGTCTCCCCTCCACCCTATGTCCTGCCCTGCACGAACTGGGAGCAGAGACTGCACCACTGCCTCGGGCACTGCCAGGCAGGGCAGTGAGGACACAGGAGCTCATCTGGGCACGCAGCAGCCCTGGGGGATGTGAGATGGGCTGGGTTGATGAGATGACCTGGCTCTTAGGTAATAGAAGCATCCTGTGCTGAGTGGTGAAGGTGCCTGCTGCAGCCTTCCAGGATCTGTCCCTGGCCACACAAGCCTCTGCAGGGCACAGGCAGCCCCTGAGAGAGGACACAGGTTCAGAACACAGCCCAGCTGCAACGGTGCCCCAGAGTGATCAGATTCCACTGCTGGCTCCAGCGGAGCTCATCAAATGGGTTTGCTGATGCGGTTCAGCATTCCTGCGTGTTGTAGAACAGAAGCTTTTGAGTTTGTCCTATGCTGGACCCTTTCTCTTAGTAATAATGTTGATGATAAGTGTTAGCATTTCGACAGTGCTCACGATGTTTGTGCAGCCTTCTAAGTGACTCATTTAGTCCTGCCAGCTTCCCTGTGAGGCAGGTGTTGTCATGAGCCCATTTCACAGATAGGAAGCAGGCACAGAGAGGTTGCATAATGGCCCCCGGGTGGACAGCTCCTAAGAGCTCAGGCTGTGGTAGAAACACAGGTGGCCCAGAGCAGCAGAGTTCAAGCTTCGAGACGGCAGGCTCTCTGACCACTCCTGAAATGAGGCCTCTGCACAGAGCTGTGCTGATGGGAGCAGGGGCGGAAGGAACCCCAGCCCAGTCTGCAGCAGACCCTCCACCCACTAACCTACAGAGGGCGATGGGGGAAACAGTCCAGGAACGGTGGTCGGGAAGGCCGGGAGAGGGTATGCTTTGGAATCGAGCTGAAGTCTCCACCTAGACTGGCTCCTCATAGCCAGGTGACCTTGGGCAAATCTATGTAATGTCTTTGAGCCTCAGTTTCCATGTCTCCAAAATGGGGATAATTATACCCAAAGAGCAGGTTGTAGTAAGGATAAAATGAAGAAACAGTGGCACGTACCAGGAGATGCTAAATTAGCTTAAGTATTTGTTTTGGGGGGCAAAAAAATGTTGGAGAGAGAGCTTTAAATTTGATAACATATAACGTGTAAGGCTTTTAATGACCTGCATAAACTGTCATCATCAGTGGCATTATCACCAGTAGCATTACTAATGTTGTCATCATGACTGCCTGAGCTCCCTACACAGGAGTCCTGAGTCCCGTTTCATGGGAGTTTCATCCTGGGAGTGGACAAGGTGGTATTTTCCTTCCTTTATAATTAGAAAGTAATTCACAATTTGTGTAAGAAATCAGGCAGCATAAACCAGAAGAAAGCAAGCATGAAAGGTCCTTTTCTTCCCCTCTCTCTTTTCCTTGAAGAGTTGAGATTAGATTTGATGTGATCAAGGAGGATAATTTTGTGTCTGTGTGTGTCTGTTGCTTGCCAGAGTGTGTGTAGGTGTGGGTTTTTAAAACACACACCCAGGATCCATTTGAACAAGGGACTTGATCTGTAACTTGTTATTTTTGTCATCAGCTCAGAATTGCTTTCACATCGTCATATTCAAATCTAGGGTGGCTGTTCTTTGGCCCCCATAAAGCACAGAAGCCCAGAGCTACTGGCCTAAGCACGTACTTTAGAATAGCCAGGAAGGTTAAAGCACCCTGAGCATCAGGCAGTGGTCTGATCTCATAACGCATTTCTGTCGTGAAGACAAAAGCCAAGAATTCGTGGAACCCTTGCAATTTCACCAGTCCCTTAAGGGGGTTCCTTCCCCAGCCTGCCCCATGCCCCCCGGAGCAGGCAGTTAAGCCAGTGAAGCAGAGAATAGAACTCAACACCACCTCCGCTAAGTAGGTGACTCTAATTCCTCCGAAGTCCCCTTGCCTCTTAACCTCGAATCAATTGGAAACCTTTGGTTCTTAATTGCCCAGAGCACTGGAGGCAGCCCGGCCAGTCGCACAGCCGGCCCCTGGGGTGCAAGGGCACTTCATTAAACAAGGCAGTTACTGATTAAGCCCGTGTGGGCCCTGCGTCAGGTTTGGCATGCTCCAGTGGTGGGGCTGCCAAGAGTCCCCGAAGGAACCGGCGGCAGCATAGCGTAAATGTACTTCACGCGTCATTAGGCCTGGGGGAGGGGCAGGGGTCGACAGGTAGATGGATGTGCAGGATTTGGGGCCATCAGCAGAGCAGGCAACAAAATGTAGGTTGCACTTTTTAATTGGTAAAGGGGTTTTGCTGTCCTGTGGGCCAGTGTGTGTGTTGTGGTATGTTTAGGTAGGTATGTGTAGTTTTCATAGTCTTTAAATGTGTATTGTGAAATATAGCATACATATTTAGAGTATAGGAAGCTCATTTGTAGAGTTTAAAGTATAAATACTCAATATCTGCACTCAGGTTAGTGCAGTGTTGTTAGAAGCCCCTTTGTGAACTAATTCCACATTCCCCTCCACATATTGGTCTGAATTTTGTATTCCCTGGTTCTTCCTCAATATGTTGTTTAATTTCACCTATTTTAAAACTTTCTATAAGTGGAATAGGAGTGTATTCTTCAGGACTTAAGTTTGTGGTTCACGTACTTTGAGGGGTGTTGCTGGGGGTCGCCGGCCCTGCTGAGTGCCCGGGTGTGATCAGGCCACAGTTTGTTGCTGCTGCTTCTACTACCGAGGGACAGGGGGCTGTTTCTAGCTTTCACTCACACACACGGTGCTGTTCTCAACATCCTTAGGTGTGCTTTGTGTGTGTGTGCGCAGGAGGTTGGCTGGGGCACCCATCTGCAGGAGATATATGTGTGGTCCTCTGTGCTGGCTCCTATGGACGGACGGTCCTAGAAAGCAACTGTCTGGATGGATGCCCCACCAGAGAGGATGCCACCTCCTATTGCTCTGCATCCTGGTTATATATATATTTTTTTTTATCAGGACAGCCCGTTTGACAGACAGGGCCTGGAGACAGGAAGTTTTCTTGTCCAAGGTCACTGGACTATTAATTAAAGTTCCAGAGAGAGGGGGCTGGTGAATCATTGTTTGGTTCCTGCCACAGGGAACTGAACACGCGATGTTGTGTTAGTTTCAGGTATACAGCACAGTGATTTCAGTTATACATCTGTGTGTGTATATGTGTGTGTGTGTACATGTGTGTGCTCAGTCGTGTCAGACTTTTTGCAACCCCATGGACTATAGCCCGCCAGTCTCCTTTGTCCATGGAATTTTCCAGGCAAGAATACTAGAGCCGGTTGCATTTCCTTCTCCAGAAGATCTTCCCAACTCAGGGATCAAATCCGTATCTCTTGTGTGTCCTGCATTGGTGGGCAGGTTCTGTACCAGCTGAGCTTCCATACATTAATAGATACTCTTTTTCAGATTCTTTCCATTGTAGGTTATTATAAGATACTGAATGTAGTTCCCTGTGTAAAGCACTTTAGTTTTTTATCTCATGCTGTTTTACATACATCTGCTCCTATAATGTGTCCCCATCACTCAGAAAACTAAAAAATGAAAGAAAATCAGTAACAATTGAGTCTTGTATGAAATGTTGACATTTTAATTCCCTTCCAGGGTTCTTCTGTCCTTTACGTTTAATTTTTTGTTACTCAAAACTGTAATTGTGGGACTTCCCCTGGTGGTCCAGTGGCTAAGGCTCTGCACTCCCAGTGCAGGGGGTCCAGGTTCAATCCCTGATCAGGGAACTAGATCCCACATGCCACAGCCAAGAGTTTGCATGCCGCAACTAAAAAAGATCCTGCATGCCGCAAGTAAGACCCCACGCAGCCAAATACATTTAAAAAAGCAAACAACTATAATTTCTCTGTCCATTGACTCTGCATCATATTTCCTCCGTGAAAGTAAGACATAACTGTCATCCTGTGTGTGTGTCAATGCAGCTCCTGTCGTTTCTGATGGTTGTGAGTGGCTGGGCTCTGCGTCACTGAGGCTTTTCATTCTCTCAACTCGTTGAGGTGACGTGGTCTCTCTTTTGCCTTTCAGATGGTGCAGAATTTCCAAGATGAATCCTGTTTCATCCTCAGTACCTTAAAAGGTAAAACCTGCTCCTCTCTGCCCTCTCTTATTTAATTAAAGGATGTTGGCTTTACCCCCTGGGTTAACTGGGTGAGGGGAGAGCAGGCCGGTAAGTGAGGCTGGCATGGGGAGTCCTTGAGTGAGTGTCACTTGGAAACATCCTCCGGGGAAAAGAAACACACAGTTCCTGGGAAACTCAGCCTCAAAAGTGTGTGAACTGGAGAGGTGGGCCCCAAGGTCACTTTGAAAGGGAAATCTTGGCCATTTACTGTGTGCTCCACGAACCCAGCGCCGAGGAGAAGTAAGACACGTTTGAGTTGCTCTAAAGTATGAGTCTGGGACTTGCTTGACCCAGTGGCTAAGACTGCGCCTCCAATGCAGGGGGTAGAGGTTCAGTCCCTGGTCAGAGTCAGGGAACGAAGAGCCCACGTGCTGCATGTCCAAAAAAAAAGTGTGGGTCTCCAGGAGGAGCAGCCATGGAGCACAGTAGCACTTGAGCCTCCAGCCCCCGTGGACTGGGGACCTGGGGCTGTGTGTGGAGGTGGGGGGGACATGAAGGGCCTGCCCAAGGAAGGGGTCTGAGAAGGAACTCCTCTACCAGGAGAAAGGGGAGACCAGCTATGACCCCCTCCCCCAACCCCCGTAGGGCTGGTGCAGATGAGTGTGCAGAGTTATACAGGAATGAAAGCCCCTCACCGGGCCAGAGGCCCTGGACTGTGACAAGGACAGTCTCCTCCCCTTGTTCTCTCGATCCAGCCACCAAGTGCCTTCAGAGACCCTGGCAGCCATCAGATCCAGGGCCTCCTTACCTGCAGGCCCTTTAGTCCCTGGGTGTTGGGCTGTGGCAGAAAGCCCACTGTTAAAAAGAAGCTCAACAAGGCAGCTGAGAAGGTGTGCGTTGGGATCTCTGCTGTTATCTTTGTTCTGTGCAGTCTTACTTTGGTGGCCTCTGCCAGCATCCATGGCAGAGCGTCTGCTGGTACCCTGACCCCGTGGCTCCCAGAAACTGCCACGCCTGCCTTTCTTCCCTTAACACCTCAGTGTTTGTCTCTTGCAGCCGAGAGCAACGACGGCTACCATGTCATCCTGAAATGCGGCCTCTGAGCAGATGCAGAGTGGGCAGCTGCCTCCCGCCCCCCAGCCCCACGGACCCCCTTGGATGGAGATATCACACCCCTGGAAGCTGTGGCGAGGAGGGACCTGGCTCAGCCCATGAAAACCATAGACCCGCGGAGGCTGTGGGTCTAGAGGGCAGAAAGCCAGCAGCTCCTCTCTCCCCTCCTCTTAGCTCCCAGCTTTGGGACAGTTCCCTGTTCTTTTTCCCAGTCCTTCCATCTGAAAAGGCCACCGGGGGCCATCTGCTCTGAAACCTCTTGCTCCCCTGGTTGGAGGCTAGTTCACCAGGTACCCAGGTGCCACCTGTGCCGGCTTCTTGCGCCCATTCTCCTGCTTCCAGAGAAGGCTCTGCCTCTCCCGCAGGCCTTCACCCTCTTCTCTGCCAACTGGCTGGGTCCCTGGGCGGCTGACTACATGGGGGTGGTTTGAGACTGTCCTGTCTCCGTGTCAGTTTCCCGTCTTGGTGATCCTGGTGAGCATCTGTCCTTCCTGTTCCTGATGGCTTGATGGGTGTTGGGTTGACTCTGTGCCTTCTGCTTCTTTTCACATTGACCTTGATTCTAAGTGTCTGCTGCTGCTCACAGCCCAGAGGGGGCCTTGCCTTTCTTCATTGCTGGGGTAGATACTACGGAGCCACCTGGTTCTAAGGCCCTTGGGGAGGAGAGGACGAGGCTGAGAAAAGACTATTTTTAGGCACGTTCTCATGAGTATAAAAGGGAAGAGAACCAAATGATTCCTCTTGGGCTTTTTTGGGTGTAAGTTTATTTCCTAAGCAGTCGTGGGTAGAGGAGGACTAGAAAGTGAACATCCTGTTGTAGGATCACATGACCTTGACTCTCCTGATGCCCAGTCTTCTTGGATGGACTCACCAAATCCCATTTAGAGAAGACCACCAACCTTCCCAAGCTCCCTAGGGACAGTGTATTTTCTGGGAGGACTCCCCTTTGAAGGTTTCTTTCTTTTCATTTGTAGAGGCTGTGTTTGGGCGTTTCTCCTGCATTGGAATGGTTGGATCACCTTTCTTAGATAACCAGTAGACTCAGGAATCAGTGTCTGTCTCTGTTACTTGGGACCCTGTGATCTATATTGCTAATGTAGGTTCATCTAACAAAGCATGGTGAGCACTGTGACCAACTAAGCAGGACCTGACAGCCTTTCAAGTGGAGATCTGGGGGAATAGAATGCTTTGGGGGAATATCGAGATGATCCTAACTGGGTAGACCTTGTTTTACAGACAGAGCAACTGAAGCCTAGAGGGGCAAAGCCACCTGCTTGATATCACATAGTGATAGGGTAATAACATAGATTTGTCGTCTAAACCAGGGCATTTCTGAGAGTGGAAGAAGCTCTGGTAATAATAATGCTTGGACCACAGGTATGATGTACTGCTCTGTAAGGACAGGCTTCTCATTCCCTTTCCATTTTGGGGGTGGGGGGATGGGGAGCATGTAACAGCCTTCTTGAGCTATAATTCACATACTATACAGTTTACCTATTTATAGTGTACAGTTCTGTGATTTTTTTTAGTCAATTCACAGAATCACCACAATCAATTTTAGAACAGTTTCATCACCCAAGACATATCATGTACATGGAATCATACAATATGTGGTCTTTTGTGGTCTTTTTTTTTTTTTCACTTAGCATAGTGTTTTTTAGGGTCATCCATATTGAACATGTATCAGTACTTCGGTCTTTTTTTAATAGCTTAATAATATTTCATTCCATGGATGGACTGCCTTTGTTTATCCATCCATCACTTGATGGATATTTGAGTTGTTTCTGTCTTGGGGCTATTGTGAATAATGCTGCTATGAAGTATTTGCACACGGTTTGGTGTGTTTTCTTTTAGGAATATACATATGACTGGAATTGCTGTGTCATTTAGCAACTCCATGTTTAACTTTTTGAGGAACTGTCAGACTGTTTTCCAAAGCAGCTGCATCATCCTACATTGCCATCAGCAGTGTATGAGGCTCCAGTTCTCCTCCATCCTCACCAACACTTGCTAGTATCTGTCATTTGGATGGTAGCATCCCACTGTCATTTTGATGATAGAAGTGGTGTCTCATTGGAGTTTCAATTTGCATCTCCCTGATGGCTAATGATGTTGAGTATTTTTTCATGTGCTTACTGGCCATTTATATATCTTCTTTAGAGAAATGTATCCTTTGCCTATTTGCAATTGGCTTATTTGTCTTTTTATTATTGAGTTGTAGAAGTTCTGTGTATAGTTTAGATGCAGACCCTCTATCAGATATATGAGGTGTCAAACTGTTCTCCACTCCTGGGGGTTGTCTTCACTTTCTTATGATGTCCTTTGAAGGACAAAGGTTTTTAATGTTAATGATCTCTAAGATACCATTTTTCTCTTGTTGCTTGTACTTTTGATGTCATATCTAAGGAAACTATTGCCTAATCCAGGGTCAAGAAGATTTATGTTTTCTTCCAACAGTTTTTCTAGTTTTAGCTCTCCAGTAGTCTTTGATTAATTTTGAATTAATTTGCATTTATGATGTGAAGTATGGGTCCAACTTCATTCTTTTGCATGTAGATATTCAGCTGTCCCAGCACCAATTGTTGAAAACACTATTGGGGTCTCCATAGAATTGTCTTCATACCCTTGATAATGGGCCCTAATTCTTACTGGATCTTTTTTTCTGCGACATGGGACTGTCATTAGGATGCTCACCTTTTTTTTTTTTTTTTCCAGCCCATGTTTGGCTCCACCAGTTTTACAAATGGCTTTCTCTTCTTTTCTTTCTGTCTCCCTCTTTCCCTGTTTCAGCAACACTGGGTGACATCACTCTCTGATGATCTACAGCCTTTCTGGGTGCGTGGCTCCACACATCAGTCCTAGGGGAAGGTTAGGATCAATCGTTTTCTGTTTTGAGGAAACCAAGTCACACAGAAGTAGAAAAACTTGCCAAAGGTCCCCCAGAACCAGAAATAGGTTATTGGTCTTGTGACTTCTGGCATTTTGAGATATCTACAATTGACTAGACCCAAGAGATGCCACTTCCCAGGCCAAGTGATGACAGGCTAAAATCTTAATTCTAAAAATGTGGTAGGCTAATATTTTATTTTTATTTCTTCATTCAAAATAAGGGTCCAGTCAAGAACTGTGACCTTCAGTTTGCTGTAGGTGGAGTCTTTCATCTGGAATGCACACTGCATCAGCTCTGCTTACCTTCTCCTAATGGTTATAGTTCAGTCTTGTAGGTTACACAGAAGTAGAAAATAATAAATACCAAAGAAGAATACACAGTCATTTGGTACCAAAATGTTTTAGCTGCCCAATTCAGCAGTTTGTTCCTTCCACAGGGGTCAGAGGAGCTAGCTGCAGGTGTTTAGATTTTGTGTCTAGTTTTTTCATTTTATTAAAGTACAGAAAAGCTGTGCCCTTTTCAGTCCTGTCCACTGTCTTTCCTATGTGCTCTGAGTCCAGCGTCTGAGCCTGCTGGACAGGGTGGCCCCTCCCAGAACAGTCCCCTCCACCCCCACGTATTCTGAGCTGTGGCTGCTCCTTGGCAGCAACAAATTTTAAAAGGGATCCCCCGAGGGACAGAAGATGTACTGTGCACCAGAGCCACTGTCTTGAACCAGAAACCCGAAGTGGAGTGCTTTTTTCTCAGTCCATCGCATTTCTTTGCTGGGCAGTTGTCTGCAAGGTTGTGATAAACCTTCTCCTGGTTACTGAGTCACCCCTTTATAATAAAGACATGGGCTTTGGAATGGAGGAAGGGATGGTAGGCCTTTGGAAAGAGGATGGGCAGGGAGTCTCAGTGTAAGGTACTAAGCAAAGGTCAGATGCTGTCCTGGTGACCTCCTTCCCCGGCCACCTTGGGCTTCTTGGGAAGAGCCATGAACCTAGAGGGACTTTCCCAGGAGCAGAGTGGAGCTGCCTGAGCAGTGCGTCACAAGTTTCCAAGTCCAGACCGGCCTCAGGGGCTGGCCTGCATGAGTTAAGTTCTGAAAATCATTAACGAGTTAATGAGAAAAATGGAAGAGCTTCTTTTGCTGTTGTCAGTGGAGCAGAGGGAGGCAGCCCCCAGGAGCTCAGAGAAGATAGAAAAGCAAGTGACCAAGAGCCAGGAGTCCTGGGCTCCTACGCCCTCACTTGGCGTGCTTTTTCTGCCTCTCTGGGCCTCACCTCCTCTCTGGGAGGCTTCTGGGGCTGTGACTGACTCAGGCATGAGTGTGTCTGAGGGGGGCATTCCTTTTTTCCCTCCATCAGAGTTGCACTGTGGGTGGGTGGCATGTACATGCGTGCTTCCTAGTGGTACACAGCGCCTCAGTTCTTCTGCTTGGACTGGTACATGCTCTGCGAGGTTGCATGCATTTCAGTGTGAGACACTGCATCTTAGCCACGTCTTTAGGAATCCAGCCTAGCTTGCAGCCAGGGTGACTTGATTCCATCCATGCTCTTAAGAGTGGCCACCAGCTGTTCCCTGCAGCCTGAAGCTGGATTCCTTGTTGGCTGGCTTTATGTCTGTGTGACAGACATGCATGCATGCATGCCTATGTATGTGCATGTTCATGGATGCACATGAATCCCCTTCTCTGCCCCTGTATCTGGCATGAGGAGGGCAGCCCTGAGTGTCTTCAGCTCACCTAGATGGAGTGATGACTGCTGCTCCCTTTAGACCTTACGTGATGCTCCTGGTTCGGACTAAGTTGATAAAACTGATTAGGGCACTGTTGCCCTAATTGTGGGGAAAGGCCCATCCTCAGTCCTGCCCTAGGGAGCAGAGCAATGCTGGGAGCTGACATCTAACCAGGACCCCCAAAGCAAGGTCCTCAGACTTGGTCTTACTTGCAGCCACCTCACGTTCCCTGTGTCCCCTTGGGTTGCGTATTCTGTGTGTGATGTCATCAGTCAGGCCAGGCAGTAGGAAGTATTTGTACATCCTCTCTGATCACCTCCTGGCCCCTTTCCCTCCACTCTGTGGGGCAGAGCAGTGCAGTACAAGACAAGCCACCCCCACCTCCTTCCCCAACCTGAGAACTCCATGCAGCCTCTGCCCAGCTCCCCAGAGCACCTTGTAAAGGCTGGGCTTTCCTCCCTCCTGCTCCTGTGGGAAATGACTGAGTTCTGAGGGTGTGGTCTTCACCTGGCCATGTAGGGACTTTCTAGTGGCAGCATCCCCAGGTAGTATCTCTAAGAGGTAGCTTTGCTGTTCTGTCCAGGGCAACTGGCAGGGTGAGGCAGGGAGGGGCCAGCACTGCTTAGTTGTGGGCTGAGACACCTGGCTGTTTGGGCAGCCAGGCCAGCCTGTCCCAGGAGGGAGTGTGTGAGCCTGTCCCTGCCTTCATCCTGTGGAGCCCCAGACAGGGATGGGTTAAGGGGTGGCGGCCTGCAGGGGGCTAGCAGGGACCAGGAAACTTTTTATCGTGAAAATTTTTCAATCCTTCTTGAAAGACAGACCAATATAATTAGCCCTGGTACCCGTCACTCCACCTCCTCAACGATCACCCTACACCTGCTCATCAGGGACAGGCCAACTGCAGGCCAAATGCAGCTTCTTGCTGCATTTTGTAGTCTGTTTGATGACAGGGAACACTGAACTCAATGAAGTGAAATGTCATCCTGTCCTCCCCTCTGCTATTCCACTCCCATTTGTATACCAAAACCTGTACTCAGTTATTATAGTTTGAATTTCATCATCTGAAACTTATGGAAACTCATTTTCTCTTATTTGCCTCCTTGAAGCCCTTAAAGCCCAAAATAGGTCTCATCCAGCCTTCACAGAAAAACATTGCCCACTGCTGAGCTAGACCTCTGTTACTCTGTATGCCCCCTACATGATGTTGAATAGTATCCTTGAAAATAAGGGCTTTTAAAAATAATAAAAGTATTTTGTTTGGAGCTTTGAAGCAGGAGGATCATTCAGCTGAACAGTCTTTGAAACCAGACCCCCACCCCGCCTGTTAGTCATGTGCCCCCTCCCCCAGACAGTCTTTGCCCCAGCTGCTCAGGAGTCATAGTCCTTTGCTCTTGCCCCTTCCCTCCTGCTGTCCACTTCTTGGAGACTTGCAGGGCCTTTGGTCGCGGGGCAGGGTGCGGGAGGTTGTGTCCGAGAGCTGGCTGTGGGGAGAATACAGTACCGGCTCCGGGGCCTGGTGGGTGGTGGTCTCTTGACTTAGGTCACTGGGACTTTACCGCCCCAGGAGGTATGGCCTAACCTCCACCTCTACTGGCACCTTGAGGACCTCTCAGCTGCTCTGGGGTCCCCCAAAGCCCCCTCCACATGTCTGCAGCTCTTCCCCCAACAGAGGGACTGGCTTGTGACAGCTTCAGCTTGATGATGGGGAGGGTTTCCCTGCCCTCTGCAAGGGTTCCCTGGACCCAGTGCTCACTTCTGACCCTGGGAGAAGCTGGCCCATAGGCAGCCTCATGCTGGGGTGGTCCCATCTCCCTGTGGCTTGGCTGCCCATTCTGGGCCCCGGCTCCTTTGCTTCCAGTGAAGATGGCCAGACGCTGCAGCCAGCTCTCCATTAGCACCAACCGCTGATGATGCTGACTGGCCTCGCCTGAGTCAGACTTTGGGCTCTGTGCTTTGCCTTTGTCCCATTTGAGCCTCCTCACAGCTCTGAGGCCCCATAGGCTGATTTCTAGTTGAGGAAATCAAGACTGAGAAATCAGATAGGGGCCCAGGTCCTATGACTATTGATGGGCTGAGCCAGGGTCCCGATCTTGCATCTAGACCGCACTCTTGCCCCAGATGCACGGGCGAGTCCTTTCATCCCTAGTGCTCACTCTCCTGATGACATCATCCCTGGGCTCTGTGCCCTGCGGTGGGGGTGGGGGGAGGGGTGTAAGCAGGGGGACAGAAGAGAAGTCATTGTTTTGTGCCTCCCACCAGCCCTCCCCTTGCTGGGCAACACCTTGGTTACTGTGCTTACCAGTGCTCCTGTATAGAAAGTGATTTCTTTTTTAGAAATGTCACTTCGTCACTTTTCTCCAGATGGGGTGACTCTTCTCTTAAGGTGGCGGGCATCTCAGTTGGGGTGGTGTGGCCCTCTGATGGGTCAGGTGGGCGTGACATTGGGAGGGGTTGTAGGGGGGAGTGGGCACCAAAGCAGAAGTTGTCACACTGCCACGTTTTTGTACCTGAAATAAAGCATATTTGCACTTGTTACTGTACCATTGTGAAGACAAGAGATCTACGTGTAGGTTCCGTGCTTGGGTCAGAATGCAAATAAAACTCATTTGTAAGAAACCTGTGTGGCTCAGACCTCTGGCCTTTTAATATTTTTCACTTGTAATAAAATGTATGTGACAGGAAATTTACCATCTTCAGCATTAAACAGCAGCTCCCCCAGCCCCTGGCACCCACCCTTCTCTTTTATGTCTCTGTGAATGTGACTCCTCTGGGGGCCTCTTATAAGTGGAGTCATATGTCTTGGTCCTCTTGTAAGTGGCTGACTTTACAGGGCATAATGTCCTCAGGGGCTTCCCAGGTGGCCCAGTGATAAAGAATCTGCCAGTGCAAATAATGCAAGAGACTTGGGCTCGATCCCTGGGTTAGGGAGATTCCCTTGGGGTAGGAAATGGCAACCCACTCCAGTATTCGTACCTGGAAAATTCCATGGACAACGGAGTCTGGCAGGCTCAGTCCATGGGGGTCACAGTTTTTTCCTTTTTTCGTTTTCCCACATGGCTTGTGGAATCTCTAAGAGGTAGCTTTGCTGTTCTGTCCAGGACAACTGGCAGGGTGAGGCAGGGAGGGGCCAGCACTTCTTAGTCCTGGGCTGAGACACCTGGCTGTTTGGGCAGCCAGGCCAGCCTGTCCCTGCCTTCATCCTGTGGAGCCCCAGACACAGATGGGGTTTTTCTGGGGCTAGTACCATATTCATAGTAAAACTGCTTACCTCAGATTAGGACTTTAACCCATGTGCTGGAACTCAAACCCAGCCAAAACCTGGTTTCAGGACCTAGTGATGCTCAGGTTCTTGATGTCTCATCACAGAAAGAATTCAGTGAGAGACAAAGTGATAGGTAAGAAGTGGATTTATCTAGAGAGAGACACACTACACAGAGTGTGGGCCATCGCATAGGACAAGTGCATCAGCCCTGAAATGTGATGTGGTTAGCTTCTATGGGCTTGGTATTTCATAGGCTAATGAGAGGGAGGATTATTCCAACTATTTTGGGGAAGGGGTGGAGATTTTTAGGAATTGGGCCACTGCCCACTTTTTGGTCTTTTGACAGTGCCTTGGGATTATCATGGTACCTCTGGGTGTGTCATTTAACTTGCTGATTGAAGATCAAGTTGACTTGTCTGCCATCTTGGACCCATTTGATTCTAATTGGTTTATATTGTGTCTTCGAGCTGTGGCATTCAAAAATTGTGCCTTGCCCCCTTCTCTCCTATGTCCGTAGGAGACCTTGGGTCTTTGAAGCTTGCTCAGTGGGTGGGCTGTGTTAAGCCCAATGGGGGCACATCCATAGTGGCCACCGTCCCAGACCCTTGTCACTATCTAGCCCAAGGATGCTCTGTGATGATGTGTGACCTAGCACAAGGCTGGGCAGGACCAGGCTCCCAGGGACATGCAGGAGCAGCTGGGGTGGGGATGCTCCAAGGCGAGGATAGCTTGATGTGTTCCAAGATCCAGAAGACTGACACCATGGGGTGTGTGCTAAGTTGCTTCAGTCATGCTCGAATCTTTGCAACCCTATGGGCTGTAACCCTCCAGGCTTCTCTGTCCATGGGATTCTCCAAGCAAGAATATTGGAGTGGGTTGCCATGCCCTCCCCCAGAGGATCTTCCTGACCCAGGGATAGAACCCATGTCTCTTATGTTTCCTGCATCTTATGGGGGAGATTGGGGATCAGGTCAGATAACACTGTGATTCTTTGGATTAATAATGTTACCCAGTAAACACTCACCTATTAAGAGTCTCACCAAATAATACTTGAATGATTCCATTTTATGTCTTCTTTAGAAATGCTGGTCCAGGGACTCCTCTGGTGGTCCAGTGGTTAAGAATCTGCCTTGCAATGTAGGGGCCTTGGTTTCAGTCCCTGGACAGGGAATTAAGATCCCACATGCCATGGGGCGACTGAGCCACGAGCCGCAACTACTGAGCCAGCACTCCACAAAGAGAAAGCAGCCCATGTGCTGTTCAGAGATCCCAAGTACCACGACTAAGACACGATGCAGCCTAAAATGAATAAATAAATTGCTTTTTTAAAAAAATGCAGATTCTGATTCCCAGCCCATCAGTGGGATGTGCCCCACATTTTTGACAATACTGACATGGGGTCTCATTGGGCAGAGGAAGGGAGGTCTGATTTGTTTTCTAAAGGGGTGGTGGGACACAGCCATGGAGGTCCTGAAACTGAGAAGGGTCAGACAGGACTGGGTTCAAAAGTTCAGAGTTGAATTCAGGAGCTCGATGAGGTTTCAGAGCCATTGGGGGCTGGAGCCTGGCTTGGCTGTTGGCTGTCCACCACACGGGTGGCCTCTGCCCCAGCAGGGAACTCAAATGTGAGCAGAAGGACACAACAAGCAGAGTGGTGTGTCCCAGGGGTGCTCTCAGCTTACCGTGGGTAGGCTCTCCCAGTGGCTGGGACCTAGAGCCGACCCCGACCCCCCTACCCTGACCCCAGGGCCCAGCAGCAAGCTACCTTCCCGCGGTCCGCAGGAGAGCCAGCCAGGCCCAGGCAGGCAAGCTCCACCGGCACATCCCCTGCCCAGATCCTTCCAGATGGGCAAGAGTGGAGGGAGCCCTTGCAGTGTGCAAGAGGCTCCCTTTCCAGCAAATGTTCCCTTGGCCACGATGTGGGCATGAGGTTTCGGGGATGAATCGCCTGTGACGCCCCATTTATGGCAGCAGGATGGGATGCTGTGATCCTCAAATTGCATCCAGAATCACCTGGAGATCTTGTTCAACAACCTCCCTGTGCCCAGGGTTTCTGACTCTGCAGATTTGAACTAGAGCCTAAGATTTTGTATTTCTAAAACATTCCCAGATAGGACTTCCCTGCTGGTCCAGTGGCTAAGACCCTGTGCTTCCACAGCAGGGGGAGTGGGTTCTATTTCTGGTCAGGGAAACAAGATCCTGCATGCCTCACACTGCGGCCAAAACATTTAAAAAGTTCCCAGGCAATGCTGATGCCGCTGGTCCAGGGACCACACTTTGAGAACCTTCTTAAACAGTGGAGCACTGCCTTGGTTCAGAGTCAGCTCAGAGTCAGCTATTAGCTTGGTCACCTGGGTGAGGGGACTTAACTTTTCTGTGCCTTGCCTTTCTCATCCATAAAAGAGGACTGATGATGCCCGATTCCTAGGATTTAATTTCTGTAAAGAGTTTTGAATGACCCTAGCCCACAGTAATGGCACCCTACTCCAGTACTCTTGCCTGGAAAATCCCATGGATGGAGGAGCCTGGTGGGCTGCAGTCCATGGGGTCGCTAAGAGTTGGACATGACTGAGCGACTTCACTTTCACTTTTCACTTTCATGCATTGGAGAAGGAAATGGCAACCCACTCCAGTGTTCTTGCCTGGAGAATCCCAGGGATGGAGCCTGGTGGGCTGCCATCTATTGGGTTGCACAGAGTTGGACACGACTGAAGTGACTTAGCAGCAGCCCACAGTAAACTGAGTGAGAGCCTTTTAGTCATGGTTTGTAATTCTTTGGGGAGGGGAAACTTTGACTCATTGGAAAAGACCCTGGTGCTGGGAAAGATTGAAGGCAGGAGGAGAAGGGGGTGACAGAGCATGAGATGGTTGGATGGCATTATCGACTCAATGGACAAGTCTGAGCAAACTCCAGGAGACAGTAAAGGACAGGGAAGCCTGGCACACTGCTCACGCTGCTCACAGTCGCTCAGTCGTGTCTGACTCTTTGTGACCCCATGGACTGTAGCCCACAAGGCTCCTCTCTGTCCATGGTATTGTCCAGGTGAGAGTACTGGAATGGGTTGCCATTTCCTTCTTCAGGGGATCTTCCCAACCCAGGAATTGAAGCGGGGTCTCCTGCATTGCAGGCATATTCTTTACCAGCTGAACCAGCAGAGAAGCCCCACTGCAGTTCCTGGTCTGCATGGATGGCATGGGGTCTCAAAAAGTCAGACATGATCGAGTGACTGAGCAACAACTTGGTAGCCCCTGCTGAGAACCAGTGTCCTAAGCTTCAGAATCCCTGGAGAGATCACCAGACACAGTGCTGGGCCCCATCTGCAGAGTCTCTCCTTCAGAAAGGTGGGGTGAGACTTTGTATTTCTCCCAGTGGGTGCTGTTTGCTGGTGGGGGCCACACTTTGAAAACCCCTGCCCTTGAGGCATGCGCCCTCTTGAAGTCACTCTCCAGTCACTCAAGATGTAGATCTGGGGACTTCCCTGATGGTCCAGTGGCTAAGACTCTGCTCTCCCAATGCAGGGGGCCTGGGTTTGATCCCTAGTTAGGCAACTAGTCCCACATGCCACAACTAAAGACCCTGCATGCTACAATCAAGATCGAAGATTCTGAATGCCACAAGTAAGACCTGATGCAGCCAAATAAATAATTAAAAAAAAAAAAAAAGAAAGATGTAGACCTGAGTGTGAGCTAAGGGTGGGGGAGTGGTACAGGAGGACTGGAGATCGTTAGGTCAATGGACACAAATGTCATCAGAGCCTGAGGCCTGCAGTCACCGGTGGGATCGTCTGTCCTCAATTTGTGGGTGTGCGTGCTCAGTAGCTTCAGTTGTGTCCGACTCTTTTCGACTCCATGGACTGCAGCCTGCCAGGCTCCTCTGTCCATGGGCTTCTCCAAGCTAGAATACTGAAGTGGGTTGCCATGCCCTCCTCCAGGGGAATCTTCCCGACCCGGGGATCGAACCCACGTCTCCCACATTGCAGGCAGATTCTTTATTGCTGAACCACTGGGGAACCCCCATCCTCACTCTAGGGGAAGCTGATTTGGGTTGATTGCTGGGGGAGGCAGGGGGCCTTCTGGCTGCAGGCGGAGAGGCTGCCTGCTCCCCACTCCCCTGTTCGGCATGTGCGGCAACCACACTGAGCCCTTCTCCTGAGTCCCTGGCTGCAGCGGCTCCGCGCCACTGGTCGTGGTTGTCCCTGTGGGAAACCAGAGAAACTCATCGGTGGCGGACAGGGGCCACTCCTGCGCCTCCATCCTGTGGGCTGGAAATTCCACCAGGAGTGTGTCAGAGCAGATGGGCCCTCAGGGGCTGACTCACAGGGACCAAACTCGCTGGAGCCGGAGGGAATTCATTCCAGGCTAGCAGAGCAGAGCCCCTGAAGGAGAGTTGTTCTCCTGGCTGGGCAAAGGGGCCAGCAGAAGTGCTTCTCCCCCTGTGTCCTGAGTGGGAGCAGTGGGCAGGACCCAAACTGCCCATGTCTTCTGCTCTCACCTGCTCCGAACATTGGGAAAGGCAGGTGCTGGGGCTTCCATGCTGTAGGCACAGGCACCGGAGTTCAGCTTGGAGAGGGTTCTTGGGCCCCCAGCACGAGAAGGCCATGCCCCATGGCTGCCCAGGCTACTCCAGGGAAGGGAGCCTGGTAGCTGGGAGGTTCATTTCAGTTCAGTCATCCAGTCGTGTATGAATCTTTGTGACGCCATGGACTGCAGCACACCAGGCTTCCCTGTCCATCACCAACTCCTGGAGCTTGCTCAAACTCATGTCCATCGTGTCAGTGATGCCATCCAACCATCTCAACCTCTGCCATTCCCTTCTCCTCCTGCCTTCAATCTTTCCCAGCATCAGGGTCTTTTCAAGTGAATCAGTTCTTCCCATCAGGTGGCCAAAGTATTGGAGCTTCAACTTCAGCATCAGTCCCTCCAGTGAATATTCAGGACTGATTTCCTTTAGGATCAAGTGGTTGGATCTCCTTGTAGCCCAAGGGACCCTCAAAAGTCCTCTCCAACACCATAGTTCAAAAGCATCAGTTCTTCAGTGCTCAGCTTTCTTTATAGCCCAACTGTCACATCCATACATGACTACTGGAAAAACCATAGCTTCGACTAGATGGACCTTAGTAGGCAAAGGAATGTCTCTGTTTTTTAATATGCTGTCTAGGTTGGTCATAGCTTTTCTTCCAAGGAGCTCGCATCTTTTAATTTCATGGCTGCAGTCACCATCTGCCGTGATTTTGGAGCCCAAGAAAATAAAGGTTCAGCGTTGTTGAAAGGGAGGTTCAGCTGCCTTTGGTGGATTTATATTTAAACTCTGGAGAAGGCAAAGGGGTTATCTGGAATGAGTTTATCAGGCAGGAGTGGCTACTGGAAAATCTGATAATCTGAGAGGCTGACATGAGTCGGGGAGGGGAGCTGGACCCTGAACTCATCCAAAGAAGAGAAAGGTGTATGTTAGTCGCTTAGTCAAGGACTGTAGCCCACAAAGCTCCTCTGTCCGTGGAATTTCCCAGGCAAGAATACTGGAGCAGATTGCCATTCTCCAGGAGATATTCCTGACACAGGGATTGAACCTGGGTCTCCTGCATTGCAGGCAGATTCTTTACCATCTGAGCCACCAGGAAAGCCTATAGAGAAGAGAAAGGTGGGTGGAGGGAAATCAGCCAGCTCTTCTGCTTCCTCCCTCCCTCCCCCTTCCTCCTTCCCTCCCTCTCTCTCCTCTTTCCTCCCTTTTTCCCCTCCCACAACCATCCCTTTGAGGATCCAGCTCTCCTGGCACCAACAAGGCACTGAGCTTGCTAGCCCTGCTCTTCCTCTGAGCACCCCTGGGCTCCTGGGCATAGACTGAACTGTCCATGTATCTGTCTCCCCTTCTCACCAGGCAGAGCTCCTAGAGGACAGAGAGTGGTCTGCCTGATCACTGCTACTCTGAAGTCCTGGCAGAGAGAAGCCTCTCCAGGAGTGCTGGTTGAATGACTAAATGATAGCAATATGGTAGTGGGCGAGTGCAAGAGTGGGAGCTGGAGGCCTTAGGGAAGGAATGCCTATAGAGGGCAGGGCATCAGCTGGTGCGCCTTGGTAGGACTTCACATTAGTTTATTAGCTCACAGCACAGGGAACAGGGCTATGGTGATAGAGGACAAAGGATGGGAAATTTTGAATGGGAGGGTAAGGAATTGGGACAAGAACCAAGCATGGGGCAAAAGAACACTGGGTGGGTCTGCATGGAGGGGCCTGGGAAGGCAGCCCCGAGTCAGGTGCCCACCATGGGCCAGGGGTCTTTAAAAGGAGCCAGGATACACTACCACAGAAAGTTTTTTGTTTTGTTTTGTTTTTTAACTCTTCTTATCTGCATAAAGCAGAGTCTTCTGAAAGAATTCAGCCGTCATAAATCGTCTCCCTGAGCATTTTACAACCAGGAAAGACTGATTTCTGTCACCAGAGAGAAAAAATCCAGACATCTTCACCTAGATAAGAAATCACCTAACAAACATTGTTACAATATTCCCCTCCCCTCCTCTCCCAGTTCTCCCGAGGGCCCACTTGTCATTCAGGAAAACAAATGATTTGTTTTCCCCAAAGGCCCTTCTTTCCTGCCCCTTCCCCTATGAAGATGGTGTTAAGTGTAGTCTCTCAGTTGTGTCCGGCTCTTCACGACCCCATGGATGGTAGCCCACCAGGCTTCTGTGTCCATGGGATTCTCCAGGCAAGACTACTGGGGTGGGTTACCATTCCCTTCTGCAGGGGATCTTCCTGACCCAGGGATTGAACCCAGGTCTCCTTCATTGCAGGCAGATTCTTTACCATCTGAGGCACCCATATAAATCCCAAATTCTGTCTCCTTGAGTCACATTTTTCTGTGAACTCTTGTGCACAAGAGAGAATAAAAACCTGTCTTTTCTCCTGCTAATCTTTCTGTTCAATTAATTCTCTGGCTCCCTAATACTGAACATCAGAGGGCAGAGGAAGAGATTTTCCTCTCTGACATTTTGTAAGTTTGCCTAATGCTCAGTGTACTTTTTGAGGCAATTGTTAAAGTCTCTGTATTGCCCATGAGGAGGCTGAGGCTCAGAGAAGCTGAATAATCTACTCAAGGACACACAGCGGCTCAGAAGCAGAACTGGACTTCCAACCCACATTTGTCTGCTCCAAGGACTGCCATGGACTCCAGGGCTGTACAGGCATCTCAGGGGAGGGGATGATGGGGCCAGAGATGGGGGGAAGCATGTCCTGGAAGAGATGCTGTTCTGAGCTTGGAAGGAATATCCAGTATGTCTAGGTAGGTTGTGGGGGTGCCCTTCCTCCCAATTATTTTTCTTTTTTAAAAATTTAAATAGAGCTGATATACAGTGTTATGTTATTTTCTGCTGTACAGCAAAGAGGTTCAATTGTACATATATATACATTGTTTTTCATATTTTTTCCCATTATGGTTTATCATCAGACATTAAATATATTTCCCATCCTATATAGTAAGACCTTATTTTTTCTCCCTTTTATATATCATAGTGTGTATCTGGTAATCCCAAACCCCTCATTTATCTCCCTGCCACTATCCCTTTCAGTAACCATAAGTTTGTTTTCTATACCTGTGAGTCTGTTTCTGTTTTGTAAACAAGTTTATTGGTGTCCTCTTTTAGATTCCACATATAAGGGATACCACATTATGTTTTTCTTTGTCTGACTTCATTTAGTATGATAATGTCTAAGTCGTTCCATGTTACTGCAAATGGCATTATTTCTTTCCTTTTTCTGGCTGAAAGATGGAGAAGCTCTAAACAGTCAACAAAAACAAGACCAGGAGCTGACTGTGGCTCAGATCATGAACTCTTTATTGCCAAATTCAGACTTAAATTGAAGAAAGTAGGGAAAACTACTAGACCATTCAGGTATGACCTAAATCAAATCCCTTATGATTATACAGTGGAAATGAGAAATAGATTTAAGGGACTAGATCTGATAGATAGAGTGCCTGATGAACTATGGACTGAGGTTCATGACATTGTACAGGAGACAGGGATCAAGACCATCTCATGGAAAAGAAATGCAAAAAAGCACAATGGCTGTTTGGGGAGGCCTTACAAATAGCTCTGAAAAGAAGAGAGGCGAAAAGCAAAGGAGAAAAGGAAAGATACAAGCATCTGAATGCAGGGTTCCAAAGAATAGCAAGGAGAGATAAGAAAGCCTTCCTCAGCAATCAATACAAAGAAATAGAGGAAAAGAACAGAATGGGAAAGACTAGAGATCTCTTCAAGAAAACTAGAGATACCAAGGGAACATTTCATGCAAAGATGGCCTCGATAAAGGACAGAAATGGTATGGACCTAACAGAAGCAGAAGATATTAAGAAGAGGTGGCAAGAATACACGGAAGAACTGTACAAAAAAGATCTTCATGACCCAGATAATCACGATGGTGTGATCACTCACCTAGAGCCAGAATCCTGGAATGTGAAGTCAAGTGGGCCTTAGAAAGCATCACTACGAACAAAGCTAGTGGAGGTGATGGAATTCCAGTGGAGCTATTTCAAATCCTGAAAGATGACGCTGTGAAAGTGCTGCACTCAATATGCCAGCAAATTTGGAAAACTCAGCAGTGGCCACAGGACTGGAAAAGGTCAGTTTTCATTCCAATTCCAAAGAAAGGCAATGCCAAAGAATGCTCAAACTACCACACAATTGCACTCATGTCACATGCTAGTAAAGTAATGCTCAAAATTCTCCAAGCCAGGCTTCAGCAGTACATGAACCGTGAACTTCCAGATGTTCAAGCTGGTTTTGGAAAAGGCAGAGGAGCCAGAGATCAAATTGCCAACATCCGTTGAATCATCAAAAAAGCAAGAGAGTTCCAGAAAAACATCTCTTTCTGCTTTATTGACTATGCCAAAGCCTTTGACTGTGTGGATCACAATAAACTGTGGAAAATTCTGAGAGAGATGGGAATACCAGACCACCTGACCTGCCTCTTGAGAAACCTCTATGCAGGTCAGGAAGCAACAGTTAGAACTGGACATGGAACAACAGACTGGTTCCCAATAGGAAAAGGAGTATGTCAAGGCTGTATACTGTCACCCTGCTTATTTAACTTATATGCAGAGTACATCGTGAGAAACGCTGGACTGGAAGAAACACAAGCTGGAATCAAGATTGCCGGGAGAAATATCAATAACCTCAGATATGCAGATGACACCACCCTTATGGCAGAAAGTGAAGAGGAACTAAAAAGCCTCTTGATGAAAGTGAAAGAGGAGAGTGAAAAAAATTGGCTTAAAGCTCAACAATCAGAAAACGAAGATCATGGCATCTGGTCCCATCACTTCATGGGAAATAGATGGGGAAACAGTGGAAACAGTGTCAGACTTTATTTTTGGGGGCTCCAAAATCACTGCAGATGGTGATTGCAGCCATGAAATTAAAATACACTTACTCCTTGAAAGGAAAGTTATGACCGAATTCAATAGCATATTCAAAAGCAGAGACATTACTTTGCCAACAAAGGTCTGTCTAGTCCAGGCTATGGTTTTTCCAGTGGTCATGTATGCATGTGAGAGTTGGACTGTGAAGAAAGCTGAGCCCCGAAGAATTGATGCTTTTGAACTGTGGGATTGGAGAAGACTCTTGAGAATCCCTTGGACTGCAAAGAGATCCAACCAGTGCATCCTAAACAAGATCAGTCCTGGGTGTCCATTGGAAGGACTGATGCTAAAGCTGAAACTCCAAAGCCAAACTCCATAGTTTGGCCACCTCATCACTGACTCGATGGACATGAGTTTGAGTGACCTCTGGGAGTTGGTGATGGACAGGGAGGCCTGGTGTGCTGCAATTCACGGGGTCGCAAAGAGTCGGACATGACTGAGTGACTGAACTGAACTGAACTGAATATTCCATTATATATATATATATATATATATATATATATATATATATATATACCAGAGCTTTATTCATTCATCTGTTAATAGACATTTAGGTTGCTTTCAGGTCTTGGCTATTGTGAATAGTGCTGCAATAAACACTGGGCACATGTATACTTTTGAATTAGAGTTTTCTTTGGATACCCCCAATTCTTCATGCCCTTGGTGAAATCAGGTATCATGGTCATCCCATCCCCATCTCAGCCATATCCTAACTCTTCCCTTTGACCATGTAAAAGGGTGGATGTGTTAGGTAGTTAGAATAGGAAAATGGAGTCCAAAATGACAGTGGCTAAAAGACAATGAAAGGGAAAAACCTACGAAAATGGAACAAAAGAAAATCCATGGACTAGAGTAAGAACCTCGGGTGAAACAAACAGCCTTCCTGGCTAGCCCAATTTGCATTGGGCAGGCTTGGGAGGGAGGAGACAAAAAGGAAGCCAAGATGGATTGAGACCTCTTCTTTGGGATCAGCCCACCCTCATGCCTGAAGGGCGTATTATCCTTTGTTTGCCAAATAAAACTCTGAGCTTAAGCTGTAACACCTGTCTGCTGTTTCAAATCTTTGCTGTGGTGAGACAGACCCGAGGAAATTACACACTCTCCCAACAGATGAAACCACATGTTCTAAGTAGCACTTTGGGTACCATTTTTTTCTCAGGTTGTTAGCAGCTTATGAATTAGGAGAATGGATGGTAGACCAATTGAACTGTCTGTAAAGTAGCCAAATGATAACATTTAAAAGACTACTAAGAATAGAACACAACCTTACCAGATAATAATTATTAGGAGAAAAGTATTAAGTTGAAGATGCCCTGAGAAGAGGTGACTACTGCCTTCAGTGCAGGAGACCCCGGCTTGATTCCTGGGTAGGGAAGATCCCCTGGAGAAGGGATAGGCTATATCCCTTTACATTCATAGTCTCATGTGATGGCCATATTAGGTAAGTGACGCTAGACCCCATCCCTTCACCCCTTCCCCTGGATTTTGGTGCTTTACACAATAAAGGTTTATTTCTCTTTTGTGTCTCAGGCTGATCTGGGCTGCCAGACTATGTTCCATGTGGTCATTCAGGGACCAAAGTTCCCTCCATCTGGGGGTCCCACTGTTTCCTAGGGCCTTAGAGCCCTCTACTTGACCCGTTGCTGCAGGCAGAGGCTGAGCACCCAGAGGATAAGAGGAGCAGTTTTAGAGATCAGCTTGAGAGTGGCCCCAAGCGACTTTCCTCACATGACTGTGGACAGAAGGAAGTTGCACAGATCACTGGTACCATTCTTGGGTGGTTGGGAAATGCAGACCAGTTATGGGTCCAGCATTCGCTTCCTCCATGGAGTTTAATAATAAATAAAGAAACCTGTTGACTCAATGGACATGAATTTGAGCAAACTCCTGGAGATAGTGACAGACTGGGAGGCCTGGCATGCTGCAGTCCACGGGGTCATAAAGAGTTGGATACAACTTAGTGACTGAACGAAAACAACAAAACCCACCAGAATGAATGAAGAAAGCACTTGCTGATATGTCCAGCGTTGCCCCTGCACCCAGCTCTGTTTAGGGTCTAGATACCAATGCTCCCAACAGCCCTGCTCGGCACCATCAACAGCCCAGTTTCAGGAAGGAGAAAACTGGAGCAGGAGAGACTCGTTAACTTGTCCAGGAAAGAATCTGAAAGCCAGTGTTTTGACTCAACCCTGTGCCCTAAACCACTGCTTGACTCTGCCTCAATAGAGACATAATCAGTCCAAAAGTGGGCTGATTTTCAGGGGCTCTGCATCAGAATTTATTCATTCTTTTTTATTTTCTTCACCAACAGTCATTCTGAGCTCACACTGCTGTGTGGCAGGCACTCTGCTGGATGGGGTGATGTAGGGGACACCCCACATTCCATGCTCATAGCAGGGGACTTGCAGAACTGTGGTCTTCCACCTCCTCCAGCCTCTGTTTTTTAAGGTCTTTATTGAATTTGTTACAATACTGTTTCTGTTTTATGTGTTTTTTTTTTTTTTTTTACTTGAAGCCATGTTGGATCTTAGATCCCCTGACCAGGGATCAAACCAGCAGCCTCTGCACTGGAAGGCAAAATCTTGCCCACTGGACAGTGAAAGTGAATGTGGAAGTGCCTTAACCATGTCCACTCTTTGTGACCCCGTGGACTCTATGGTCCATGGAATTCTCCAGGCCAGAATACTGGAGTGGGTAGCCTTTCCCTTCTCCGGGGATCTTCCCAACCCAGGGATCGATCCCAGGTCTCCCGCATTGCAGGTGGATTCCTTATCAGCTGGGCCACAAGGGGAGCCTAAGAATACTGGAGTGGGTAGCCTACCCCTTCTCCAGGGATCTTCCCGGGCCTAGGAATCAACCGGGGTCTCCTGCGTTGCAGGCAGATTCTTTACTGATTAAGTAGCCCCCTTCCAGATTCCTCATGGCCTCGACTTGCCTCCCCAACCCTAGTGTGCAACGGCGCCTTTAAGAAAAAAAGAAGCGCTGTTTTGGGAAAGACAAAACCAGTCCACAGGTTTCCAACACCATATCTTCAGTGTTTGTGTACAAAACAGAAGCTGGGCCTGGGGGTGCAGGGCAGGGTGGGGGTACACAGGGTCCACTGTGAGTGGGCTGCGGCTTCCAGGCTAGTTTCAGTCCTGTTTGTCTCTGGCATGGGGTGATGGAGGAGGTATGGGAGGGAGGACCTGCTCCTGCGTGACCCAGCTGTGGCCATGTTCGGCCCAATTCCAGCCAGACCCAGGTCACCCTACCCTGGATAGTCAACCTGGCAGGAACCCTCGACATCGCCCAGGCCGGTGGTCCTCAAACCTGTCCCCCCAAACCTTCTTTCAACTGTGTGTGGCTGTACACTCCAATCTCTGCTCTGAGGACCAGACTGAGTTGTAAAGAGGGCATGGGAGGAAGTCTGACTCTAGGCTTCTGACCCACATGCCACCGGCCACTGGCTGTCCATAAATCCTGGTGTGTGGGTCTTTTCCCAGAGACGCCACCTCCGTCTGCCTTTCTTTCTAACACTGGGGACTTTGCTTACAGAGAGGTGCCTCCTCGGCTCCTGCTGGGGTGGGTCTGAAATGCCCAAACTTGCAGCGCACAATGGGTTTTGGAACATTTTCATGGACACTCCTTGCTTTAAGCTGGTGGAAGGGCCTCCTACTCCAGAGGAATAGGAGACCCTAGGAGGTTCCTTCTGGAAGGGACTTGGGACAAGCTGTTGGTGTTCAGGGCTCCCCCAGGGCAGCAGGCCTTTCCTCCTGTTCCTGTCAAGCCCAGAAACAGCTTGAGGGCAGACAGCACTTTGATAGAGCTGTCTTTTCAGCCAGGGACTATGGCAGCATTGTGTTTCATAGATACCATCATGTTTTCAAATAAAAAGGAAGAAGAGGGTCCCTCTCACAAGTGGTTGTTTATAAGTAACTTATTAAACATTACATCAGGTCGGGGACATTATAGCTAAGAGGATAAGAAATGTACCATGCCTTTACCCAAACATCCATAGTTCTTAAAACATCCTGCAAGGAGTTACTATTATTACTCTGTAGAGGAGTAATGGGGTCTCGATGGACATGAGTTTGGGTAAACTCCGGGAGTTGGTGATGGACAGGGAGGCCTGGAGTGCTGCGATTCATGGGGTCGCAAAGAGTAGGACATGACTGAGCGACTGAACTGAACTGAACTGAATGGGGTCTCAGAAAAAGCGAGTACCTTGATTAAAATGACACGGTCAGGGACTTCCCTAGCAGTCCAGTGGTTAAGATTCTGCGCTTCCACTGCAGAGGCCATGGGTTTGATCCCTGATAGGGGAACTAAGATCCCATAATCCACGCAGAGCAGCCAAAAAGAACCCCCCACAAGCTGACACAGTCAGAAAGTGGTGAAGCCTGGGTTCAGATTTAGTTCTGGAGCTCTTCAGATGGGCGGTAGTTTGGGGACTGGCACCTTCAAGTTTGGACAGGATGCCCAGGTGTAGGAAGACTCAAAGCCCAGGTCATGCCCTGCAGGGGGTACCAGCCAGCCTGACTCCAGAGATGCTCTGATAAGGTGTCTTGGTAAACAGCTCATGACCATCTCAGATGTGACAGGGAGTGAAAGAAGCAGGAAGAAGGCGTGTTACCCAACTTCCTAGCTTGGTAAAGAAGGCAAATCTATGAATCTTTAGGGATGCTTAGGTGGTCAAGTTCAACAGAAAGGCGAGGGAGTGATAGCTGTGAGAGTCAGGCTAGTGGTTAACTTGGTGGGAACGGGGGGCAGTGGGAGAGGATTCAGTGTGGGGATGGTTCTGGGGAATCGCAGTGGTCCACTTCCTGCCCCAGGAGTGATCTTATTGAATGCTGGCTTTGTTATAAGTCATTGAGCTCTGTGTCTGTTTTCCGCCCTTTTCTGTATTTACATGAAGTTTCACAATAAAATAGGTTTGAAGAAGACAGAAAGAGAAAGAAATGCTCAGTTCATAAAACATGTCATTCTGGAAAAGAAAAGAAAACAAAACCCGCCCCTTGCCCAGTGCTCCCAGCCGGAGCAGGCAGCTCCCCCATGGACCTGAAGAATCTTCTGCTGTCTTCTCTTCTGGATGCACCTGCTTTTCTTTTGGTCTCTTCCACAACTGGTGCTGGCAGCACTTGGTTTCTGGTCCATGTTCCTCATGCTTCCTTGATGAGGAGAGTCAGTGCTCCACCTAAGGGACCCTCTCCAGGGGCCAGCCCATCTCCACCCAACCCTGCCGTCGAGCTGGGCCAGTACCAGAGCAGTCATCCATTGTTCTTGCCCATCGAGTCTGCTCTGCTGACAGCTCTGAAGAAAGAGGAGGCCTCAGAATCTGGCAGCATGGGTGTCCTCGGCCTCCCCGGCCACATGCTGCCCCAGATCCTGCCTTGGAGCACCCAGTCCCCAGGAGCCAAAGGCTGCCCACAACTGCCCACCACGAGGCATTTCAGCCCACACCTGGCCAGTGTGTTCTAACAACAGGAGGGTTCAGGCAGGCTCAGCCCTGACCACTTCTCTGAGCCCCTAGACTAAAGATAATCGTATCTCCTTCCCAAGGGCAGGTGCCTGGTTTCAATGTGATGACACAGGAAAGGCACCGGGCACTTATGTGGAAAGGGCCTGACCACATGGCTTCCTTGCCCAGGACAGCCTTCCCTTCCTGCAGGCACAGAGCCCTCCCGGTCGCCTCTAACACAGGCAGGCCAGACACGCCCCCTTCCAACTCCCACAGCCCCTAGCTTGCCCCAGCAAAGGTGTTTCACCTTGCCCTGTACTCCCCCAGGCTGAGAGCCTCTGAAGCACAGGCTTCTGTCTTACATCCTGAGAGCTCTGAATTGGAGGATGCTGACCAGCTTCCAGAGTAACCCCCAGATCTCCCTTCAAGGCCCTTGTTTCCATGGGCTACTCTGGATACAGCCCATTCACTGTGGGTCATTCAAAAGCTAGTTTAAATACATCAGTGAGTTTCGCCTTTTAAGGAAAGCCTATGAAGAGTTAGTTTTTCGGGAGAGTAAAGGATTCTTTTGTACAGCCACAAAACCCGTCTGATTTTTTTTTCTTACATAAATCCACATTTTGAACACTGGGGGATCTGGGAAGCAGACTCCAGGATAGAGATCACTGTGCAGGACTTTTAACAGGAAATGAATGCCATTTTGGTTTTTTGTTTTGGGTGTTTTTTTTTTGGCCACACCATGTGGTTTGCAGGATCTTAGTTACATGACCAGGGATTGAACCTGTGCCTCCCGGCTATGAAAGCGCCAAGTTCTAAGCACTGGACTGCCAGGGAGTTTCCAATAGGAAATGGTCTTGAGGTTGGCACTGGGAGTGGGACGTGGTGGGGAAGCAGGGAAGAGCAGATGGACATGTTGGGCTGCCAAGCCATCCCGGTGGGGCCTCCAAGGGCCCCACGGGCAGTTCAAGGCTGGAACACATTTCAGAGTTTCCCCCACAAGGGGTAAGAGAGCCAGACATCACCTGCCAGTCAGTCCCTGGATACTGGTCACCCAGGAGGGTTGTGACCCTAAGGCGGAAGGCATGTGGTTTGAAGGCAGAGGGGATGTGACCTGAGGGCAGCAATTCTTGCAGGGATTGTGGGGGGCTGCACCTTACCCAGCAACCTGGAGAGAAGGTCCTTCATCCCTGAAGGGGACATTCATGAGTATCCACTACACACACACCCCCACCCCCATCATGTGAAACTTTCATAAGCAAAAATCAGGGAACTGCTGTTTTCTGAGGGTCTAGACTCAGAAAGAGCGCAAGACTCTGGGCTTCATTCTCTCAGAAAATCCTCATAATGGCTTTGTCAGATGGGGGTTATTGCACCCATTTTCCAGATGAGGAAACAGAGGAGAAAGAAGGCCAGTTATCAGCAGAGTGTCAGAGCTTCGCTCCCTGCAGCCAGGCCCCCTGCAATCACCCATATCTTTTCCCTCCCAGTTCCCACCTTGCCTTGTGTAGACCTGCAGCTTGTCCTAGAACCACTCACCCTTCCAGACAGCCGGCCCGGTCACACTCCTGGTGAACTAGAGGCCAATCTGGATGAGACTCAGTGAGGCCGGCCCTGGTCCAGGGCCCAGCATGGGGCCCAGGGCAGGCCAAGGACGGATCCTCGGCCAAGGAAATCCTGGTTCCCAGACAGAATTGGAGTCAGAGATGCAGAGGCTGGCTTCCCTGGAAAGTGCCCCATGCAAGCGCCACCTTGCAGACATGAGGTAGTGAACACACTGGCCTGTGAGGATACCCACTCAACAGACATTGGACACCACAGAGGAGGTGACTGAGTTCTGAGGCTCACTCGAGGCCACCAGTCACGGAGGGTCAGGAGAGGAGTACAGGTCTCCCTGACTCTCTTTCTCTTCTTCCCAGGTTTGGACCCTAATCCTTCCATAAAGATGCTCTGAAGTGACTTATGCCAAGGCTGGCAGGGTGGGAGTACTCATGTCCATTGAGGAAAGCACCTCACCTATGGCTAACCTTGGCTATGACCTTGGGAAAGACTGAAGAGCTTGCGCTGCTGGGTGGAAGAAGACAGTCCTGGCAGGGCAGGGGGTGGTAGTGGGGTCACACAGCCGAGATCACCATTGCTTTTACCCAAGGCCAATCAGACAGAGGGTGGAAGGCCCATGGGACTTCTCTCTGTTGCAGGAAGGGGGACCCCTTCCAGGGCGCGAGAGTGGGCTCTTGTCTAACACTCAGAAATGAATTGTCAGAGGAGACACACGTGATGACAAAGCGAGAGACTTTATTAGGAAGGGGCGCCCAGGCAGAGGGCAGCAGGGTAAGGGAACCCAGGAGGACTCGCCATGTGGGTGGCAGCCTCAGGTTTTATGGTGATGGGCTCAGTTTCCGGGTTGTCTCTGCACAGTCGTCTTGCTTGGCTCATATTTGGTCTGACTCAAGGTCTTTCCTAATTACGTGTGCCTCTCTCAGCCAAGATGGATTCCAGCAGGAAGGCTTCTGGGAGGCTGGCAGGACATACAGACTGGAGTCTCCTCCCTCTTTTTGGCCCTGCCCTAATTCTTAGATTTCAGCAGCAGCATCATGTTCCTTATCGGAACCTTCTGCTATGAGACAACTCATGCAAGTGGTTATCATCACGCCTGGCCAAAAGGTTGGTCAACGGTTCCCTACCACTTCTGGACAAAGGCATGTGTACCTTTCAAAGGAGGCGGGGAAGGGTCTCTCATCACCTCCCTGGTGGCAACTTGAGAATAGGGTCTGGCTCAGTGTCCCTGCTGGAGGCCTTGATTCTGCCACCTGCACATCCTCTCGGGGCTGGACCAGCACCTTCCACCGCTGCCCAGAGCCCGCTAATCAGAGTCATTTTCTCCACGCTGAGAGAGCCCAGGCTGTAGAGCTCTCGATATGTGGAGTTGACTGTCTCCTGCAGCAGGATGGCCATCCTTGGGAAGTGGGCTTTGCTTCACTTATTGCTGTATCATCTGTACCTGGAGCAGAGCCTGGACAGGCAGACGCCCCATGAAGAACAAGTTCTGAGAGAAAAGCTGGCAAGGTTGGGCCTCTCCCAGTGTCCCCACCACCCTGCCTTTCCTCCCTGTCTCCCTTGCTCTCGGTAGCCTGGCCTTTCCTCTCTGCAGATTTCCAGTTCCCTGGAGGGACATTGGCTCTCAGAGATCCTGGGCCCAGGCTCACTGGAGTCAGCTGGTGGGGTAGGGGAGGGGAGAGGTACCCGGGTGGCTCAGGAAAGTGGCTCTGGCCAGAGTGAGTGCTGGCAGCCACGTGGCATGTCTGCACTGTCTGAGACAAGTGTCATGATTTATTATTTTCTCCTCTCCTTTCCCTAATCAACAGTGAGCTTTTGGACATAGGGTACCATCTCATCTTGCTGTTGTATTTTCAGAGCACTGAGCCCAGAGGCAGAGACACACACATCATTTGGGTCACAGATCTGAATTCGACACAGACCCTGTCCTCCAGGCACTCACTGGCTAAAATGGCAAACAGTTCATTAAAATACAGTGTGACAGGGGACATGAAGATGTTGGGGAGGGCCTGGAAGGGGCCCTACACCCAGTCTCAGTCATGGGGAAGGCCTTTCTGGAGATGAAGCTCTAGGTGGATGAGTTTTAAAACTTATTTCCCTATTCTAATTTTCTGCATGTTTAAAGAAGTAATTTCAAATTTGGAGAAAAGTTGCAAAAATTGTGCAAAGAATTTCCAATATCCTTCATTCAAATTCCTTTCTTTTGGAAAGTAAATTCCACATTTACTTTCTTTCCCTCTCTCTTCCCCATATCTATCATTTATCTATCTATCCATTATCTATCATCTTCCTCATCATTTATCTATAACGCTCAAATTTTATTTTTTCTAAGGTGTTTCAGAATAAGTTGCAGATATGGTGACCTTTTACATCTGAATAGTTCAGTGAGAGTTTCCTAAACGCAAGAGCAACCCCAGTACCATGATCAACATTAGGAAATTGTAGGGAGTGTTGTGGGCAGCCTGTGGATGTGGAGATGGGTGGTGCGTGTAGTAGTCTGAGCAGGGTTTCTGTGCTGAGCACCTGGGAGGCGTGGAGGAGGCCAGACTGCAGAGCAGGCAGCCCCGGCAATGGAACAGCCCTGGTACTAAGGTGATCTGAGCAGCGTTTCTATGCTGAGCGCCTGAGAGGCGTGGAGGAGGCCAGACTGAAAGGCAGCCTGGGCAATGGAACAGCCCTGGCACTAAGGTGAGTGTTGGCACGGGGAGCCCTGCAGACGTGCAGGCTGGGCAGCCTGGGCTCTGGTACACACCTTAAACTGTATCTCTCAGGTCCTCCTGGCCTGGAGTGATAATCCCGGTGGCTGAGGGCCCTAGGTTCATGGGGCAACCCAGTGGCCCTGCTCAGTTCAGCAAGAACAGAATGTACTCCAGGAGCCCAAGGAACAGGGAGTGGAAGGGCAGGGAAGAAACAGAAAAAAGTGAGAGATAATAAGTGTCTGGCATGGGCCAGGCCTGTTTTGTAACCTGTGATGACATCTCCCAGTGGGTGAGTCACTGTTCTTCTTCGAGCCCTACTCCTTCCGCATTCACCCACCCCCACAACCATCCTGCTTCAGCTGCCTGGCACTGTCCCGCCTGCCTTGATCCTCAGGACTGAGCACAAGAACTTGGGGTTGTTCACAGTGGGGTTCAAATCTTACCATGGCTGCTGTGTGAGTCTGAGCAAGTTGCTTGACCTCTCTGAGCCTCAATTTCACTTCTCTAAAGCCTGAATGGCAGTCCATCCCTTGTAGGTTACGGTGGGGATAACCTGGGCCTGGCTCACCTGCCAGGGTGCCTGGTACTTAGTATTATTCAGTAGGTATCTATGGAACTGAGAGGGAGGTAAAGGGAAGTAAACTCATAAGATCATGCCTGGCCTACAGCAGATCTAGAGGAAACATCAGTTATTTTAAATGAGGGCTTTAAACCATCCAGTCATGACCACTGCATCTGCTCAGAGGCAGGTAACCCAGGCTGAGACCACAATGCTGAAGGTGATGGGTGGTCCTGGTGGGCTGGTCACAGCCAGCCTCCCCACCTGCATGTGTGCTCTCATACCTTGAAGACCCCTGCAGCCAGGGGACTAAGCTGGGGGTGCTGATGGATCTCATAGGTAGGACCGCCAAGGCTGGTACCCGGCTGTGGGAGCCCCAGGCAATGAGCTGCGTGGAGGAGAATGCCGGCGTGCTGATGGGAGGGGTGGGCTGCCAGGGCCTTCCTCTCCTTCCCCCACCCTCACCCCCCACCCAGGTACATCAACACCTGGCCCTCCTCCCACAGACCTGTGCTTCACCTACCTCTCTTGGCTGCTCTGGGAGGTTTGAAGGTGTTGCAAATTGCTCTGTGATGTTCTGGAGCCAAACCATGTCCCTGGCCCACAGCCCACCCCCTGGGGCTTGGCGTCTGCTGCTTTGTCCCTGGAAGACAAGCTGCCTTTGAGGGCCCGGAGTTCTGAAGTCTTTGGTTTGAAAGGGCCAGGTCAGCAGCATCCTCACCTGGCTGGGAGTGAAGATGTGCCTCCCTGAGGGTCAAGGAGAATCGACGAGGAGGTCAGAGGATGCAGCCTTGGGCTGCTTCTATCTCAGGCCCCAACCACCCAAAGGTGCTTCTGTGGCTGAGTGGGGTAGAGACTCAGAGCCTGTGCTCTGAAGCCAGACAGCCTGGGAGCCACTTACTCCCAGTGTGACCTTGGACAGCTGTCTGCCCTTTCTGCTCAGTTTTCTCACTGGTAAGGTGGAGGTGGGAACAGTCTTCACCTCTAAGTAGTTCTGTGCCAGGTAAATGAGCTAATGCCAGTAAACTGTTTAGAACAGCCTGGACTCGTGGGCTCTGTGAAAACATGAGCCATCACTATGAGAATGCAGGAACAGAATAGATCCTTCTTTGGGGCAGGATGAGGACAGCTTTCCCTCAGCTGAACCTCTTGCCCTCTGTGATCTAGCCCCACCCTCCATCTACCCTTACTTTTGACCTCTCCCTTCCATTCATGGCAGCCCCAAGAGCTGATTTACTTTTCAGAACTCACTCAGGCCTTCGCCGCCCACCAATGCAGGGGTCCCCTTCCCTCTGACCATCCTGCTTCCTTCTGTCAGGTTTGTAGGGGATACTGGAATGTTGCTATGAGGCTTGGTGAGGCAGCAACCATTTTGCCACCGTGAGGCAATACACATAAAGGAAAGGAGTCTCAGAGAATTTGAAGCCAGATGTATTCTTATCTTCTACAATGTCTAAAGAAAGAAAATTTCTGTCACAGCTACACAGAAGCAAACACTGGCAGTGCCCAGTCCAGCAATGACCACAAGAACCTTTTTAGTCAATGCCCTTTCAGAATTCTGGACCCATTGGTTTCTCTAGCTCTCTCTGTGCCACATTCATGCTCTCTGAGCAACCTACGTATGGTTGTTTGTCTTCTGATGATGGTCTGCTGTGGGAAGAAGGCAGTCACAAGCCAAGAACAGTTTCCATCATGTCCCAGGGATACTCATTATAAATAAATGCACAGACCTGAAGGTTTATACATGTGAGTCCATCTGAAGAGATGGAGCTGCACGTGGGGTGTCCCCTAAAGCAGATTTCCAAAGCCTTGTGCTGTGGAACTCTTACCCATGAGCTTGGGAATTGCAGAAGAAGCGCAATGCCTGTATGATGAACAGGCATAAGATTTATGTAGAATAAATCTTGCCTGCCCCACCACAGCCGAGTTCCTGAGAGCAAGACCTGCACATACTTCACCTCCAAGTGCTGAGCAGGGGACCCAGCCCTTGCAGGGATCCCCAAGAGCATGCCAAGGATCAATACCTCGCTAGTGTGAGCAGTGAGGCCTCCAAGCAGGAGCAGCAGACCAGAAGACAGGGAGCCAGACATCTATGTCCGCTGCTCCTAGCCACCTTAATTGATCCCAGGTGCCCGGGACCCTCAGCCCATTTCTGTAGGTGCTGGAGGGACACGATTCCCAGACACCTGAGTCCGTGGCTGTGGTCCAGAGCTGCAGGTGGGTTTCCTACAGAGGGAGCTGCTCTTTGAATCTGCTTTGCCTTTTCCAGAGCCTTCTCTCAGAGCATTTCTGAGTTCTATTTGGTTAGCTGTCACACAAGGATTTCTTGAGCCCTCTATGTGGAGAAAGACTGAGGTCTGGCTGCAGACTGGATTTCATTTGGATTCAAATTCAGGTCTGGGTCAGGACCAGATGTGGCCTCCTGGATAAGGTGAAGGTTAATATTAAAGCCAGGCTGGAGGGTGAGTTTTGGGTCACATTTTTGTCCATCGTGCAGGATGTGGAAGTTGGAGTTGGACTTTTACAGGATTGACCCTCTGGGACCCTCTGAGCTGCCCCTCCCTCCCCTTAGCACCTACTGCACCTGCCACTAAAAGGCTGATGGGTTCGTGTTGAGTTTCTCCCAGGTGTTCTGGCTGTTGGGTGATGATATCACCTTCCCGCGGGCAGGGCCCTGGCCTTCCACTGACTGGGAACCTGCAGCTTTAGCCAGATGGCTGGAGGAGCAGTGTTGATGTCTGCCCGTCCAGCTGGGCGCACTTGCCTCCTGAGGATCAGATCCGTGGTGTTCCTTCACTGCCAGGCTCCCACCCTCCCTGCCTGGCCTTGACTTCCAGAGGTGAATGGGGTTGTGATCAGAGGTACTGCAGAGCCAAGTTCCCAGGGTCTTGTGAAGCCAAGATTAGAAGCTGGCTCAGGGGGTGCAGACAGTTATGTCCGGCGCTCGTCACTCTGAGACAGAGCCATTGCGGGTTTGCTCGGGTGAACGGGTCCAGGCAGCTGGGGGGATACCGAGGGCAGGGGGGGAGGTGGGAGGGAGTCAGGGTGACAGAGCCGCATGAGGCTGCCTCTGGAGCTGCCACCGCCTTCTGGAGAGAGGGAACATGGTGTGCATGCGTGTCCTCAAGCAGGAAACCCAAGGCTTGTTGATCTTGAGCGCCTGCCGGAGTCTTGGCCCCAGTTCCGGGCGCGTCTCATCCAGCCTGTGAACACTGGATCTGGGGGCCGGTGGAAGGGGGAGATGTAGGGGACCTGGGTGGACCTGGGTGGACCTGGGTGCCTCTGTCATCAAGGCCCGCCAGCGAGGCAGCGCCTCCCAAGGGACAGCTGGAAAGGTCCCCACTGAGCACCTACTGGACACGGGAATTGTTCAGAGGGCATTAGATGCACTGTTTCATTTCAGCCGGGGAGCAAGTCTGCAAGAGTTCAGCCTCATTACGCAGGGATGCAAAGCAGGTGTGACAGGAGTAAGACCCAGGCCTCGGCATTTTTTCTTAAGAGAACATCCTTCCCATGTGACAAAACAGAGACCAGAGAGATTCTCAAACCCACTGTCTTGACCTGAGTTCACCCAAGCAGAGCCTGAGGCTTCCGGCCTCTGTGTGAAATCTTCTGGGGTAAGTACTGAAACGGAGCAGGACCATATGGTCCTTGCCGCCCCCCTATGTCCTCTGCCTGCCTTTTGCCTATGGAAAACTTTAATCAAAGAATAAGTTTAATCAGAGAAGTGAGAAATGCTGAAACAAAGGAAAACAGTCAAAGGAGGCTAAATAATAATACTCTAGTCATTAAGCACAGTCAAGGACGTTTGGTTCTTTCTCAAGGGTTATAGATAATATTCTGAGCCATATCCTGTGAGCTGTCTTATAGATACCGAAACACCAGGTGGAGAAGCTAGCTACATGATGGCCAGACTGGACCCAGGACAGGAGCTGCCACAGTTCTTAGAATGGACCACAGAGAAATGGAGACAAATGGACCGTGGAACTGAAGATTAACTGTACCTGAAACAAACAAGATGATGCTGGTCAGACCACTGATGATCAGTTTGAAGATGACTGTTAGAGATGACTGTGCTGCTTTTGCATGTAACACCCCACCCTGGCCCCATCTAAAGAGCTGTCACCCTCTGCTTGTTGGGGGGTGGGGATCAGCCCCTGGACAGATGTCTGCCACCCTCTGGTTGCCAGCATCTGAAATAAAGCGAAGTTTCCACCAATCTGGCCTGTTTACTGGCTTTTGAGTGGCAAGCGGCTGGACCTCCCCATCTCCCCCACATCCCTTTTGGTAACAGTATGACCCTTGGGAGATGGAGCGATGGAGAGGGGAGGGCATGGGCTGGGGTGGAGAACGGATGCTTGGATGGGATTGATGACAGACCCCTGGGTCCTGGCTTCAAGAAGTGACACATACTCCTCCCGGGGGAGGGAGACGGGGGACTTATCCGTAGGCCCCTGTATCCCACCATTTCCTATTGTGACTGTGTGGCCACCAGACAGAGAATGCTCCATGGATGAGAACTCAGAGCTGGTCCCCACAGGTACCCAGGTGGCTGGAGCAGAAGACAGGTGAGATCCAGAAGGCGTGAAGCTGTGCAGACCGAGAGGCTGATATGTCCAGTCTCCTCATCATACAGTTAAAGATACTGAGAGGGGACACAAAAGGCCGTGCCTTGGTGGCTGGACCAGGACTGGCTTGAGATCTCTTGACACTCAGACGACTGAGGTGACTGAGGTGGTGACAGGCAGAAGGTGACCTGGCTCTGGGTGTGCATGTAAAGTCTGTGTAATATACAGAGAGAGTCTTTGGAGTGAAAGGTAGGTGGCCAGTAATGAAGCAAGAATGCAGTCTTCTCTAGAAAGTTCTCAGGTGTATGTGCCCTTTATAAAGAAGGATGCCTGCTGCCTCCAGGGCTGGGAGGTCTGAGCCCAGTGTCCAGGCCTCTGTCCCAGTCTTTGGAGGGGTTTCAGGCCAGTCCAGGCCCAGTCAGGGCCTTGACATCAGTCACACCCAGGAGGAGAGGGGCCAGGGGGACAGCCCATCTGGGCTGTGGAGCTGTTCCTACTGGGTCTCAGGCAGCCCAGGGGCCCAGGTAGAGCAAGAATGATGAGTAACTGGGCTTTGGCATCCAAGTAAAACCCACCTCAAACCCCAGACGAAACCGCCGCCAGAGCCTGCCAGCTGCCGCTGCCAGAGTCATCAATACGTATTGTTCCCTTAGACATGTTCCCTCAGCGCTTCTGACCACTGGGTTCCGGGGACAGGCTCGGTGTGGGCTTACACTCTGAGGATGGACACATCTTAATGGGATCTGTTCCCCAAGCCACTCTACCCAACAGCCTCCAGCAGCAGGGTCACGGGGAGGAAGGCAGCTTTCAGGCTGGACGAGGCCAGAAAGCCGGCACCAGGCCGCGAAAGCTGGTTGACCTTGGCCTTAGAAATTCCTCGGCTACTCAAAGGGGTGATCACAGGGCCCTCGCTCTCATAGCGTTGGCGTGAAGGATACAAAAATTCCTGAGCAAAGCGTTGAGCAGGAAGGAGTGGAGTGTAGCGTTCCTGCTACTTCTCAGCCATGCTGGGAGGCGTCAGGCTTTTGGCAAAGAACGTGGGGGGGGGTCCTGGTCGACAGGCCTGAGTTCCCACAGCAGTCTCCTCCACCCCACACATGTGATCTTTCTAAGCTTCAGTTTCCTCATCTGTGAAATGGAGCCAGTGAAGATAGCCAGCAAGATGGTTGGGAGAGCTAGAAGTTGGGCAGGCCTGGCTCTCAACTTATTGCCAGGGGCTGGCGGACTTGTGAAAATGACACGGCAACACAGTCACCTAGAAGACGACTCTCCAGGTTAGACCAAGCATCGGGGCCAGAGCGAGGGCCACATCCTCTCTATGAGGCCAATGTCAAGACACACCTCTTCTGTGAAGACCTCTTGAGTTCTTTCAGTGCTCATCTGGGCTCTTCCTTTAGACAACTAGACCCCACAGTGTCCAGACTACTCTTTTTAGCTTTATCTTACTGCAGGGGATACTGTTATTGGGATGGGGAGAATACTGCCCAGCATATTTGTCCCTGCCCATCCTATTGAGAGGAAGGCCCCTTTATGTGATACTGGCAGGATATAAGCCACTCCACTCTGAAAGCTGAAGAGGGCAGATGTACCCTCATCAAGTTCCTTGGCATGTTGACCAGGCTTGTGCAGAAAGACACTGCTATCCAGGGCTCAGAATCTTAAGTGGTGACATCATTCAAAGGGAGAGTTGGACACCGTTCCCCATGGCCAAGGCTAGAGGTGAGCACAGCAGTCCTAGAGACCAGCCTCAGTGAGGCGGACCTTGCCCAGAGGAGCCGGGGGTATGACTGGCTGTGCTTTTGGCTTCCAGCCTCCTTTGGCTCCTGGCCATTTCCTGAGCTTTGTTCTCCCACCTTCCTGTCGATTTTGAGATCCCTGGCAGCCAAAGTTGGGTTTCTGTTGTTTGCACTCAACACACATATTTTTGCATTTGCATGATACCAACTGTTCCAGGTGAGCAAATACTCTTCCCTTCAAATGGATTACAAGCCCCAAGAGCAGAAATGCTGCCTTACACCCTGGTGTAATTCCCACCAAATGCCTCCCAGTATGGGTAGACCAAGTGTACGGGTGAAGCTCAGACTGTCAAACAGCACTGGGATGGGATCCAGGTTCTGATACTTATGGAATTTGGGGTTTTGAGAAGTTAATCACCATGGGCCTTAGTTTTGTCATCTGTAAAATGGGCAGGAATGTACCTACTTCCTAGGGTCTAGGGATAGGATGGGCACATGAGGGAGAGGATGGGACTCAGGCTGCTCACAAACCAGCTTCTCATAATGGACTGGTCTGAGGATGCAGATAGGGGCAGGGGTGAGGCTCTAGGAGGGGGGTTGGGGCCCCAAGTGTGAGAAGCGATGATGAGCAGAGGCAAAGTACCTGATAATTAATTCTGTTTTCATCATTGTTAGATTTCACTTTGCCATCTTTGTTATTTATATTTATTCCCTTTAATATCCACTTATGATAAAAAACAAAAACAAAGTCTCAATAAAGTGGGTAAAGAGGGAACATACCTCAATATAATAAAAGCTGTATATGACAAGCCCATAGCTAGCATACTCAAAGGTGAAAAACTCAAAGCATTACCTCTAAGGTCAGGAGCAAGACAAGGATGCCCACTCTCACCACTTTTATTCAACATAGTATTGGAACTCCTAGCCACAGCAATCAGGCATGGAAAAGAAATAAAAGGAATCCAAGTGAAAAAGAATAAGTAAAATTGTCACTCTTTGCAGGTGACATAATACTAAACACAGAAAACCCTAAAGATGCCACCAAAAACCTACTCGAATTCATCAGTGAATTCTGTAAAGTTGCTGGCCAATATAGAATTAACACCCAAAATTTACAAAGAACTCATGCAACTCAACATCAATAGAACAAACAACTACAAACTTTCCTGGTGGTCCAGCGGTTTAGACTCCATGCTTCCACTTCAGGGGACATGGGTTCAATCCCTGTATGGGGAACTAAGATTCTGTATGCTGCACAGTGTAGCCAAAAACACAAACACAAAAACAAAACTCAAACAACCCAATTAAAAAATGGGCAGAAAATGTAAATAGGCATTTTTCCAAAAAAGACATACAGATGGCCAACGGGGACAGAAAAAGATGCTCAACATCACTAATCATCAGGGAAATGCAAATTAAAACCACAGTGAGACATCACCTCCTACCTGTCAGAAGGACTATTATCAATAAGACAAGTAACAAGTGTTGGTGAGTATGTGAAGAAAGAGGAACACTTACTACCACTGATGGTAATATAAACTGCTGCAGTCACTATGGGAAACAGTATGGAGATTCCTTCAAAAATTAGAAATAGAACTACCCTTGACCCAGAAATCTTACTGCTGTATATTTATTCAAAGAAACAAAAATATTTTAGAAAAGATACATGCATCCCAATGTTCATAGAAGCATTATTTACAAGACATGGCTAAGTGCCCATCAACAGATGAATGGATAAAGAAGATGTGGTGTATATATATGTATATATAGACACACACACATATATATAATGGAATATTACTCAGCCTTGAAAAAAAGAATGAAATCTTGATATTTGCAGCAACGTGGATGGACCTAGAGGATATTATGCTGAATGAAATAAGTCAAACAGAGGAAGACAAATACTATGTGATTTCACTTATACGTGGAATCTAAAACAAATGGAATAAATGAACAAACAAAACAGGAACAGACGCACAGATACAAAGAACAAATAGGTGGCTGCCAGCGGGAGGGGTGAGGGGGAATAAGTGAGGGAGATTAAGAGGTACAAACTCTCAGTTACAAAGTAAATGAGTCACAGGTATAAAGTGTACAGTGTGGAGAATATAGTCAATAATTATGTAATATCTTTTTATAATGACAGATGGTAATTAGACTTATCTTGGTGATCACTTTGAAATGTATAGAAATATCAAATCACTATGCTGTGTAACAGGAACTAACATCGTGTTTCAGGTCAATTATACTTCAAAAACAGACAAACTCAGAAAAAGAGATCAGATTTGTGGTTACCAGAGGCGGGGTTGAGGGAACTGGATGAAGGTAGTCAAAAGGTACAAATTTTCAGCTGTAAGATAAGTAAGTAAGGGATGTAATGTACACCATGATTAATTTAATTAGCACTTCTGTGTGTTATGCATGAAAGCTGTTAAGAGATTAAATCCTAAGAGATCTTATCACAGGAAAAGAATTTTTTTCTATTTCTTCAGTTTTATGTTTATATGAGATAATGGATGTTCACTGAACTGACCTTAATAATCATTTCATGAGATATGTAAATCATTATGCCATACTCCTTAAAATTACACAGTACTGTATGTCAGCTGTATCTCAATAAACTAGAAGAAAAAAGTTTTTAATCTTATTTCTTGGTTGACATTTCCAAAGATTCATATTTTTTCTCCCAAACAAAGCCTGAATTCCTTGAGGAAGAAGGTTTTGTACTTTTCACCTTTTTATCTTTCGTAGCATCCACTGCATAGTACAGGCATACCTTGTTTTACTGTAGTTTGTTTTATTGTGCTTTTCTTTTCTTTTTTCTTTTTTCAGCAAACTGAATGTTTGTGGCAACCCTGTCAAGCAAGACTGCCAGTGCTGTTTTTCCAACAGTATTCGTGTACTTCATGCCTCTGTGTCAAACTTTGGTAATCTTTGCAACATTTCAAACTTTATCATCATTATTATATTTGCTATGGTGACCTGTGATCAATGATCTTTGATGTTACTATTGTATACTTGTCTGGGGCACCATGAACCATGTGCATTTAAGATGGCAAATGTAATCAATAAATGTGTGTGTTCTGACTCCTCCATCAACTGGCTGTTTCCTAGTCTCTCTTTCCTTGGTCCTACCTATTCCCCAGGACACAACAATATCGAAATTTGGCCAATTAATAACATTATAGAGCCTGAGACAGAACTGTGTTTGGGTGTCTCCTGAGGATATACGGGTCAGCAGTGGAGCTGCAGGGGCAGGGGCTCTGGGTGCAGTAGACCCGGGTATCGTATAAGCCCTCTTGGAGGAGGTCACCATTAACCCACCATAGAGCCACCAGAACTTACACAGGACAGGGGAAACAGACTCTTGGAGGGCACAAACAGAACCTTGTGAGCACCAGGACCCAGAGGAAAAAGCAGTGACCCCACAAGAGACTGACCCAGACTTGCCCGTGAGTGTTCAGAAGTCTTGGCAGAGGCTTGGGTTGGCCGGCTTGCTGCAGGGCTGGGGGCACTGAGTGTAGCAGTGTGTGCATGGGACCTTTTGCAGGAGGTCGCCATTATCTGCATTACCTCCACCATAGTTTGGCCTCAGGTCAAATAACAGGGAGGGAACACAGCCCTGCCCTTCAACAGAAAATTGGATTAAAGATTTACTGAGCTTGCCCCTGCCCATCAAAACAAGACCCAGTTTCTCCCTCAGTCAATCTCTCCCATCAGGAAGTTTCCATAAGCCTCTTATCCTTTATCCATCAGAGGGCAGACAGACTGAAAACCTCAGTCACAGAAAACTAACCAATCTGATCACATGGACCACAGCCTTGTCTAACTCAGTGAAACTATGAGCCATGCGGTGTAGGGCCACCCAAGACGGACAGGTCATGGTGGAGAGTTCTGACAAAACGTGGTCCACTGGAGAAGAGAATGGCAAACCACTTCAGTATTTTTGCCTTGAGAACCCCATGAACAGTATGAAAAGGCAAAAACATAGGACACTGAAAGATGATGCCCCTGGTTGGTAGGTGCCCAATATGCTACTGGAGATCAATGGAGAAATAAATCCAGAAAGAATGAAGAGATGGAGCCAAAGGAAAAACAACAGCCAGTTGTGGATGTGACTGGTGATGGAAGTAAAATCTGATGCTTTAAAGAACAATATTGCATAGGAACCTGGAATGTTAGGTCCATGAGTCAAGGCAAATTGGAAGGGGGCAAACAGGAGATGGCAAGAGTGAATATCAACATTTTAGAATCGGCAAACTAAAATTGACTGGAATGGGTGAATGTAACTCAGATGACCATTAGCTCTACTACTGTGGGCAAGAATCCCTTAGAAGAAATGGAGTAGCCCTCATAGTAAAAAATGACTCCAAAATGCAGTACCTGGGTACAATCTAAAAAAAAAACCCCACCAGAAAGATCTCTGTTCTTGAAAAATCAGAATGATCTCTGATATTGAAAGGTAAACCATTCAATATCACAGTAATCCAAGTCTATACCCAGACCAGTAATGCTGAAGAAGCTGAAGTTAATGGTTCTATGAAGACCTGCAAGACCTTCTAGAACTAACACCCAAAAAAGATGTCCTTTTCATTATAGGGGACTGGAATGCAAAAGTAGGAAGTAAAGAAATACCAGGAATAACAGGCAAATTTGGCCTTGGAGTACAGAATGAAGCAGGGCAAAGGCTAATAGAGCTTTGCCAAGAGAATGCACTGGTCATAGCAAACACCCTCTTCCAACAACACAAGAGAAGACTCTACACATGGACATCACCAGATGGTCAACACTGAAATCAGATTGATTATATTCTTTGCAGCCCAAGATGGAGAAGCTCTATACAGTCAGCAAAAACAAGACTGGGAGCTGACTGTGGCTCAGATCATGAACTCCTTACTGCCAATTCAGACTTAAATTGAAAAAAGGAGGGAAAACCACCAGGTCAATCAAGTATGACATAAATCAAACCCCTTAGGATTATACAGTGGAAGTGACAAAGAGATTAAAGGGATTAGATCCAATAGAGTGCCTGAAGAACTATGGGGAGAGGTTCATAACATTGTACAGGAGGCAGTGATCAAGACCCTCCCCAAGAAAAAGAAATGCAGAAAGGCAAAGTGGCTGTCTGAGGAGGCCTTACAAACAGCTATGAAAAAAGAGAAGTGAAAGGCAAAGGAGAAAAAGAAAGATACCCATTTGAATGCAGAGTTTCAAAGAATAGCAAGGAGAGATAAAGACTTCCTCAGTGATCAATGCAAAGAAATAGAGGAAAACAATAGAATGGGAAAGACTAGAGATCTCTTCAAGAAAATTAGAGATACCAAGGGAACTTTACATGCAACGATGGGCTTGATAAAGGACAGAAATGGTATGGACCTAACAGAAGCAGAAGATATTAAGAAGAGGTGGCAAGAGTACACAGAAGAACTATACAGAAAGATCTTCACTACCCAGATAATCAAAATGCTGTGATCACCTACCTAGAACCAGACACACTGGAATTCAAAGTCAGGTAGGCCTTAGGAAGCATCACTACGAACAAAGCTAGTGGAGGTGATGGCATTCTGGTTGAGCTGTTTCAAATCCTAAAAGATGATGCTGTGAAAGTGCTTCACTCAACACGCCATCAAATTTGAAAAACTCAGCAGTGGCCACAGGACTGGAAAAGGTCAGTTTTCATTCCAATCCCAAAGAAGGGCAATGGCAAAGAATGTTCAAACTACCGCACAATTGCACTCATCTCACACACTAGTAAAGTAATGCTCAAAATTCTCCAAGACAGGCTTCAACAGTACATGAACCATAAACTTCCAGATGTTCAAGCTGGATTTAGAACAGGCAGAGGAGCCAGAGATCAAATTGCCAACATCCGTTGGATCATCGAAAAAGCAAGAGAGTTCCAGAAAAATATCTCTTTCTTCTTTATTGACTATGCCAAAGCCTTTGACTGTGTGGATCAAAAGTCTGTGGAAAATTCTGAAAGAGATGGGAATACCAGACCACCTGACCTGCCTCTTGAGAAATCTGTAAGCAGGTCAAGAAGCAACAGTTGGAACTGGACATGGAACAACAGACTGGTTCCAAATCGGGAAAGGAGTACGTCAAGGCTGTATATTGTCACCCTGCTTATTTAACTTATATGCAGAGTACATCATGAGAAATGCTGGACTGGATGAAGCACAAGCTGGAATCAAGAGTGCTAGGAGAAATATTAATAACCTCAGATATGCAGATGCTGCTGCTGCTAAGTCACATCAGTCGTGTCTGGCTCTGTGCGACCCCATAGACAGCAGCCCACCAGGCTCCCCCATCCCTGGGATTCTCCAGGCAACAATACTGGAGTGGGTTACTATTGCAGATGACACCACCATCGTTGCATAAAATGAAGAGGAACTAAAGAGCATTTTGATGAAAGAGAAAGAAAAGAGTGAAAAAGTTGGCTGAAAACTCAACATTCAGAAAACTAAGATTATGGCATCTGGTCCCATCACTTCATGGCAAATATGTGGAGCAACAATGGAAACAGTAAGAGACTTTATTTTGGGGGGCTCCAAAATCTCTGCAGATGGTGGCTGCAGCCATGAAACGAAAAAACGCTTGCTCTTTGGAAGAAAAGTTAAGACCAACCTAGACAGCTTATTAAAAAGCAGAGACATTGCTTTGCCAACAAGGGTCTGTGTAGTCAAAGCTTTGATTTTTCCAGTAGACATGTATGGATTTGACAGCTGGACTATAAAGAAAGCTGAATGTTGAGGAATTAATGCTTTTGAACTGTGGTGTTGGAGAAGACTCTTGAGAGTCCCTTGGACATCAAGGAGATCCAACCAGTCCTTCCTAAAGGAAATCAGTCCTGAATATTCATTGGAAGGACTGATGCTGAAGCTGAAACTCCAATATTTTGGCCACCTGACTTGAAGAGCTGACTCATTGGAAAAGACTCTGATACTGGGAAAGATTGAAGGTGGGAGGAATAGGGGATGATAGAGAATGAGATGGATGGATGACATAACCAACTCATTGGACATGAATTTGAGTAAACTCCAGGAGTTGGTGATGGACAGGGCGGCCTGGCGTGTTGCAATCCATGGGGTCACAAAGAGTCCGGCACGACTGAGTGACTGACCTGAACTGAATAACCTTAGAATGGCTTTGAAGTGAAAGGAAGAGTCAAATAAAACACTAGAAATGATAAAGCTTAATGAGGAAGACATGTTGAAAGCCAAGACAGGCTGAAAGGTAGGCCTCTAATGCCAAACAGTCAACCAAGTTTTGAATACAAAGGAAAAGTTCTTGACGGAAATTGAAAGCTGCCCCAGTGAACACACGAATGATTAGAAACCCAAGCGGGGAGGGATAGAGCTGGGCTGGTGGACATCCCTCTGGAGCTGAGTTACTTAAGACAAGAGATGATCTTCCCTCTTTTGGGGTCTTCAGTGCCTGATTTAGGGGAAAAAAGGAAATGTCTGCCTGTTTCTTTTTATTTTCCCAGCAGCAAGTAGGTAATAATTATTTTTAGTTTGGCACAATTGGGTTCAAAGGTGAAGACTTGAATCTTTCAGTACTGATGGTTCTAGAGAAGGGACAGGAACCTGTGTCATTCCCATAAAGTCTCAGTGCATAAAAAAGCCAGAGGATCCTCCCAGGAACTGGGACCAGTGAAGGAACAGGGTCGAGCTGGGTTTGGCTTTGGATTTTACAGCAAGCTTCCTTGAGCAGTCACTTTCCTTCTTGACATGTTTATAAACAGAGATGGTTGTTGTCTGGATTTAATAAATGTTTTATGGTTGGTTATAATTTCTGACATTGGAAATGACCCCATGTATCATAGAGCCATTGAATTTCCTGAAGAGCAGAGGAGAAAATTCCCTGGGATTTCCAGGGCAACAGAAGCTGTGACTATGACTGGCCTTAGCCAGCATCGCTGTGGATCTGGACCCTGGACAATGCTGCAGTATCCAGGCTAATTGTCCATTCATTCCTTTGTTAGCTTCCCTGGTGGCTCAGACAGTAAAGGGTCTGCCTGCAATGCGGGGGACCCAGGTTTGATTCCTGGGTCGGGAAGATCTCCTGGAGAAGGAAATGGCAATCCACTCCAGCATTCTTGCCTGGAAAATCCCATGGATGGAGGAGCCTGGTGGGCTACAGTCCGTGGGGTCGCAAAGAGTCGGACACGACTGAGCGACTTCACTTATGACCTTGCTTGATTCTGGTCATTCCCCTATTATGATATCCAGGGCGGCCTAGATTAAGAGATGAATGGTCAAGATGGAAAGTTCTCTGACATTTCTTCTTAATTTCCTGTGCCAGCTTGTCTTTTTCAAGCCAGGCTTTAAATATTGGTAAGCAAAATACAAAGAAAATGCAAAAGACAAAGCATATCTGAACCTCACTAAGCCATGTGATAAAACTGTGTGCAGCCTCCTTGTGGACCAGACAGACAGACTCAGTGATACTTTCTAGCTGTATGTCCTTGGCAAGTTACTTAGTGTCTGTGACCCTCCCATCTCCTCAGCCTACATACAGGTTAAGGATAAAACTAATCTCTATTAGGTACGCAGCACTCTGCCAGGGCCTGTGGTGAGCACATGACATGTGTAATCTGATATTTGTTTCACAGCAACCGTAAGAAGTCAGGACAGCCAATTTTTCCCTTTCATAGAAGAGGAAACTGGGAACTTATAGAGGTTAGTCAAGACTGGGTGATGGGTAACAGGGCTGGTCGATGGTTTAAGTGTTCAGTTTCACACATTTTGTTTTGTATTTTGGGTGTTTGAGGTGGAAGGGTAAATTTGGTCCCTATTACTTCATCACACCCTCCCAGTGTTTTGGGAAAGCTTATTCCTCAGATGGCCCCCCAGGAAGGGCTGTAGAACAGTATTCCCTGAGTTATTATGTTCATAACAATTTTCTATGGTCTAGTTACATAGAGATTTATTAGGTTGGTGTAAAATCTGTGACTTATGTTTTTTGCATATGTTAGATAAGTTACTCCGTTGTCTTCTGGCATGAAGTGTTACTGTCAAAAATCCTGATGACAATGTGGCTATAATTCCCGTTTGAGTAGCTTGGCCTTTTTGTCAGGATGCCTGAAATAACTTTTTCATAAAGCCTTATAATTTTATCAGAATACATCTTGTTACTGGCCATGTAGATTATTTTCTTTAGGACTGTGGTATGTTCTTGTACTATGTAGTCACAAATTCTTTTGCTTCAGGAATATTTTCTTAAGTTATATGCTTTAGTCTTTGTGGTTTTTTTCTTTGCTTTCATGCATGTCTTGAAAAGCCCCTTATTATACTTATGTTGTATCTTTGCTTATCTCTATTATCTATCATTTTTACTTTTTAAATTTATTTTTGGCTGCTCTGGTTTTTTGTAGTTGCATATGGGAGAAGGCAATGGCACCCCACTCCAGTACTCTTGCCTGGAGAATCCCATGGACAGGGGAGCCTGGTAGGCTGCAGTCCATGGGGTCGCTAAAAGTCGGACACGACTGAGCAACTTCACTTTCACTTTTCACTTTCATGCATTGGAAAAGGAAATGGCAACCCACTCCAGTGTTCTTGCCTGGAGAATCCCAGGGATGGGGGAGCCTGGTGGGCTGCCGTCTATGGGGTCGCACAGAGTCAGACACGACTGAAGCAACTTAGCAGCAGCAGCAGCATGGGCTTTCTCTAGTTACGGTGAGCAGAAGCTACTCTCCAGCTGCGGTGTTTGAACTTCTCATCACTGCAGCTTCTCTGTTGCAGCACTTGGGCTTAGTGCCCTGAGGCAGGTGGGATCTTAGTTCCCTGACCAGGGATTGAACCTGTGTCCCTTGCATTGGCAGGCGGATTCTTAACCACTGAACCACCATGGTAGTCTCTATTGTTTTTCTCTCAATCCTTTCTATTTCTTTAAAAATATTTTAAAAATATGTCTTCCTTTCCATTTTGTATTTATCTTAAGGCATTATTGTGTTGCTCTTTTTTGTATTTCTTAATTTTAGACTTCATTTAAAAATAATATTTTATTTTCTCTAGTTATGTTCTAAATTCTGTCACTCCTCTTTTCAAAGCTTCCTAGTTTCCAGTCACCTCATTTATAAGATTTTCTGATTTGAATTTATACTTTTCTTAAATAGCTTTTAATCATTTTTAATCATTTTCATAATACATTTTAGCTTGTTTTTTAACGGTAGGTTATAATTTCTATCTCTTGCATACATATCTTTCTGGTATATTGTCTCTGGGGGATATTTTTTCTCTGAAATTCTTCTCATTCTCTTGTCTCTTCAGAATTATCATCCTATGGGATTTGGACTGACTTTTTTCTATAGCTCACTTTCTATATGCAATGCATTTTTCTTCTTTTTAGGCTGTGTGCATCAGAATATCTTTTTTGGCTTTATCCCTGTAGAGTTTCCTCTTTTTTTTTTTTAGAATAACAAAAATATTTTACTAAAACATAAGACTTACAGAAGTTTCCAAACAAATCATACTACATGCTCACAAGCTTTTACATGAAAGGTGGAGTCTATGCTTGACAGCAAAGTCATAGTGTTATTGGTGAGAGCTGTGATGTTCGTTTGATGTTCCCATTTTGGTTCAAACAATCAAGCCTATCCATCTGTGGCAACTAAATAAATAGAGAGCATATTCTAAAGAATGGTTAGCTGTTTAACCAGTGCAATTGAATCACTATTAAAGGGAAGGAGTTGATAAAATTAAAATAAAATTACTCTCACAAGCTCAAAAAGTAATAGAGAAAAACACCCATTACCTCGGCAACAAACCCTGGCCATTCCCTTCATTCAAAGTGCTTTATACTTAAACAGTGATGGATAGATGAATTAAAGAGAGGCACGCTGCTTTGAAATGTTTCACAACAATTCCGGTGCCTTTCTAGCCTCTGCTCATGCTTTACAGCAGTGAGTCAGGACAAGACACAGATATGCTAATGTGCATTTAATCACCAAAGGATAAAAGGTGTCTGGGCTTTTAATCTGCAATGTTTCTAAGACTGTGTCCATTAAAGTGAAATGAAATTCACTCAGTCGTGTCTGACTGTTTGTGACCCCATGGACTATACAGTCCATGGAATTCTCTAGGCCAGAATACTGGAATGAGTAGCCTTTCCCTTCTCCAAGGGATCTTCCCAACCCAGGGACCAAACCCAGGTCTCCTTCATTGCAGGTTGATTCTTTACCAACTGAGCTATCAGGGAAGCCCAAACAAACTGCCCTCTCTGAGGCTTGAACTCAGGACCTTCAGATTTTGAGACTGACACACTGCTTACTGCTCTAAGAAGGCAGACGTGTTCATTAAAATCAAACCAAAAAGAAAGACATCTTGCAGAACAGGAGAAGCGATGCAGCCTTGATGATCCAACTAATTTAAATGTTATTCATGTTGGCATGTAGCCGAGTCCAAGCCAAGTCCATGCTCTAGCTGCTTCTATGGCTTGAGTTTTGTCAGATCTTTCACTGCTGAGACGCATCATTTACTAATGGATCATCTGGATTGGAAGCACTTAACAAAGCCAGGATGAGTGACAGAACAGTACTGATCTGCAGGGCTGGGGACTACTCAGAGTATCTAAACATATTCTTCCCAACTTGTCTACATTAGGATGCTAAATTTTGGTCATGAAACATACTTTAGGGGCTGCCATTGGCTATTCTTCTGGAAGGAATAGTTCACATTTAAATGTCCCTCCTTCAAAGGGGAACCCTGGAGCCGGCAATGGCCACATTAAAGTAACAGACATTGATTGCTCTCATCTGGTTCTGTTTTGATGCCAGGAACTGGTCCAGCCAGCAAGCAATGGGTTTCCTCAACAATCCCTAGGGCTTCGTAGCCATCCTGTCAGACCCCAAGCCAGGTCTCTGTCTCTTCCTCCTGCATGTGTGTGCGCACGCTCAGCAGTTTCCGTCATGCCCGACGCTTTGTGACCCCATGCGCTGTAGCCTGCCAGACTCCTCTGTCCATGGGATTCTCCAGGCCAGAATACTGGAGTGGGTTGCCGTGACCTCCTCCAGGGGATCTTCCTGACCCAGGGATCGAACCTGGGTCTCCCGTACTGCAGGTGAATTCTTTACCGCTGAACCTCTGGGGAAGCCCCTCCTCTCCCTGCAGGTCCCTCTAATGTTGTTTTCACAAAGTTTTAAAAACATGGTCTCACACCCTTGGAGATCTGAGTGTTCTGTTCCCCTCCTCTATTTTTATCTGGACTTTTTTTTTTCTTTCCTTTTACTGTCCTTATTCAGCTCCATTTGGATTCTACTGCTGTCTGTTTCTTCTTAGTCTGGATCTTTGTTTTGGAAAAGAACTTTCATTTATTACATTTCATAAGTTTAAGGGCCTGTGCTGCTCCAGGGCTATCAGCTCTCCCAGATGGACCAGTGCACTCGCCCCACTGTTGGATCCTCCAAAGCCTTCCTAGCTCTCAGACTGGCCCACAGTGCTTTCCAATTAGTTAGCCTAGTGACTGTGGGCCATTGGAGGTTCAGTTGCCTCCTTATGCTTCCTTCTGCACAGAAGGAGACCCCATCCAGTTCTTGTAGCTACTATTGGGTTGTTCCCAAGCCCTCATATCAGGAGATCATTGGGGAGACCTTATCAAGTATTTTTTGCTATAGATATTGCCTGTGGGTATTTGTTTCTCTGTGGGACAATTTGGGAAGACTTAAAAGTGTCATCACCATCTTCTAAGAATTCCAGTGTGTGTTGACTATTTTTTTGATTTGCATAATTCAGCTCTAAATATTTTCTGTTGCTCCCAAGTAACCTAGACGGATACAATAGTATTGCTACACTGGAGGTGCAAACGAATAAAGTGGTCAGACTGAGATTTCAGTTCCTGTCATAAAGAGCAGAGCATTTCGACAGTAAGAAGTCATGACCTGCCCTCTCTGCTCTGGTCAGACCTTGGGTGCAGCATTGCATCCTGCCTGGGCATAAAGTACTTAACAGACACTCATCTGGGAAGCGTGTTTAGGAAGGAGAGGCAGTTTGAAAGCGTGCAACACAAGTAATGGTTGAAGGACTTAAACCATAACAGGTCTAAGTTTCTAACTGCTGCTCTGTGCCAGACATAGTCGACAAACATTAGTCACGTGACCCTTACGGCAACTCTGGAAGTGCTGTTCTTATCATTTACACCTGTTAGATGAGGCTTCAAAACATGAAGGAAACTGTCCAATGTTACACAGTTAAGCAGCAAAGCTGGGATTAAGCACAAGTCTATTTGTCTCCAAACCTGTACTTTTAGACATTTCAGTAAGGAAAATGCTGGGAAAGATTGAAGGCAGGAGGGCAGGCGGCAACAGAGGGTGAGATGGTTGGATGGCATCATCAGCTCAATGGACAAGAGTTTGAGCAAGTTCCGGGAGATAGCGAAGGACAAGGGAGCCAGATGTGCTGGAGTCCTCGGGATCGCAAAGAGTCAGACACGACTGAGTGTTGTTCTGTCAGAACAACAACAATAGGGAAAAAATTAAGATTTTTGAAAACAGGTTGGCACCATGTGATTCAACAGTGTTCCAGAGGAAGGACAGGACTAATGTGACTTGAAGATGTCATACATGCCCGGCATCATGTAAAAGCTGTTTAATTTAATCCTCATACCCATAGGAAGTATGTTTCAATACCTTGAAGGATCAGTCAGGACCTGTTAGGAGATAGAAGTCATAATCCTTATTTATATCAGAAATTCATTTAAAAGTGCTAAACCAGATTTAAAATTATTAATTAGGTAACTGAAAAAGTAAGAAGGAAACTGAGTTATTGACAAGGTAATAACTGCTGGAACTGAATACCCTCAATTCAGTTCAGTCACTCAGCCGTGTCCGACTCTTTGTGACCCCATGAATCGCAGCACACCAGGCCTCCCTGTCCATCACCAACTCCCGGAGTTCACTCAGACTCACGTCCATCAAGTCAGTGATGCCATCCAGCCATCTCATCCTCTGTCTTCCCCTCTCCTCCTGCCCCTAATCCCTCCCAGCATCAGAGTCTTTTCCAATGAGTCAACTCTTCGCATGAGGTGGCCAAAATATTGGAGTTTCAGCTTTAGCATCATTCCCTCCAAAGAAATCCCAGGGCTGATCTCCTTCAGAATGAACTGGTTAGATCTCCTTGCAGTCCAAGGGACTCCCAAGAGTCTTCTCCAACACCACAGTTCAAAAGCATCAATTCTTCGGCGCTCAGCTTTCTTCACAGTCCATACATGACTACTGGAAAAACTATAGCCTTGACTAGACGGACCTTAGTCGGCGAAGTAATGTCTCTGCTTTTGAATATGCTATCTAGGTTGGTCATAACTTTTCTTCCAAGGAGTAAGCATCTTTTAATTTCATGGCTGCAGTCACCATCTGCAGTGATTTTGGAGCCCAAAAATATGAAGTCTGACACTGTTTCCACTGTTTCCCCATCTATTTCCCTTGAAGTGATGGGACCAGATGCCATGATCTTCGTTTTCTGAATGTTGAGCTTTAAGCCAACTTTTTCACTCTCCTCTTTCACTTTCATCAACAGGCTTTTGAGTTCCTCTTCACTTTCTGCCATAAAGGTGGTATCATCTGCATATCTGAGGTTATTGATATTTCTCCCGGCAATCTTGATTCCAGCTTGTGTTTCTTCCAGTCCAGCGTTTCTCATGATGTACTCTGCATATAAGTTAAATAAGCAGGGTGACAATATACAGCCTTGACGTACTCCTTTTCCTATTTGGAACCAGTCTGTGGTTCCATGTTCAGCTCTAACTGTTGCTTCCTGACCTGCATAGAGGTTTTTCAAGAGGCAGGTTAGGTGGTCTGGTATTCCCGTCTCTTTCAGAATTTTCCATAGTTTATCATGATCCACACAGTCAAAGGCTTTGGCATAGTCAATAAAGCAGAAATAGATGTTTTTCTGGAACTCTCTTGCTTTTTCCATGATCCAGCGGATGTTGGCAATTTGATCTCTGGTTCCTCTGCCTTTTCTAAAACCAGCTTGAACATCAGGGAGTTCACGGTTCACGTATTGCTGAAGCCTGGCTTGGAGAATTTTGAGCATTACTTTACTAGCATGTGAGATGAGTGCAATTGTGTGGTAGTTTGAGCATTCTTTGAGATTGCCTTTCTTTGGGATTGGAATGAAAACTGACCTTTTCCAGTCCTGTAGCTACTGCTGAGTTTTCCAAATTTGCTGGCATACTGAGTGCAGCACTTTCACAGCATCATCTTTCAGGATTTGAAATAGCTCAACTGGAATTCCACCACCTCCACTAGTACCCTAGGGCAGGGGAATTGATGGACGAGATTAGATTATTAAAATTTAATAATTTCAATTAGTTAATTTAGTTGGAAGAGAAGCCCCATGGGGCTGACGCTTGGGTCCCTGAAGTGTAGGAGATGCTGCCAGCATGAAGCTGGAATCTCTGAGATACAGCACCAAGAGGCTAGTTGTGTGAGGGCTGAGAAACTGCAAAGTGGATCCCACTGTTGCTATGGGAAGGATCTCTGGCTGCGGGGGTGAAACAGTGCTGCTGGAACATAAAGCAGATGTGTGGGGACAAGTTCAATCCTCCCTTTGAGCCCTGCACCCTCCCTCAGTGCCCTCATGGACTGATGCTGGTGATGCAGAAATGTGGTTTCAGAGTCCCAGCCGCAGCAGCACAAGGAGAGGAGAGAAGGACGGCATTTTGGTGATGAGGACATGGAGGCTGAGACACGTGCCTCAAGTCTCAGAGCTGGTGAACCAGGCACATTCCACTCTCAGAGTTTTACAAAAGATTAATTTTTCTGGGCATATAGTTACTTTATGGGCTTCCCTGGTGGTCCACTGGTAAAGAATCTGCTTACCAAGCAGGAGGTGTGGGTTTGTATCATTTTTTAAGATTTATGTATCATTTTATATGTAGTTATAACAGTTCAGTTCATTTCAGTCTCTTAGTCGTGTCTGACTCTTTGCGACCCCATGGACTGCAGCACACCACCCCTCCCTGTCCATCACCAACTCCTGGAGCTTGCTCAAACTCATGTCCATTGAGTCAGTGATCCCATCCAATCATCTTATCCTCTGTCGTCACCTTCTCCTTCCACCTTCAATCTTTCCCAACATTAGAATCTTTTCCAATGAGTCAATTCTTCGCATCAGGTGGCCAAAGTATGGGAGTTTCAGCTTCAGCATCACTCCTTCCAATGAATGTTCAGGACTGATCTCCTTTAGGATTGACTGGTTGGATCTCCTTGCAGTTCAAGGGGGTCTCAAGAGTCTTTCCCAACACCACAGTTCAAAAGCATCGATTCTTTAGGGCTCAGCTTTCTTTATAGCCCAACAATCATATTCATACATGACCAATGGAAAAACCGTAGCTTTGACTAGATGGATCTTTGTCAGCAAAGTAATATCCCTGCTTCTTAATATGCTGTCTGTGTTGGTCATAGCTTTTCTTCCAAAGAATAAGCATCTTTCATGGCTTCAGTCACCATTTGCCGTGATTTTTGGAGCCCAAGGAAATAAAGTTTCTTACTGTTTCCATTGTTTCCCCATCTATTTGCCATAAAATGATGGGATTGGATGCCATGATATTAGTTTTTTTAATGTTGAGTTTTAAGACAGCTTTTTCACTCTCCTCTTTCTCTTTCATCAAGATGCTATTTAGTTCCTCTTCGCTTTCTGCCATAAGAGTGGTGTCATCTGCATATCTGAGGTTATTGATGTTTCTCCCAGCAATCTTGATTCCAGCTTGTGCTTCATCCAGTCCGGCATTTCACATGATGTACTCTGCATAGAAGTTAAATAAGCAGGGTGACAGTATACAGCATTGATGTACTCCTTTCCCAATTTGGAACCAATCCATTGTTCCATGTCTGGTTCTAAATGTTGCTTCTTGACCTGCATACAGATTTCTCAGGAGGCAGGTCAGGTGGTCTGGTATTCCCATCTCTTTAGGAATTTTCCATAGTTTGTTATGATCCACACAGTCAAAGGCTTTGGCGTAATCCATAAGCCAGAAGGAGATTTTTTTTGATGATCCAACAGATGTTGGCAATTTGACCTCTGGTTCCTCTGCCTGTTCTAAATCCAACTTGAACATTTGGAAGTTCATGGTTCACATACTGGTGAAGCCTGTCTTGGAGAATTTCGAGCATTACTTTGCTAGCGTGTGAGATGAGTGCACTTGGGCGGTAGTTTGAACATTCTTTGGCATTGCCCTTCTTTGGGATTGGAATGAATACTGACCTTTTCCAGTCCTGTGGCCACTCCTGAGTTTTCCAAATTTGCTGACATATTGAGTGCAATACTGTAACAGCATCATCTTTTAGGATTTGAAATAGCTGAACTGGAATTCCACCAGCTCCTCTAGCTTTGTTCATAGTGATGCTTCCTAAGGCCCACTTGACTTCACATTCCAGCATGTCTGGCTCTGTGTGAGTGATCACACCATCATGGTTATCTCGGTCATGAAAATCTTTTTTTGTATAGTTCTCCTGTGTATTCTTGCCACCTCTTCTTAATATCTCCTGCTTCTGTTAGGCCCATACCATTTCTGTCCTTTATTGTGCCCATCGTTGCATGAAATGTTCCCTTGATATCTCTAATTTTCTTGAAGAGATCTCTAGTCTTTCCCACTCTGTTTTCCTGTATTTCTTTGCACTGATCACCGAGGAAGGCTTTCTTAGCTTTCCTTGCTGTTCTTTGGAACTCTGCGTTCAAATGGGTATATCTTTCTTTTTCTCCTTTGCCTTTCACTTCTCTTTTTTCATAGCTGTTTGTAAGGCCTCCTCAGACAACCATTTTGCCTTTCTGCATTTCTTTTTCTTGGGGATGGTCTTGATCACTGCCTCCTGTACAATGTTATGAACCCCCATCCATAGTTCTTCAGGCGCTCTGTCTATCAGATCTAATCCCTTGAATCTATTTGTCACTTCCACTGTATAATCAGAAGGGATTTGATTTAGGTCATGCCTGAATGGTCTGGTGGCTTTCCCTACTTTCTTCAGTTTAAGTCTGTTAGCCTTTGCCCTGCTTCATTTTGTACTCCAAGAAATAAATTGCCTGTTACTCCAGGTCTCTTGACTTCCTACTTTTGCATTCCAGTCTTCTGTGATGAAAAGGACATCTTTTTTTGGTGTTAGTTCTAGAAGGTCTTGTAGGTCTTACAGAAGCATTCAACTTCAGCTTCTTCAGCATTACTGGTTGGAGCATAGGTTTGAATTACTGTGATATTGAATGATTTGCCTTGGAAATGAACAGAGATCATTCTGTAATTTTTGAGACTGCACCCAAGAACTGCATTTTGAAGTCTTTTTTTTGACTATGATGGCTACTCCATTTCTTCTAAGGGATTCTTGCCCACAGCAGTAGGTATACAGGTCATCTGAATTAAATTTGCCCATTCCAGTCCATTTTATTCCACAGATTCCTAAAATGTCGATGTTCACTCTTGACATCTCCTGTTTGGCCACTTCTAATTTACCTTAATTCATGGACCCAATATTCCAGGTTCCTATGCAATATTGCTCTTTACAATATCGGACTTTACTTCCATCACCATTCACATCCACAGCTGGGCATTGTTTTTGCTTTGGCTCCATCTCTTCATTTTCTCTGGAGTTATTATTTCTCCACTCTTCTCCAGTAGAATATTGGGCACCTGCCAACCTGGGGAGTTCATACTTCAGTGTCATATCTTTTTACCTTTTCATACTGTTCATGGGGTTATCAACACAAGAATACTGAAGTGGTTTGCCATTCCCTTCTCCAGTGGACCATGTTTTGTTAGAACTTTCCACCATGAGCCATCCATCCTGAGTGGTCCTACACAGCATGGCTCAGAGTTTCATTGAGTTTTAGACAAGGCTGTGGTCCATGTGATCAGTTTGATTAGCTTTCTGTGATTGTGGTTTTCATTCTGTCTGCCCTCTGATGGATAAGGATAAGAGGCTTATGGGAGCTTCCTGATGGGAGAGATGACTGTGGGGGAAACTGGGTCTTATTCTGATGGGTGGGGCCATGCTCAGTAAATCTTCAATCCAATTTTCTATTGATGGGCGGGGCTGCATTCCCTCCCTGTTATTTAACTTGTGATCAAACTATAGTGGAGGTGATGAAGATAATGGCAACCTCCTTCAAAAGGCAGGGCAAAGGCTAACAGAGTTTTACACTAGTCATAGCAAACACCCTCTTCCAACAACACAAGAGAAGACTCTATACATGGATATCACCAGATCTTTTCAGTTCAGTTCAGTCGCTCAGTCGTGTCTGACTCTTTGTGATCCCATAAACTGCAGCACGCCAGGCCTCCCTGTCCATCACCAACTCCCGGAGTTCACCCAAACTCATGTCCATGGAGTCGGTGATGCCTTCCAAGCATCTCATCGTCTGTCGTCCCTGCCTCCTCCTGCCCTCAATCTTTCCCAGCATCAGGGTCTTTTCAAATGAGTCATCTCTTCGTATCAGGTAGCCAAAGTATTGGAGTTTCAGCTTCAACATCAGTCCTTCCAATGAACACCAGATGGTCAATACCAAAATCAGATTGATTATATTCTTTGCAGCCAAAGATGGAGAAGCTCTATACAGTCAGCAAAAACAAGACCAGGAGCTGACTGTGGCTCACATCATGAACTCCTTACTGCCAAATTCAGACTTAAATTGAAAAAAGGAGGGAAAACCACCAGGTCAATCAGGTTTGACATAAATCAAATCCCTTCTGATTATATGGTGGAAGTGACAAATAGATTCAAGGGATTAGATCTGATAGTCAGAATGCCTGAAGAACTATGGATGGGGGTTCATAACATTGTACAGGAGGCAGTGATCAAGACCATCCCCAAGAAAAAGAAATGCAGAAAGGCAAAATGGTTGTCTGAGGAGGCCTTACAAACAGCTATGAAAAAAGAGAAGTGAAAGGCAAAGGAGAAAAAGAAAGATATACCCATTTGAACGCAGAGTTCCAAAGAACAGCAAGGAAAGCTAAGAAAGCCTTCCTCGGTGATCAGTGCAAAGAAATACAGGAAAACAGAGTGGGAAAGACTAGAGATCTCTTCAAGAAAATTAGAGATATCAAGGGAACATTTCATGCAACGATGGGCACAATAAAGGACAGAAATGGTATGGGCCTAACAGAAGCAGGAGATATTAAGAAGAGGTGGCAAGAATACACAGGAGAACTATACAAAAAAAGATTTTCATGACCGAGATAACCATGATGGTGTGATCACTCACACAGAGCCAGACATGCTGGAATGTGAAGTCAAGTGGGCCTTAGGAAGCATCACTATGAACAAAGCTAGAGGAGCTGGTGGAATTCCAGTTCAGCTATTTCAAATCCTAAAAGATGATGCTGTTACAGTATTGCACTCAGTATGTCAGCAAATTTGGAAAACTCAGGAGTGGCCACAGGACTGGAAAAGGTCAGTTCTCATTCCAATCCCAAAGAAGGGCAATGCCAAAGAATGTTCAAACTACCGCCCAAGTGCACTCATCTCACACGCTAGCAAAGTAATGCTCAAAATTCTCCAAGACAGGCTTCACCAGTATGTGAACCATGAACTTCCAAATGTTCAAGTTGGATTTAGAACAGGCAGAGGAACCAGAGGTCAAATTGCCAACATCCGTTGGATCATCAAAAAAGCAAGAGAGTTCCAGAAAAAAATCTCCTTCTGGCTTATGGATTACGCCAAAGCCTTTGACTGTGTGGATCATAACAAACTATGGAAAATTCCTAAAGAGATGGGAATACCAGACCACCTGACCTGCCTCCTGAGAAATCTGTATGCAGGTCAAGAAGCAACATTTAGAACCAGACATGGAACAATGGATTGGTTCCAAATTGGGAAAGGAGTACATCAATGCTGTATACTGTCACCCTGCTTATTTAACTTCTATGCAGAGTACATCATGTGAAATGCCGGACTGGATGAAGCACAAGCTGGAATCAAGATTGCTGGGAGAAACATCAATAACCTCAGATATGCAGATGACACCACTCTTATGGCAGAAAGTGAAGAGGAACTAAAAAGCCTCTTGATGAAAGCGAAAGAAAAGAGAGAAAAAGTTGGCGAAAACTCAACATTCAAAAAACAAGATCATGGCATCTGTTCCCATTAGTTCAGTACAGTTCAGTTCAGTTCAGTCACTCAGTTGGGTCCAACTCCTTGTGACCCCATGAATCGCAGCACACCAGGCCTCCCTGTCCATCACCAACTCCCGGAGTTCACTCAGACTCACGTCCATCGAGTCAGTGATGCCATCCAGCCATCTCATCCTCTGTCGTCCCCTTTTCCTCCTGCCCCCAATCCTTCCCAGCATCAGAGTCTTTTCCAATGAGTCAACTCTTCGCATGAGGTGCCCAAAGTACTGGAGTTTCAGCTTTAGCATCATTCCTTCCAAAGAAATCCCAGGGCTGATCTCCTTCAGAATGGACTGGTTGGATCTCCTTGCAGTCCAAGGGACTCTCAAGAGTCTTCTCCAACACCACAGTTCAAAAGCATCAATTCTTCAGTGCTCAGCCTTCTTCACAGTCCAACCCTCACATCCATACATGACCACAGGAAAAACCATCACTTCATGGCAAATAGATGGGGGAACTATGGAAACAGTAAGATGCTTTTTTACCTTGGGTTCCAAAATCACCGCAGATGGTGACTGCAGCCATGAAATTAAAAGACGCTTGCTCTTTGGAAGAAAAGCTATGCTCAACCTAAACAGCATATTAAAATGCAGAGAGATTACTTTGCCTACAAAGGTCTGTCTAGTCAAAGCTTTTTTTTTTTTCTGGTAGTCATGTATAGATGTGAGAGCTGGACTATAAAGAAAGCTGAGTGCCAAGCAATTGATGCTTTTGAACTGTGGTGTTGGAGAGGACTCTTGAGAGTCCCTTGGACCTCAAGGAGATCCAACCAGTCAATCCTAAAGGAGATCAGTCCTGAATATTCATTGGATGGACTGATGCTAAAGCTGAAACTCCAATATTTTGGCCACCTGATGTGAAGTGCTGACTCACTAGAAAAGACCCTGATGCTGGGAAAGATTGATGACAGGAGGAGAAGGGGGCGACAGAGGATAAGATGGTTGGATAGCATCACTGACTCGATGGACATGAATTTGAAGAAGCTCTGGGAGTTGGTGATGGACAGGGAAGCCTGGTGTGCTGCAGTCCATGGGGTCGCAAAGAGTCGGACACGACTGAGCAACTGAACTGAACTGAACTGAACTGAAAGGCTAACAGTGTTTTCCCAAGAGAATGCACTGGTCATAGCAAACACCCTCTTCCAACAACAGAAGAGAAGACTCTACACATGGAATCACCAGATAGTCAATGTAGACATATAAGCAGTATCATATGAAATTTATCTTTCTGTCTGATTTACTTCACTTAGTATGATCATCTGTAGGTCCATCCACGTTGCAGCGAATGGCATTATTTCGTTCTTTTTCATGGCTGAGTAATATTTTATTGTGTATATGTAATGCATTATCTACTCCTCTGTTGATCGACATTTAGGTTGTTTTCATGTTTTGGCTATTGTAAATAATGCTGTGAATATTGGGGTGCATATACCTTTTTGAACTATAGTTTTCTCTGATTATACGCCCAGGAATGGGATTGCAGAGTCAGAAGGTATTTCTATTTTTAGTTTTTTATGGAACCTCCATACCGTTCTAAAGTCAGTATCTTATTACCCTCAGTTTACAGATAAGGAATCTGGGCTTAAGAGAGGTAAAAGGATTCATCCATCCCAGCACAGTGACGATGATGTCAGGCTCCAAACCCCTGCTCCCACCACCACACTCTGCTTCCTTGCTGTGTATCCTGTTGCCCCAGAGGCTCCAGGTCTGGGAAGGGCCAAATGAATGGCTTTCAATCTATGAATTTTCAATCTATTAATGGTTTTCAGGGCCTGGGTTCAAGCCATGCTTGGTCTTTTACCTCCTGGACCAGGGGGCCAGGCGTCAGGGGACAGAGTCTTCCTGTCCCTCAGGGGAGGGATGGAAGCTCTCCCTCCCTCTCACCCACCTCTCACTTCTGCCCCCCACTGTGGAGGATGAGGCTGGGAGCTACTGATCCCCACCTCTATCCCAGAACCCCTATTGCAGACATGACTAAGGAATACTGGGTTGCAAACCCCAGGGCACAATCCTGCTCAGGTCCGGAGCCTCAGAGATTCCAGTCTTGCTACGTGGGGGGAGCTCCCATTCAGAACGTCAACAGGAGGAGTATGGCCAAGATGCGGAGTAGGAAGTCCAAGTCCACCTCCCACCAAGGGCATCAAAACTGCAAGTATTTACAGAGCAGCTATTGATGAGAAAGACCTAGAGACTAGTAGGAAAGATGAGACTAGGAGACCTAAAGATGAGTAGACCTAAAGACTAGACCTTTTTACAAAGCTAAGACATATGAAGAACAATGAGATGAGTTAGAGGGGCAGAAACTCAGCCTAGTCAGGACCCTCACTCCCTGGGCGGGTGACCCACACATGGGATAATAATTACAATTATAGAGCAAGGGGTCTGAGAACCACACTGGGGTCCCCAGCTTTGGGATCCTGCACTGGGAAAAACAGACCCAAGAATGTTTGGCTTTGAAAGCCAGCACTCAGACGGCTATAAGAAATCATATCCTCTAGGACCCAGGGCTGCTGCTAAGTCACTTCGGTCGTGTCCGACTCTGTACGACCCCATAGATGGCAGCCCACTAGGCTCCTCTGTCCCTGGGATTCTCCAGGCAAGAATATTGGAGTGGGTTGCCATTTCCTTCTCCAATGCGTGAAAGTGAAGTTGCTCATTCGTGCCCGACTCTTAGCAACCCCATGGACTGCAGCCCACCAGGCTCCTCCGCCCACGGGATTTTCCAGGCAAGAGTACTGGAGTGGGGTGCCATTGCCTTCTCCAAGGACCCAGGGCAGGAGCAGTCATTTGAAAGGAGACTGGGTCAGACCCACCTGCTGCTCTTGGAAGGGCCCCCATTGGACAGTTAGCTGCCTTTGCCCAGCATTATGAGAGAGTACCACATGCTTCCCAGGTGGCACCAGTGGTAAAGAACTTGTCTGCTAATGCAGGAGATGTAAGACGTGGGAGTTTGATCCCTGGATTGGGAAGATTCCCTGGAGGAGGGCATGGCAACCCACTCTAGTACGCTTGCCTGGAGAATCCCATGGACAGAGGAGCCTGGAGGGCTACAGTCCATAGGGTCACACAGAGTCGGACCCTACAGAAGCAATTACACAAATGCACATACACAAACATAAGAGAGTACAACCCTGCATACTGCCTACCTGGGAAAATGCAAAATTCCAAGGATGGTTTCCACTGAACGCATATCACTTCTGCACCATCCTCAAGTCAAAAAATCAGCAGTTGAACCGTGGTACATTGGGGACTGTCTGGACTCTAATCTTAGTGTAACTGAAATTTTCAAAGGAGAGAAAGAGAATGAAAGATATATAAGAAGAAACAGTAGCTAGAGATTTTTCATATTGAACTATGACTATAAACTCACCAAACCAAGAATATCAATGAACCCCAAGCACAAGGAACTTGAATAACATTACATCAAGGCAGATTATAACTGCATTGATCAAAACCAATAATATACAGAAAATATAAAAAGTAGCCAGGGAAAGAAGCAATGCCACATATGAAAAAGAATCAGAATTGCAATTTCTCTTCAGAAAAAAAATGCAAAGAATGGCATTTTATTTAAATGTCAAAATATTTAAAATTATGTAAAGAAACAGCAACAACAATTTAGAATTCTAACCCAGCCAAGAGTATTTAAAAATTAAGGTGAATTAAAGGGTTTGTTCAGACATACAAAATCTATAAGAAATTATTACCAGCAGACCTGTACTTCTGACGCCAGGCAGATTCCCAAAATATAAAGGAAAATACAGAGAAAGATTCTGGAGGAAAGAATTATATATAAAGCATGTATAAATTATGTATAAAACATAAAAGTAGGTTGAAATGGTGACCCTGTAAGTTTCCATGAACTCCTCTAGAACTTCCGGGTCCTGGCTCGGGTCACTGCCCATTTGCCATCTGAGCCATTCAGGATGAATAGTGGGGATTCTGGGGGGACCAGGCAGGAGAGCAGGTGAGGGACCCAGGGCAGGGAGGCTGTCACTGCTGTCACCGCTTCCACTTTCCCCCTTCTGTTTGCCATGAATTGCTGGGACTGGATGTCATGATCTTTGTTTATTGAATGTTGAGTTTTAGTCCAGTTTTTCCAAGAGCAGTGGGTGAGGTTAAATGAAAAGGAAAGTTCTTGCTGGGCTGAGACAAGACCAGGAGCTCGGAGGGGGTTGAGGGAGAAACTCTGGGGAGCTGACACCACCTCCTAAGAGATGAAGAAAGCTAGGATTTATGGGAGATGGACTAGCCTGGGAGGAAGGGAGCCGGGTAGCCTGGGGTGAAGTGGCAGGTGGAGAGGGGCCAGGAGGCTCTTAAGAACAGAACTACAAAGCCTGAAGTTCTGCGCTATCCTCCACATCCCCACTGCCACCAACCCCCACACAGTCTTTAGGAGAAGGAGGAGAGAGAGAGTGGGCTGTCTCCTGTCTGGGTTAGGGTGGGCTGAGCCTGAACTCAGGGTCTCCATGCAGCTCACAGGTGATGAGATGGGAACTGACCCCAACATACAACTGTGGGAGCCGGTCTTCAGAGACGGCAGTGACTTGAGAGAGGAAGCCTTCAAGAAATTCACAGAAAACTTGAGGAAGGCCTTGAAAGTCAGACAGCAGTGAATTGGAGGTTTCAAAGTTGTTGGTCCAAGTGTCATCAGTTGCTATTCAAGAAAGAAGTGTCCACATTTCTTTTTGGATGAAACGTGGTTTCTTTGTTGTGTGTGTGTGATTCTCTACAGGTACAGCCATTTGAGATGTATTGTTCTGGGGCAGGGGTGATGGGCTAAAGGCCCTGGGGCCCCTGGCCAGGTGCTGGGGTGTGGCATTGTGACCCCACTCTCTGCCTGGACCTGAAGCATTGATCAGGCCACATTTCTGGCCCTACCCTGGGCCTGACTCTCCACAGCTTTGGTGGCAGTGTCTCCCCTAGACTTGGCTGGGGACCCAGCCCTCCTCACAGGGACCATTCAGTCAGGAGAGCCCCCAGGGAGCCCCACCCCTCCCCAAGGCACCCTCGGAGAACAGGCTGCCTGGGAAGAGTGTTTGCTCCTGCCCAGAATAGCATGTTCAAGGCTCATTTGCCCTCAGCTCACCAGGCCATAGATTGACAGCTGCGATAGGGGAACAGAGCCATAGGGCCTGGCTGGACTAAACTGGCCCCAGTGAGTCAGGGACCCGCCTTTTCTTCTGGGTTACTCTAGGTCTGTCCAGCCATCTCTCTGCCTTCCTGTCTTTTTTCTCTTTCTTCTGTTCTTTGCCATCCTAACTGCCTCTCTACTGTCCACTCTGCATCTTTCTCTCTCCTCTTTCCCCTGCTTGACTTTTTCTGTCTCTCTGCAGTCTTTCCTCCTCACTTCTGTTTCACACTTTTTTCCCTCTGTCTCCCATCCATTCTGTCTCACCACAAATAGCTTTATTTGAACAACAAAGGGCAATATTTCTTTGAGAAAACAGGCTACTTTATTCACAAGTGAAATTCTCAGTCAGCCCTCAAACACTATCTCTGGAAAAAAATGATTGGGGGACCCAGTCAGTTGGGGAAGGTCTCTGGGGGCCAGTTAGTGCTAGAACTGGGGAGATGTTCTTAAGAGTTTTAAGTTTCTGCCTTTGACCTTGCCCACCCACCTCCTGCAATAATAACAACAAATAATAAATAATAAATGAGATATAATAATAAGTAATATAATAATAAATATAAAATATTTTTATATTTTATATTTTATATATTAAAATATATTATATATTTATATATTATATTTAAATATAATATATTTATTATATATTATAAATAATATATAATAAATAACAAATAAGATATAATAAATAAATAACAAATAATAAATAAGAATAATGGTTAGTCTTAAGGTCTCAACTTACTTTCTATCAGCACCGTGCTAGCTGTTTCACATATAATATTGTGTTCAACCACCACCACAGTCTTCAAAATTCATCTCATTGCCACTTTTAGCAGTAGAAACAGAGGTTCAGAGAGGTCACTCAGCCCTACGTGATTGCACAGCACAAATCTGACCCCTGCACAGATGCATCCTCTGCACCCGCATGTCTGTCATAGGCTGACTGATTTTGCTTTAGGGCTTAGGGGGCTTGGGGAAAAAGCCAGTGCCACCTTGCCATTTGCTATGAGAGGGTGACTTTGATGGAAAGGGGCCCTGCCTATGGTCACTCACCCAGTAGAGAGTGATGGATCTCAAACACCTGACATCTGGGAGAAGTGGACTGGAAGCCAAGCTTGCGGCTCCAGGAAAGCTTTTTCCCTGCGGGCCCCACAAGCCCCTGGCCCTCTCTAAACCCCACTTTCTCCACCTGAAAGTGCGGACCCTAGAATCTGCTTTTGGAACTCTGTAGAGTGGTCTGCCCTGGGGCTGGGGATACTGGGAAGAAGGGCCTTCTTTTTCAAACTTAAATTTCATCATACAAGTGACTTCTGCCTGAGATTTTCCTACCTGAGAGCCCATTCTGTGAATTCTAGAGGAATTAATCAAAATGATGCTTAAAGGAAAAAAAAAAGCTTTATGTATGTGGCTGTAATGAAGATTCATAGGGTGTGTCTCCCCAAAAGATAGCCTGCCCAACCCCATGATGAAGGGATTGTCTTCTGATTTGCAAGTGTTTTCCTTCATCTTTTACTTTCTTATAATATTTTGTTGAAGAAACAAAAGAGTTTGTACTATAGAGTTTCCTACAATCCACTCATTTCTTTTCTCTTTTTTGACCACATCGTGCAGCATGCAGGATCTTAGTTCCCCAACCAGGGTTGGTCTGTCTCACCAGGGAGACACTTTACCACTGACCTTGCTGGGTTTCTGTCGCATGGTGACAACAGACAGGCTGTCTGGTGTGCCTCTATACCTGCCAAGGGACACTCCCAGGGACAGAAGAACTGAGGACAGTGGGTAGAAAAAGCAATGCCAGGCTGACTTATCTTTCATAACCAGGTAACAGGGGGCCATAGGAGACCATGTGGCAAGGTCAGCATTTTCTCCTGGGTCTCTCCTTCCCATTCCTATTTTCGTGGACCAAGAGAACAAAAGTGGTTCAGGTTTCCTTGATCCAAAGGAGCTTTCTAGAACCTTGCTTTGGATTCTAAAACCACTTACACTTTGTTCCTTGTCTCTTTGGTCTTTTAAAAAAGATAATAATCCTTCTGTTGCTTTCCTGGCATAGCCAAGTCAGGGCTGTTAATTAACTTGAGAATCCTTGTAAAAAAAAAAAAAAAAGATTATGAACTAGCAGAGCAAGGGGGTAGCTGGACTCCATTCCTAGAGGAAAAGAAAACATGTTTATGAGAAGAGAGGGCAAAAGATGGGGCTGCCTGAGTGTTCTGCTTGGCTTTTATTAGGGGAGCCGGAGGGCCCAGGTAGGGTCAGCTGGTCAGAGGGCTCAGCTTCCATCTTTTTGGCTGAAGGGGCTGCTGGCCTGTCCAGGTGACAGCCCCGTGCAGAGCAGTCCCGGCTCTGCCCTCACTACTTCTGTGAGCCTGTGTCTCCCGTAAAAGGAGAAAGTGCTGTTTCAGAAGTGGTGGGAAGGGAATCATCAACAACTTAGTACGGTATTTGCCTAACACTAGGTGACTAATAAAGGTTTAAGTCCTGAGAGCCCAGGGCTGCTGTGAAGCCAGGCAGCTGAAGGCAGGTGTCTGTTATCCGGTGAGGGTTATGGGCTATTCCGAGGGCTGGCATAAACCGTTTAAGATGTGATTCAATTGCCAGTTTGTTCAGGGCAAGGGCTGTATTGCATAAACCTTTGCACCCCCTGGGGCTGGGAGAGCACCTCGCGGGTGCCTCTGGGAACAGTGACTGCAGGACCGGTCGGGCAAGGCGCTGCCCCACATCCAGGCTCCCCGGGGAGAGGCCGAGTCCTAGTCCTGGGTGCTGCCTCCCCGGCACCTCCCAGGGCCACACAGTAGGTGCTCAGTGAAATCCCTGCACTGCTTATGGGAGCACTTGTTCGCTTCAAAGATTACATTGCTTTCTTTCTTTCTTTTTTTTTTTTTTAATGCTTCTTCATTCCCTACCCCCACTCCCAGAACATCGAAGTAATATTTTTGATCTCATAATTTAGAAAATACCGAGAAGTGTGAAGACATTACATACAATCTCACTTAAAGTTATTTTCTGAGATAAGGCCTGCTTTCTTGTTAATATACAGTATATTATAAATCTCTATCTATCTATCCATGTACCCCTACTGCCTGGTGTTTAGTGATCCCTCCCTCTGCCAGGTATTGTGCTTGGCCATCTCAGCTGTTATCCTGTCCTGCCTTGGTGATGGGGTGGGGGTGGGGGTGGGGGAGGAGGTGTTGATGCAGTTGAGGGGATAAAGCATTAGGTGAAAGGGTCTGATGAGCAGACATTCTGAAGGCATTGAGAGATAGGCAAGGTCACTTGAGCTACAAGAGTCAGGGAGGGCTTCCTGGAAGAGGTGGGATTGAGCCTGACCTGTGAGAATGTGAAGGGCTTCCTTCTGTATGAGTATGAAAGCCCAGGAACCATCCTCAGCACAGGCCCCATGTGAACACGGTCTGGAGGTACAGGCATGAGCTTCTGATTCTTTTGAATTCTGGTATTATCACAGTCCTCTTCAGAGCAATCTGAGGGGCTGGAGTACAGAGCTAGTTAAAGCCTGGTTGCTGGAATCAGACAGGCCTCTTCTGGAATCCCGGCCATGTCTTAGGGCTGCAGGAAGATGATACAGCATCCTCGTGGGTACCATAGCTACCTGCTTCACAAAACTGGCGTGAGGATCTGTAATAGCCTGGTGCCCTGACTTGGATGCAGCCTGGCACAGGGTCTGTATGCAGTACATGCTGTGGGTCCTAGTGATATTTCCACAGGCCAGGGAGGAGATCAGCTGTGCCTTCGCTGTTTCTGAATCACCCCTGGCTCCCCGGTGCCCACCTTGCATGCAGACCCTGGGGTGCACACAGGGAGGATGGCCAAGCTCAGATGGAGCTGGTCTCTGCGGCAATGGGCTCAGGAGTGAGGGTGTCTTGGGTGAGGCTGTCTGGGGCAGGGGTTTCCATAGCCCTCTCCCCATGGTCTGGCACACTTCCTTCCTTGCCTTGAGCTTACTGAAAATCCAGCCTCCTTTTGGGGTCAGGAGGCATCTTGGCCACAGTCTGAGGTGGGGGCTGTCCACGCAATCTCTTCCCCGCTGCATGGCTGACCGTGACCTCTGCTCTTTCCCTTTCAAAGGAGCTGGGGTGCGGGGGCGCTGTCTGCATCCTAAAGTATGGTGGGTTCTCACTTCCACTCTCCTCCCTTCCTTGGAGCAGTGCACCTCCTTTCCTGCTTTCCTCCACCTTGGGAGAGGGTTCACTTAACCCAGCCCTGAGGGGTCAGCCAAGGTCATCCCAGCTCCTGGCCCCCTCCCTTCTGTGACTCACCAAGAGCTTATCGCACCTTCCTTCCCGAGCCTGGGGAAAAGTGGAGGGCGGGTCCTGAACCCAGCAATGACCACACTCATGGGGCCCCACCCTCCACTAGCCCCTCTGGCTCAATCTGGGCGTTCCAGCTGCTCCTTTGACCTTCACAGCTGCAGGAGTTTTAGCCCCTGTGGGACTGTGCTGGTCATTGTCTTCCTTTACCATCACTTCCTATTCTAATCTCACTCATTCCTCAGGGCTTTTCTAGCCGAAACTGAGTACCTATCACCAAAAGTGCCCTCAGTTGTTGCAGTAGAAATGCAGGCAGGGTTCTATGCATGTTTCAGAGGTATTTGGACCCATATTTTTCACCTCACCTAATTCTCACTCCCTGCCATTGTCTCCCATTCCGCTGTTTGCTGAGGGCGTCTGCATGTTACCCACCCCTGCCTCAGCTACCCTTTTCTCAAGCACTAAGGGTCTTCCATGGGGTGGCTTGCGCTGGGCGAGGCATGGGGAGTTGAGCTTTACCATGAAGTTCTGTCCTCTGGAGCTTATTCTCAGGTCAATGAAACAAGACCTCTATCTTAACAGACCCTTCCCTTTTCCCTTTAAAACTACTTTTATTTTGAAATAATCAAAGACTCAAAGGAAGTTACAAAAATAGCATGGAGACATCTGTGTACCCTTCAACCAGTTTCCTGTAATGGCATCATCTTATATAACATGTTATCAAAACCAGGAAATCAACACTGATACAACTTCATCCAACTATTCAGGTTGCATCATTTTTACATATCACACGGGCATGCACAATGTGATTGTGTGTATGCGGACGCTTTTATCACAAAGATCGGTTCACATAACCACAAACTTCAAGATCTAGAGCCAGTCCATTGCTCCACAGTCACTTACCAGCTGCATCCCCTCCTTGCCCTCTGCATCCCTGGCCACCGTTAACCTGCTCTCCCTCACTGTAATCTTGCCATTTTGAAAATCTTTCTTTTTTAAATGTGTGTTTATTTATCTGGCTGTGCCGGGTTTTAGCTGCAACAGGCAGGATCCTATAGCTGTGGCAAATGAACAGTTAAGGTATGAAGTGTAGGGTCTAGTTCCCTAACCAGGGATTGAACCCGGGCCCCCTGCATTTGGAGCATAGAATCTTAGCCACTGGACCACCAGGGAAGTCCTGCCATTTTGAAAATCTTACATTGAGTTATACAGTACATACCTTTTGATTTTTTAAACTAGCATATATATATATTTAAAATTTTTTTACTCTCTCTATATATACATAGAGTGAAAAAATTAAGAAAGAATTGAAAGTCATACTCTCTATGCCTCTCTTCCCAGGTCTCTGGTCTTCCTTCCACAGACAACTTTTGTTAATATTTTCTGTGTTTCCTTTAATACTTTTTAATACATACATGAGCCCACAACTCCTTTTTTGCAAAATTGCAGAATACCTCCAATTCTGGCCCTCCAGTTGTGTTTAGATACAACTGAGAACAGGTAAAGTAAGGAACTGTGTCCTCCTCTCTGGCATCAAATCCTTCGACATCTACCACTTCTCAGAACCTCCCCTGCTCCCACCCTAGTGCAAGCCTGGCCATCTCCTGCCAAGGTCATCAGGGATCATCCTACTCTCCCGCTGTCCCTCTGCAGCAGGACTTCTCAGTTGGGCCTGCAGACATTTTTTGGTCATCACAACCAGGTGGTAGGGATGCTACTGGCATCTAGTGGGTGATGCCTGGGATGCTTCTAAATATTGCACAATGCACTGCTCTGTACCCCCCATAATTTAAAATCCCCATGCAAAACTCATCACTGCCGAGGTTGAGACATCCTGGTTACTGTCTAGGGTACAGGCAGCTACCAGAGGGTCACTCTTCTGCTAAAAACCCTTCAGTGTCATCCTAGCTCTCTTGGCATCAAATCCAAGATCTTGAAGTGACCTCTATGGTTCATTACCACCTCTGACCTTACTTCTCCCATCTATCTGCTCCAGCTTTACCATCCCATCTATTGATCCTCATAACATACAAAGCACATCCCAAACTCTGTGCTTGCCCAGAGGGTCACGTGAAGGGCATTACCACTGTACCCCCAGCCCCGCTGTCATCCTCTCAGGTAAGCTTTCCCTGACCACCTGTCTAAATACCACCTGCCTGGTCACCCCTCCCCTTGCCCTCTGAGCATCTGTCTCCACCTGACATTTATTTGGTTGCTTTTTTTTTTTTTTCCCAGAGACTCACTCTCCCCATTACAATGTAACCCCTGTGTGTTTTGCTCACTAATGCATCCACACCCTTAGACGAGTACCTGGCCCGCAGTAGGCTCGCAATAAACACATGTTAATAGATCAATCTTGGCCCAGCTCTTCGAGGTGCCTGTGGCCCAGTCTGAGCTGTGCATGTGAGCTGGCTGGGAGGGATGATCTGGGAAGCCCTCAGGCCCGTGGTCCCCAAACCTATGCGGCCACTGCCCCCCAGCACACCCAGGGCTTGCTCTGCTGTCACTCGCTGCCTAAAGCATTTGCTAACATATGCAGCAACTCCGGTTTTTGCTGGTGACGTTTCAGATGACTGCTGTGTTTGTAGTGCCCTCCGTTTCCATTCTCCCATTCTGCCTCCAGGGTCTGACATCAGGGGCCCTCCACTGGGGGTGGAGGACTGTGGAATTTACTTTGCCTCTGGTGGTCCTCTGTGGCTGCTAAATAAAGTATTTAATGGAGCTGCTCCTCCCCAGACTTAGGAATACTGCTTTCAGGGTACAAAACAAGCCCGCCCTAGTGTCCAGACAGCTAAGGACAGACACATGGATAGAGAGTCCCCTCTCTCCAACCACAGAGGACAGCTGTGTGACCAGAGGGTCCCCGCACTGGGGCTCCAGTGGAGTTGTGGGCCCATCTCCTGGACCAGGTCTGAATGGGTAGGTCAGACACAACCTGGGTAATGACAGGGTCTGGCAGGAGCTCTCCCTGAGGCTGGGGCCTCCTCTGAAGACCTGGGCATCATCTGCTGGCCTTAGCAATGGTTGCTGCCACTTACCCAGACCCATGAGGGACAGAGACAGGCCCCGTGGCCAGCAAGCAATCCTCATGCCTCTGAACTTTTGTTTCCTTGCGATTGAATTGAAACAATGTGGTGTCTGAATCACATGGTCCCTGGGGTATTTATTTATTTATTTGTTGGCCACACGACAGGGATCAGGAGATTTTAGTTCCCCGACCAGGGATCGAATCCATGCCCCCTGCAAGGGAAACTTGAAACCTTAACCACTGTTCAGTTCAGTTCAGTTCAGTTCAGTCGCTCAGTCATGTCCGACTCTTTGCGACCCCATGAATCGCAGCACGCCAGGCCTCCCTGTCCATCACCAACTCCCAGAGTTCACTCAGACTCACGTCCATCGAGTCAGTGATGCCATCCAGCCATCTCATCCTCTGTCGTCCCCTTTTCCTCCTGCCCCCAATCCCTCCCAGCATCAGAGTCTTTTCCAATGAGTCAACTCTTCACATGAGGTGGCCAAAGTACTGCAGTTTCAGCTTTAGCATCATTCCTTCCAAAGAATCCCAGGGCTGATTTCCTTCAGAATGGACTGGTTGGATCTCCTTGCAGTCCAAGAGACTCCCAAGAGTCTTCTCCAACACCACAGTTCAAAAGCATCAATTCTTCAGTGCTCAGCCTTCTTCAGAGTCCAACCCTCACATCCATACATGACCACAGGAAAACCATAGCCTTGACTAGACAGACCTGAGTCAGCAAAGTAATGTCTCTGCTTTTGAATATGCTATCTGGGTTGGTCATAACTTTTCTTCCAAGGAGTAAGCATCTTTTAATTTCATGGCTGCAGTCCCCATCTGCAGTGATTTTGGAGCCCCCCCAAAATAAAGTCTGACACTGTTTCCACTGTTTCCCCATCTATTTCCCATGAAGTGGTAGGACCGGACGCCATGATCTTCCAGGGAAATCCCCCTGGGATATTTGAATGAGACAATATGTTGTAATTTTTGAAACTGAGACATAATTTACATGCAGTAAACTTTGCTCTTGTGTGCAGTTTTATAACTTTCATGTAACCATCTCTCTGGAGAAGGCAATGGCACCCCACTCCAGTACTTTTGCCTAGAAAATCCCATGGATGGTGGAGCCTGGTAGGCTGCAGTCCATGGGGTCACTAAGAGGCGGACACAACTGAGCAACTTCCCTTTCACTTTTCACTTTCATGCATTGTAGAAGGAAATGGCAACCCACTCCAGTGTTCTTGCCTGGAGAATCCCAGGGACGGGGGAGCCTGGTGGGCTTCCATCTATGGGGTTGCGGAGAGTTGGACTCAACTGAAGTGACGTAGCAGCAACAGCAGCAACCATCTCTCATCTCAGTCAAGATATAGAATATTTTCATCACCCAAAAGTCCTCTTTTGACCCTCTGTAGCCAAACCCTTCCCCGTCTCCAGCCCCTAACAAGCCATCTGATTTCTGACCCTAATTTTGCTTTCTCCAGAATGTCATATAAATAGATATGTCATCCAACTTTAACTTTAGCCATTCTAATAGGTGAGTACCATGAAGTTTTGAAGTTTTCTTTATTTTAACCTGTCAATTACAAATTCCCAGTTTTTTGCAGGCGGTATTGAAATGTGTATGGAATCAAACCAGCTGGCTTCAAATCTTACCTTGATTATTTAGCAACTCTTTAATTTTTCAGATTTCTTATAGAAAATAAAGGAATTAAAATGGGGTTGTCAAAGGAATTAAGTGTTACAGTGTAAGACAAAGGCTGAGCTTTCCCATTGCTAAGCCACTATCATTACTAAGATATTGTGTCCCTGATCTCTAGTGCCCCAACAGGCATCAAGGTGGGTATTCTTATGCCCATTTTATAGATGAAGACACTGAGACTCAGTTAAATGACCACATTTCCCCATCTCTCTAGCAGATAGATATAGACATGGAGTATGTTTCAGCCAATGACAGGTAAGCCCAAGGGTCACATGAGACTTCTGTAAAGTCTTCCTTAACAAGAATAAGGCACATCTTTTTTTTTTCTATTCCTCCTTCTGTCTGGAAGTCAGGCTTGTTGGCTATATCTCCAGCAGCCTTTTAGGACCACCAACTGATCTTAAAAATATAAAGCCAGGTGCTGAGGACAGGAATAGAGGTGCCTGGATCCCTGGTGGGATCCTGAAACCATCCTATTAACCCTGGACTGCCCATCCCTAGACTTCTTTTCTGAGGAAAAGAAACCATTTCAGGAGGCAAATGCTTGAAAGTGGCATTTGAATATCAACAGAAGATGTGAAGAAATGAGTGTGTGGAAGTTTGAGAGGAGGACAATCCAGGCAGAAGAGAAGCGGTTTCTTTCCATGTGGTGATATTATGCAGAATCCAGAACTTACCTTCTCACTCCTTTCTTCTTCCTCTCCTTTGTTTTGAATAATCAACTGAGATTATTAGAGTCAAAAGATCTCTGTCAAACTCTTGTGCCTGAAGACATCTGTCAAGTAGGCATTGTGTCTGACCAAATCCCTCCCCTCCCCAGCCCTCAGTTCCCTGCCTTGGGTCTCTGCTTCCCCATCCATCCAATGAGAGGGTTGATTCAGACACTCAGGGGCTTTTCTGGGCCAAGGGGAGAGAGGTATTGTGTTGCCTGACCTGGGTATGAACCTTAGCTCCACTACAAAATAGTTGTGGAAAAGTGTGTTTGCCCCTCTGACTCTCTCAATTTCTTCAAAACAACCCTCTTTGGAAGAGGTGAAATGCTCAAGTCCAGCCTGATGTATCTGAAACCCACTCTCTGTCCCTACACCACTCAGTTTCCCAGGACTCCAGACAGGAACCAGCAAAGGGCTTCATGCAGAGCCAAGGAGCCCTGTCAGAGGATCCTTCTGGCATTATGATGATCAAGGCTTTCTAGGTTCTTCAGAAGGCTTCTCGAGTTTTTGCAAGTCCTTGGGTCCAAAAGGCTTCATGTGGACCTGATTTCAGGAGAAGAGGACCATTTGGGCTTCCTGCCCCTGGGGGTACATCCTAGATGGTTCTGGAAAGTCAAGCACAATTATGTGATTGTTGGAATATCTTTGAGATAAGAAACATGTCCTGGCCATTTGGGCATCTCACGTGTTTGGGTTCTGGGAAGAGAGGCATTTCCTATATAAAATTAAGACCAACTGAGATGCCTAAGTCTAGCTGTTGGTACTAACCAGGGTCCCACTGGAGGAGACACTAGTCAGCAGGTGTGGGGAGGAAGTAGAAGCAAGAGAAAAAGGAGCCGATGGGGATGGGGAAGGGAGAAGACCACACCACCCGGATATCAGGTAGCCAGAACTGCTGGTGGCCCCCATGCCCATCAGAACCAGGTTTAGCTGGGGGCAGTCTCCCCTTCCCAGACTCCCTTGCATTGACAAGTGGCCACGTGACCTAGACCTGGCCAGTGACTCGTGCTTACCCTGGGTGGAACCAAGGCTATGCCTGGGGGTGGAACAGCCATCTTGGGAGCACGAGGGAGGAAGCCACTTGCTAAGAATGCTATAGAGAAAACGCACAAGTGTGCACCCCTGTGGTGTGTGGGGCCACTGTTCTGGTCCTAACCTTCCACCTCTGGACTTGACATTCAAGCTGGATTTACAAAAGGCAGAGGAACCAGAGATCAACTTGCCAACACCTACTGGATCATAGAAAAAGCAAGAGAGTTCCAGAAAAACATCTACTTCTGCTTTATTGAGGGCTTCCCTCGTGGCTCAGATGGTAAAGCGTCCGCCTGCAATGCGGGAGGCCTGGGTTCAATCCCTGGGTCAGGAAGATCCCCTGGAGAAGGAAATGGCAACCCACTCCAGTACTCTTGCTGGAACCCAAGCTGGAATCAAGATTGCTGGGAGTAATATCAATAACTTCAGATACTCAGATGACACCACCTTTATGGCAGAAAGTGAAGAAGAACTAAAGAGCCTCTTGATGAAAGTGAAAAAGCTGGCTTAAAACTCAATATTAAAAAAACTAAGATCATGGCATCCGGCCCCATCACTTCATGGCAAATAGATGGGGAAACAATGGAAACAGTGACAGACTTTATTTTGGGGGGCTCTAAAATCACTGTAGATGGTGACTGCAGCCATGAAACTAAAAGACACTTGCTCCTTGGAAGAAAAGCTATGACCAACATAGATAGCATATTAAAAAGCAGAAACAGTACTTTGCTGACAAATGGCCATCTAGTCAAAGCTCTGGTTTTTCCAGTAGTCATGTATGGATGTGAGAGTTGGACCACAAAGAAAGCTGAGCCCTGATGAATTGATGCTTTTGAACTGTGGTGTTGGAGAAGACTCTTGAGAGTCCCTTGGACTAAAAAGAGATCAAACCAGTCAATCCTAAAGGAAATCAGTCCTGAATATTCATTGGAAGGACTGATCCTGAAGCTGGAGCTCCAATACTTTGGCCACCTGATGGGAAGAACTGAATCACTGAAAAATACCCTGATGCTGGGAAAGATTTAAGTCAAGAGGAAAAGAGGAAGACAGAGGATGAGGTGGTTGGATGGCATCACTGACGCAATGGACATGAGTTTGAGCAAGCTCTGGGAGATGGTGAAGGACAGGGAAGCCTGGCATGCTGCAGTCAGTGGGGTCGCAAGGAGCAGGACACTACCGAGCAACTGAACTGAAGTGAACTGCACTTCTTGATCCATGAGAAACAGTAAGCCCCACCCAGGTAAGCCCCCAGGTGGGCGCCTACTCCCCCGAGAGGGACTGGGCACTAACAGCCTCTATGTGCCATCCACATGTTACAGATCCTGGGTGGGCACCTGCCTCGCTATTTTCCTCTGTCCTCACAGCCCTGCTTCAAGAGTTGCATCTGAGGCCCATTTGACATATGAGGAAACTGAGGCTTGGAGAGGTTCCTGCTTCGCCCCCTGGAATCCTTCAGGTAGCGTCAGAGTTGGAGTCTGAAAAATGCTGCACGCTCCACCCCACACTGTCACGCTAACCATGACTAGTATTCAGGGTCACAGAACTGAGTGTGGGTCTGAATCCTGACTATTTACTTGCTGGTTGTGCAAAATTATTCGGTGAGTCTGAGCCTCACAGTTCCCTCCTCTGGAACTGGTGGTCACAGCAAGACCTACCTCACAGGTCATGGTGAGAGGGGCACTCGCTACACAGTGACCCTGACTTCCTCTGGCTCTGTGGCAGTGCTGCTGGGCTAAGTGTATTTTATTTTTAAAGTTACTTATTTATGTATTTGCCCGCTATGGGTCTTAGTTGCAGCACACAGGATCTCCATCATGACATGAAGTCTTTCTAGTTGCAGCACACGGGTTTACGTGCCCTGCGGTCTGTGGGATCTTAGCTGCCCAACTAGAGGTCAAACCTGGGTCCCCTGCATTGGAAGATGGATTTTTAACAACTGGATCACCAAGCAAGTCTCCTGAGTGCATTTTAAAGTGCCCTGCAAAGCTCCTAGCTGCTGCATTAGCTTCTTTAAGGAGGTATCATATCCTCTACCCAGGGGTAGAAACCAAGACTTGGAAAGGGTGAGAACTACTCTGAACCTCACTGTCTTCATCTCTAAAATGGAGATGGGAATACTGGATGCATTACATGGTTATTGTCGGATTAAATGGGATAAGATATGGGCAGAACTCAACTCAATGTCTGACACACAGTAAGCACTCAGCTCATGGAGCCGGTGCTACAATTTGTTGTTATTATTATTATTACAGAGCTCCTTGCTAGCCATGCCAATCACCTGCTTCATCACTGCAGGGGATTCCAAGGGTAGGTGTGCGCCTAATTCAGGCTGAGGCAGGCCTCCACTCCACGGTCAGCCTCTGCGTGGCGTTGCTGAGATGAGCTGAAGATGGTGAAGGCTGGCTGGGGGCCAGGTCAAGATCAAGTCCACCACAGCTCTCTCTGCCCCATGGGAACCAGCTCTAACTCCCCAGACAGACCTTTAGTTCTGGGAGGCTGAAGACTGCCCAATCACATAAAGTCCTTCCTCACAGATGCTAGGGACAGATAAAGAACTAGCTCTGTCCAGACCCCACTGCTAGGGGTACTCTTGATTTATGGAGAAATTCCACTGACTGAGGCATGACCTTGCCTCATTCCCAGAAGGCAGACGTCTGCAGCCAGTAGCAGGGCCCCTGGCTGTCAGGTCACCTTTCTTCAGGGCAAGGAAGGGGAGGCAAGATACACACAGACACACAAACACACATTCATTCATATTCACTGTGAGCCATGCTATGGGCTCTAGCTCCCAGCACGGTGCCCAGCACACAGTTTGGTGTTTAGGCTGTGTGCTCTGGGTGGGTGGATGGACGGATGGGTAAAAGAACAGTTGAGTGTATGTTCTGCAACTCACTTGTTCAACCTCTGTCTGCTGAAGGTGCGCTCTGCTCCACGGGCCACCTGTGCAGGGCAGAGCAAGACTACCAGCATCTGCTCATAAAGACCCACCAGTCCTGGTGATGGGTAAATAAGCAGAGGGAGAAAGGGGCCTCCAGCACCCCCATTTCCCCGGGGAAGCCTGTCTACAGGCTGATGACTACATCTTCTTGTTCTGGTCCCTAGTACAGGGCCGGGACTCCAATGAGACAAGGGAGGCCCACTCTGCACTTGCCACCTCAGAGTTGGTGCCTCCCTAGATGTCATGCCTGGGTGTCTGGCTTGCCACCCCAGGGCTCAGATGCTCCTGCAGGCTTGGGAGATGGCGCTGGACCTCTTCAACGATTCTCACCGATCCAGGGCCGTGAGGAGACATGGTTGCACCCTAAAAATTTCCACTTGGGTGTCAAACAGCAGGCCCATCCAGGCCAGGAGAGGCAGATGGGGGGCAACGCTCACGGCCCTGAAACTGACACATTGATTGAGTGCCAGGGCTGGACCAGATCAGTGTGAGGGTTCCTCTTACCATTTCATGGTGATGACAACTCCCCATTCCTGAGATTAAGAGACAGGTGCCCAGAGAGGGCAAGTGACTTGCCCAGGAGCCTACAGCAGGTAAGAGCCAGGGTCCAAACCCTTTCCTCTGCTGTTTGCAAAATGTGGGGTCAAGCACCAGCGTTACAAGCATGGCAGATGGCCAGAGGGTCCAGACCGGCTCTTTGAAGAGGGAAGACTGGGAATAAGCCTTGCAAATGGTTTCCTCTGAATGGAAGGAGTGGAGGTAGTCAGTGCCCCAGCGGGCACCACACACCACCCCAGATCCTGCAGTGACAGACCTGAGGTGTGTGTTCTATGAGATGAGGCCCAGGGTGGGGCAGCTCGTTGCTTGAGGCCACACTGCAGAGCCTGGGCTAGAAGCAGTGCTCTGTCCTCAAGAATCACAACAAACAAAGCAAAACCAAAACAAAGAAAAAAACCCAAAGCAGTATTTTAGTCCACCCAGGACTGCAGTTAAAAAATAAAGAATCAGCCACCCAGTCCTATGGTCTTGTAGGCAAAACAAGTGGCCTGGGATGTCACCCTCCCCTTTGCACCCACCTGGCCTGTCCCCACCCCACTGCACCCAAGACCCAGGGGAACAAATGTTGGGGGAAAACCCTAGGCCATGACTTTCCTGAAGCTGAAAGTCAAGTTGCCAAAACAAACTTCTTTTGTCTCTCCTCATTTTTTTCCCATGTTTAAATAATAATAAGCTGAAAATGAAGTCATTGTGCTCGGCTGTTGGCCCGCCAGCATCGCCTGCTGGAGTCCTGAGTGTATCTGGGGGGCCCCCTGCCCCAGCTCACTGGATCAGCGCCCCCAGCCCACTCTGGCACTTCCACAATTCTCTCTCCCGTATCCCAGCAAAACTTGTCCACCGGGGTCTCACTCAGGGTCGGTTTCTCTGCTGAGAGAATGGGCCAGCTCTCCTGAAGGCATTGCTGCTCATGGATGGTCCCCAACCTGTGAAACATTTTGCCTTTGAGAGAGACAGAATTTCCCAGTCTTAAGGTGTGGACGTTTCTTAAGCAGTAGAATTTGGGTAGCTGATGGGTAAGGAATTTTTTTTAATAGAGGAAGCCTCATAATATATCAGCCTCATATTATATTTAGCCTTAGATGGAGTTTACCACCCACTTTGGGCTGCATTCCCAAGCAACCGGACTCTGGGGAGACCCGGGCCCAGCATGTCAGGGGCCACTACTGGCCTCACACAGTCCATGGGCTGCACAGACCCCATCCATTTACCTCTTAACGGTTTCATGTAAGTGCTCTGGGGGAGGAGAAGGAGGACCAGGCCAGGCAGGCATCCTGACTCACTCTCTATGGCTGCGGAGAGATCCCCTCGTTTGCAGGGCTAGCCTGGTCAGCTCCTACTGCCATCTCTACTCAGCAGTGACCTTCTGGAATCTCCAGGACTCTTACTCTTTCTTTCGTCTACCACTGCAGAGAGCCCAGGGAATCCAGTACCCAGCAGGTGCTCCGGGAGGGGTCACAGAACTGAGAACTGAGAAGGAGAGATCCGAGCACCCTCTCCTGCAGTCTTCATCTGTGGCAATCAATAGCCTGTTTCTTTGCTCTCGGGCCTCTTCCTTCCCACGTGGGCTCTGAAGCTCCTGGGACCGCTGGGAGAGTCTGTACTGAGTGTGGGACATCCATTGCCACTCAGGTAACTTCCCTGAGCTTCTACTCCCCATCAGCACTGCTTACAGGTGCAGGGAGCCCTCAAGGAAGTGACATCTGTAAGGTTCCACGTATTAGCGGTGTGATACTGTTCTCGGTATGGTTTACTTCGCTTAGTATGATAATTTCTAGGTCCCTCCATGTTGCTCTAAATGGCATTATTTCATTCTTTTTATGGGTGGGTAATATTCCATTGTTTATAGAAAGAGACCTACAGGAACAATTTATAGTTACCAAAGAGGACAGGGGGTGGGGAAAGGCTAAATTAGAAGGTTGGAATGAACAGATACACACTACTATTCATAAAACAGAGAATCAACAAGCACATAATATATAGCACTGGAAACTATACTCAATACTTTGTAATAACCAGTAAGGGAAAAGAATCTGGAGACGTATATATATATATGAGTCTGTGAAAGTGAAAGTCACTCAAACATGTCCAACTCTCTGCCACCCCATGGACTATACAGTCCATGGAATTCTTTAGGCCAGAATACTGGAGTGGGTAGCCTTTCCTTTCTCCAGGGGATCTTCCTGACCCAGGAATCGAACCGGCGTCTCCTGCATTGCAGGAGGATTCTTTACCAACTGAACTATGAGGGAAGTCATGTGTGTGTGTGTGTGTGTGTGTGTGTGTGTATACATATATGTATAAATGAATCACCGAAGTGTACACCTGAAACTAACATGATACTGTGAATCAACTATACTTCAACAAAAAAATAAGTAAAGTGCTCAGAAGAGCTCCAATTTGTAGTAGGGATTTAATAAAGGCAGGTGTTCCTCTGCGTTTATTAAAAGGCAGCGACAGCTAAGAGTTACTGAGCATGTACCACGTGCCAGGAACTGTGGCCAAGAACTTTTACACTCATCTCTACCCTGTTGCTCCGTGGGAGCTGCCTTTACTGTCTGCATTTTACAGAAGAGAAAACTGAGCTAAGCTGGACTCAAGTCTAGAATTAGCTTCTTTCACATGCTGGAGGTTATTCCACGAACTCTTTAACACCAGCCCTAGCTTGCTGGGTGGGGCTTCCCTGGTGGCTCAGACGGTAAAGAATCTGCTCGCGGTGCGGGAGATCTGGGTTCGATCCCTGGGTTGGGAAGATCCCTTGGAGGAGGGCATGGCAACCCACTCCAGTTTTCTTGCCTGAAGAATCATCATGGACAGAGGAGCCTGGTGGGCTATAGTCCACAGAATCGCAGAGACACGACTGAGTGACTAAGCACAGCAACAGCTTGCTGGGCAGGACTGAAATCCAAATATTTCCCCCTCCCATCAACCTACGATGGGGAAGAAAGGGAAGTTGTCCTTGGTGCCCAAAGCCTCAGCTCAGGATGACACAGGTGCGTGAGCATGCACACACATGTACACAGACACTCACATAGATACTCATGTACAAGTACACGTGGAGAGACAGAGGCCTTCACAGGAGCGGGGGGCTCTGCCAGGCTCTCCAGGCAGATGCTGATGCTACTGGGGTGAACTGAGGAAGGCTGCTGTCCTTGTTTAAAGCTCATCTTTAGCTGGGAAGCAGGCGGAAGGTGTCAGAAGGGCAGATGGAGTCAAAGAGGTGGACCAGGGTGTCCAGCTGCCTCTAGAGGGTGGAGGCCCAGCTGGCCATGGGGCCTCAGGGGCTGCTGAGCTCAGCAAACACCAGGCCCAGCCCAGACCTGCTTGGCTGGAAACTGCTGACCTTGGGTTGCTGGAACCAGATTCTCTGCTCTAACCTCTCTGGGAGCAGAAGCAAGTACACAGCTTAGGGGGAGAGTCTGGCTCAGGGCAGGGAGACAGAGCCACCCTGGGGTGGCCTGGATGCACCCAGGGCTCTGACCCATGGATTCATCTGGAGATGAATGTCACCCACCACCACTAATATCTTGGTCACGGAACCCAACCAGCCTTCCTCAGCAAGTGGAAAGTCCTGACACCCGGGCCAGGCTGTCCAACGGAACTTCCTACAATGATGGAAACCTTCTCCACCTGCTCTATCCTATAGGTAGCCAGGTGCAGCTTCCAAGCACCCAGAAATGGAGCTGATGCCACTAAGGAACTGAATTTTTATTTGATTGAATTAAGTTTAAATATAAATAGCCACAGAAGGTCTCAGCTTCCATACTGGATGGTCCAGCTGGGAGAGGCCCTGAGCTCTGGGACAGGAGAGCTCCTCGCTCAGTGGCTGTGACCCACTCCTGGCCACTTAAGTGCACCCAAAACGATCCCCCAAAGTAGCCATTGTGAGCACCTAGGCCAGCACCTGAGAGCAGGTCTATCAAGGTTGAACCAACGTGTGGTTGCCTGCCTGCAGATGAACCCAGATGCTGGGGTTTTCAACCTCTCCAGTTCACCAAGGCACCAAGGGGACAGCTCTTGGGAAACCTTAAACCAATGTTCCCTGTGTCTTGGGCCTGAAAGTGGGGTGCACAGTCTGGCTAGGTATAGCATCAGACAGGGACTCCTTGGAACAAGGGGGCTTCATTCATCCGAGGACTCTACTTTCATCTCATTGGAGATAACATTCCAACCAACTCTCAAAGCAAATCCTCCAGAAGTGAAAGAAAAATGTTAATGAACTTCCATTAAAATTCCTTCCAAGACTGGTCATTCTGGGCAGGCAGGCCCCTGACCTGCTCAAAGCTTGCAGGTCTGAAAGAGCTGGTTCCCACATGGAGCTCAGGAGAACTCAGTTAGCCTTGGGGCTGGAGTTGAAGATCTTGGTTCCAGGAGAGTACCCTGCATCCAGGCCGGGGACTTGGGTCAAAGTCCTCCAGCAAGAATACTGGAAATAAAAGCAAAAATAAACAAATGGGATCTAATTAAAATTAAAAGCTTCTGCACAACAAAGGAAACTATAAGCAAGGTGAAAAGACAGCCTTCTGAATGGGAGAAAATAATAGCAAATGAAGCAACTGACAAACAACTAATCTCAAAAATATACAAGCAACTTATGCAGCTCAATTCCAGAAAAATAAACGACCCAATCAAAAAATGGGCGAAAGAACTAAATAGACATTTCTCCAAAGAAGACATACGGATGTCTAACAAACACAGGAAAAGATGCTCAACATCACTCATTATCAGAGAAATGCAAATCAAGACCACAATGAGGTACCATTTCACACTAGTCAGAATGGCTGCGATCCAAAAGTCTGTAAGCAATAAATGCTGGAGAGGGTGTGGAGAAAAGGGAACCCTCTTACACTGTTGGTGGGAATGCAAACTAGTACAGCCACTATGGAGAACAGTGTGGAGATTCCTTAAAAAACTGAAAATAGAACTGCCATATGACCCAGCAGTCCCACTGCTGGGCATACACACTGAGGAAACCAGAATTGAAAGTGCACTTGTACCCCAATGTTCATTGCAGCACTGTTTATAATAGCCAGGACATGGAAACAACCTAGATGTCCATCAGCAGATGAATGGATAAGAAAGCTGTGGTACATATACACAATGGAGTATTACTCAGCCATTAAAAAGAATACATTTGAATCAGTTCTGATGAGATGGATGAAACTGGAGCCAATTATACAGAGTGAAGTGAGCCAGAAAGAAAAACACCAATACAGTATACTAACACATATATATGGAATTTAGAAAGATGGTAAGGATAACCCTGTATGCGAGACAGCAAAAGAGACACAGATGTATAGAACGGACTTTTGGACTCTGAGGGAGAGGGAGAGAGTGGAATGATTTGGGAGAATGGCACTGAAACATCTATACTATCATGTAAGAAAAGAATCGCCAGTCTATGTTTGATACAGGATACAGGATGCTTGGGGCTGGTGCACGGGGATGATCCAGAGAGACGATATTGGGGGGGGGAGGGGGTTCAGGATTGGGAACTCATGTACACCCGTGGCGGATTCATGTCAATGCATGGCAAAACCAATACAGTATTGTAAAGTAAAATAAAGCAAAAATTAAAATTAAAAAAAAAAAAAATTCTCCAGCAGAGCCACTTTGCTATCTCGCCTTCTTTCATGACGGAAAGACTTAGCATCTTTCCAGAGCCCACAAGGGACCAGCATGTCTCCTGCTCTATTTCCAGGTTTCTCAGCTGACCTGCATGGCAGAGGAGGAGACTCAGGTACCAGGTGACGATATAACTTGCCCAAACCACAGAGTTGCCATGCTGGGGTTCGTGACTCATTCACAGGAGGTTTGCAGCATGTCAGCTGTCTGGTCAACACGGCCTGGAGTTCATCAAGGATAGTGCCTCGAGGAACACTTGTCTAGACACAAGACACAGCCTCATCAACTAAGAAACTGTTTTCTTTTTAAAAGAGACACAATAGCACCTTCTTCTCCAAATATACACTGCCCCGCCTTCGGGCCTCTCCTCCGGGAGCAGGAAAACACGGCCGCCTCCTGCGGCCTCGGTCACATTTGCCGTCAGCTGCTGCCCGGGTCTTCTCTGGGAATTAATTTCTGCATCCATCTATGCCATCACAACTTATTTGTGACAAACTAGTATTGTCCAGACTGACCCCACCCTGGACTGGTGAGTTTACTAAATCACTTTTTGGTGCCATGCCAACTGAGTGCTTTGAAGATGTTGCTTTATTTTTTGATATTTCTTTATTTGACTGCCCCAGGTCTCAGTTGAGGCAAGCAGGATCTTTCAGTTGTGGCCATAGAACTCTATAATTGTAGCATGTGGGATCTTACTTACCCGACTAGTGAGTGAACCCAAGCCCCTTGCACTGGAAGTGCAGAGTCATAGCCACTGGACCACCAGGGAAGTCCTGAAGATGCTGTTTTAAAAAGAAACTACAGGTGGTGCTAATGGTAAAGGACCCTCCTGCCAATTCAGGAGATATAAGAGACTCAGGTTCGATCCCTGGGTTGGGAAGATGCCCTGGATGAGGGCATGGCAAACCACTCTAGTATTCATACCTGGAGAATCCCATGGACAGAGGAGCCTGGCCTGCTATAGCCCATAGCATCACAGAGAGTTGGATATGACTGAAGCATTTTAGCATGCATGCACAGAAACTCACTGTTGTAGGGATGTGGTCAGGACACTGTCCCCTCAGGGATGTGGTCAGGCCACTGTTCCCTCTTCTCAAGAGATCAGGTTTATTGGGAACCACAAAAGACATTGGCTTCAGGTCTCTATACTCAGGAAAGCCTGTGCATCTGACAGTCAACTTGTTTATAACTTATATAACACAAGCACCTTGAAGCTGACCATTTTCACTCTTTTCTTTGGCCACAAGGAAGCTCAGGATCACATTTAAGGCCCTCTTCTAGCACTATGGTGCAAGTAAACTGACCTTGTTTCAGTTTAAATTTTCATTCTCTCCTTTTGTCATTTATTTTTATTTTCTTGTTTCACGCTTTTAAAATATCAACTGAAATCCATTTCAAAGAGAGCAAGGTAAAAATAAATAGCAAGCTCTGATTGATTATCCGTGTCATCTCCCAGACCAGGCTTTGCATGCTATTGGTTATTTGCAAAAGTCAATTCCACTCAATCTGAAAATCTCAACCTGGAACAAGTGTTTTTCCTGCCAAGGGTTGAGTGTGAAGGAAAACACACTCTCAGGACTTTCCTGGCGGTCCAATGGTTAAGACTGAGCGCTTCTGCAGCAGGGGGCACAGGTTTGATCCCTAGTTGGGGAACTAAGATCCTGCATGCCATGCAGGGAGAAAAAAAAAGAAAACACACTCTTGGTCATAGGATTTCTTCTGATTTTTCTGACATGTCACATTCTCAGTTTACAGTTGAATCTGGCATGCAGGGTGGATTGGGCAGTAGAGCGAGCCAGGATATTGGACTTATACTCTTCATTCTGGGGCCAGCCACCTGTGACATGGGGGGAAATTGCTTCACTACTCTGAGCTTTGTACCACTGAATTGAGGATGAAAACATGATCCAAACCCTATATAAACAGCTTCTGGAGGATTTCTATAAGTTACAACTGATGGTAAGGGACAACTGGAAGGAGATACAAATTACAGAATGGCTTACCCAGCCTTGACCTTGGGATTCTGTTTGGACCACAGGTCACAGTTATGTCTCTGAGGTCAAGATCCTAGTGATGTAAACCAAACTTTAACCAATAGTAGGTCATGGAATTTTGGAGTTCTGCTTCATCCTGCAGGAACAATCGTAGCTTTGCTCCTCTCTGGTAAGCATCCCACACTTACCAGGGTGGTCACAACCCTTAACAAACATGCAGGGCATGCCAGTGGGTCCTGAGTCCCTTGCATGGCCCTGAAGTTACCAAGAGGTTGAACTTGTGGCTCTCTGTCTTGGTTAGAAAGCTAAAATCTACCACATAAGAAAATTTCTAACCAGGTTTCTGCTTTCTGACACTCAGGGGTTGGTTATGTCGTATCTGCGCTTTCCCCTGGGTGGCCAGGAAGCTCGGAACTAAATATGAACTTCAGCTATGGCAGTTTCATGGCTCATTTGTTGTTCAGTTGCTCAGTCATGTCCGACTCTTCGTGACCCGATGGGCTGCAGCACACCAGGCTTCGTTCTTCTTCACAGCCTCTCAGGTCGTATATCATTGGCATCTGGATTTTGATGTTTCCATTTTTTCTCCCACAGCTCTGACTTCATATCATTATTTATATTTTCCTGGTTTTATTTTTGCTAACTTAAACATTTTAAAATTAATTTTATTGAAGTATAGTTGATTTCAGTTCAGTTCAATTCAGTCACTCAGTTGTGTCTGACTCTTTGCAACCCCGTGAACAGCAGCACGCCAGGCCTCCCTGTCCATCACCAACTCCCAGAGTTCACCCAAACTTATGTCCATTGAGTCGGTGATGCCGTCCAGCCATCTCATCCTCTGTCGTCCCCTTCTCCTCCTGCCCCCAATCCCTCCCAGCATCAGGATCTTTACCAATGAGTTAACTCTTCGCATGAGGTGGCCAAAGTATTGGAGTTTCAGCCTCAACATCAGCCCTACCAATGAACACCAAGGACTGGTCTCCTTTAGGATGGACTGGTTGGATCTCCTTGCAGTCCAAGGGACTCTCAAGAGTCTTCTCCATCACCACAGTTCAAAAGCATAAATTCTTCGGCACTCAGCTTTCTTCACAGTCCAACTCTCACATATACATATGACCACTGGAAAAACCAACCATAGCCTTGACTAGACAGACCTTTGTTGGCAAAATAATGTCTCTGCTTTTGAATATGCTATCTAGGTTGGTCATAACTTTCCTTCCAAGGAGTAAGCATCTTTTAATTTCATGGCTGCAGTTACCATCTGCAGTGATTTTGGAGCCAAAAAAAAAAAAAGTCTAACACTGTTTCCACTGTTTCTCCATCTTTTTGCCATGAAGTGATGGGACCAGATGCCATGATCTTAGTTTTCTGAATGTTGAGCTTTAAGTCAACTTTTTCACTCTCCTCTTTCACTTTCATCAAGAGGCTTTTTAGTTCCTCTTCACTTTCTGCCACAAAGGTGGTGTCATCTGCATATCTGAGGTTACTGATATTTCTCCCAGCAATGTTGATTCCAGCTTGTGCTTCTTCCAGCAATGTGTTAATTTCTTTATATAGCAAAGTCATTCAGTTATATATATACATATATTCTTCCTTATATTATTTTCCATTATGGTTTATCAGGATATTGAATATGTGGAGTCTCATACCAAGGCCACAGGTGTGAGGCCTTGCACCAAGGCCACAGACAATGGAGCCGAGCACCAAGGTTGCCTCCGGAACTGACTGAGCCCCATCATAACCATTGCCAAAAGTCCTCCTGATCCTTACTGGTCAGTTTCCTGACCCATATTAGGTAAAAATGCCCACCTTGGTACTCACCCTATATTGCCCTAACCAATCATCTAATGCTGCCCTTGAAGCAGGGATTTTTTTTTTTGTCTTGAGAATATAAAAATTGGCTATTAACTCTTGAAAGGCATCAGCTATCCCTGATCTGTGAAGAAGTCAGCCCCATGTCTTGGCAGGGCCCCTCACTACCTCATCCCTTTGTTCTCAATAAATTCTCTCCTCTAAAATACTCTGTGTCTGGAAATTCTTTTCCAACCTGCGCTCAGACTGCCTTGACAGAATATAGTCCCCTGTGTCTAATTCATATTTTTAAAATTAAAAAATTATTTTCCTAGTTTCAAGTCACTGTACTCACCCAGATGTCTATTTGAAAAAAAAAAAATCTATGGAGAAGGAAATCCACTCCAGTATCCTTGCCTGGAAAATTCCATGGACAGAGGAGCCTGGCAGGCTACAGTCCATGGGGTCACAAAGAGTCAGACACAACTGAGCAACTGAGCATATCGGAACATACTGTGATCTAAAATGGTTGTTTCCTTTCGTGTTTCTACCAGAAGAGTTTGAGACTTCCAGCTCTTCCATCTCCTTGACAATATGTTTAGTCTTTTTAAACTCTTGACATTTTTAATAAATGTGTAGCATTAAAAAAGAATCTATAATAACTTGAGATTCCTCAACTTCTTCCAGAATATAATTTGATCTTAACTTTTCTGGGTCAAATCTTTAAATATTTCTTTTTTTAATCTATTTTTAATTGAAGTATAATTGACTTGCAATGTTGTCATATTTTAAAATTACACAAATATTCTTCTTGAAAATATAGAATCAGTATGAAAAAAATCACCTCTGGTCCTCGCTGATGGCCAGGCTTAATTCCACTCTCCTACTTGCGGGCAACCCCTGCACTGACACATACAAGTGTCTGCGAAAGCATGTTGCAGGATAGTTGTGGGCAATTGTGTATTTTCACACATGGTATGATAATGAAGGTATGAGTCTGTGACTTGCTTTTTTATCTAACAATGGTTTGTTTTGGAGCCCTGTTCTGGTCAAATCAGAGGAACAATCTCATTATTTGTAATGCAGCATGTAATTTCATTGTATGGTGATATCACAGGTTACTAGGCCTGTCCCCATCTGTGGCATTTAGGTTGTATCTCTTGTTTTCGCTCTTTTAAAGAAGGCTGTAGTAACCACATTTGTATATGCCTCTTTGTATGTGTGTACAAGTTTTCTTATGGGTACCCACAAAGAAATGGGATAATCAGGTCATAGTATACAAGATTTAAAATTTGAAATTCGTGTTGTCAAATTGCCTTTTGACATGGTTACATCTGTTTATACAACCCACAGCAGGCATGAGAATATCTACTTTCATATCTTCTCCATTCTGAGGTGCTCGAACTTTCTAATTTCTGCCCAGCTCATGCAAGAGAAACAGTATTGCCTTGTGGTATTCACTTACATTTCCCTGATTGTTCGTGAGGCCAACTTTTTTGTCAAATGTTTCTTGACCATGTGGATTTTATATTTTGCTAACTGATATTCACATTCTTTTTCCATTTCTGTTGGGTTCTTGGTCTTCTATTATTGTTGTTGATTTGTAGGAGTTCTTCACATGTTCTGGATATATATTCATATATATTTAAATATATATTATATAACACATTTGTTTATATATAAATAAATATTTATTTATATAAATATATTATTGTAAATATACAATATATGTGTATATTTATATATATAAGCTATTTCCTCCTAGTCTTTTTTATTTTTTCACACAGTTATTAAACTTTGGTTATGGTGATTTTTGGCACATAGAAACTTCAATATTTTCTTGAGGTATAATTGAGACAACATTATATTAACTTCAGGTTTATAACATGATGGATCAATATTTGTAAATACTGCAAAATGATAGCCACAATAAGTCCAGTTAACTCAATGTTTTGTGACAACCCATAGGGGAAAAGAATCTGGAAAAGTATGTATATCAGATCCACTTTGCTGAACACCTGAAATTAACATGTCACTGTAAATCAACTATAATTCAATTAAAAAAACTAAGTCCAGTTAGCATGCATCACCATACAGAGTTACAATTTTTTTCTTGTGATAAGAATTTTTAAGATCCATTCTCCTGGATACTTTCAAATATTTCAAATATTGGACACAGTATTTTAACTATAGTTACCGGGTGGCTGGTACACTGTATCCCTGTATTAGTCTTATTTTAGGAAATTTGTGCCTCCTGATCCCTTTCATGCAGAGATTTCCTTTCTGATTCAGTGCAATGTGTCCATCTTTTCTCTGTGAGTTTTGCTTGCTATACTTTCTTGGCCAAAGCCTTCCCTCCACAAACACATTCTCCAGTGTTTTCTTCTATGGGTTTAGAAGCTTCATTTTCCTTATTTACCTCATTTGTATATCTGATTTAATTTTGTGAGTGGTGGGAGGTTAGAATGTAGTTATTTTTTGGTATGACTAGCTGACTGCTCCGGCACCATCACTCACCGGTCCACTGGGTGCTGAGGGCCCATGTGGGTATGGCCTTGCTCATGGAGGGATAAGGACTTGTTCCTGCTCTGTGTTGAGTTCCATTGACTTCTGTGTCCTTTCTACTAATCCCCAGGCCTCGACTTTCATACTTGATGGTATTCTTTGGGTTTTTTAATTCATTAATTTTTCCAACATATTTTTATATTGGAAAGGTTGTATAATAAATATAAATTTAGTATAAATATTTGGAGGTAGTGAAATAAATGTAAATAAGGAAGAATAAAGAAAGAAATAAAGAATGGTAGGTAGTATAAGATAAGTCAAATCACCAATTTTTTCAGTAGATTTCATGAAAGTTCAGAAGAGGGTGAGATCACCAGGAGTTGACCAAGTTGGGGAAACCTCTGTAAAGGTGGAGGAACTTGGTGTGGGCAGGATTCAGGCTAATATATGCACTCCCAGGATTTGTTCCCTGATAGTTCAGTTGGTAAAGAATCCACCTGCAATGCAGGGGATCCCGGTTTGATTCTTGGGTAGAGAAGGGATAGGCAACCCATTCCAGTATTGTTGGGTTTTCTTTGTGGCTCAGCTGGTAAAGAATCCACCTGCAATGCGGGAGACCTGGGTTTGATCCCTGGGTTGGAAAGATTTCCCTGGAGAAGGGAACAGCTACCCACTCCAGTATTCTGGCCTGGAGAATTCCATGGACTTTTGGACACAACTAAGACTTTCACAGCAATACTTTGCTGAAGAAATGGCCCATAATATACAATTCACCATTTCAAGCTTTTAAAAGTATATCATAAAAAAAAAAAAAAAAGTATATCATTCAGTGGCTTTTAGTCCATCCATAATGTTGTGTGGCCTTCATCACTCTCTGACTCTAGAACATTTTCATCACTCTAAAAAGACACTTCCTACCTATTAAGCAATCCTTCCCATTTCCTCTCCCACTCCAGCCCCTGGCAAACAAGCATCCACTTTCTGTCTCCATGGATTTGCATATTCTAGATATTTCCTATAAATGTGATTACACGGTAGTTGGCCTTTTTGTCTGGATTCTTTCGTATCACATTTTATATTATGATATCATATCATATTTTCAAGGTTCATCATGTCATAGCACATATCAGCACTCCAATCCTATGAAAGGTATTCCATCACATGGAGAGACCACATTCTGTCCATCAGATGATGGACATTTGTGTTGCTTTCATTTTTTAGCTATTATGAATAATGCTGCTGTGAATATTCATGTACATGCTTTGAGTGCATGCTATCATTTCACTTGGGCATACACAGACAAGTGGAATTTCTGGATCACATGGTACTTGTGTGTTTAACTTTGGAGGAACCACCAAACTTTTTTCCCACAGCAGTCAAATCATTTTATATTCCCACCAATAGTTTACATAACCTACATGGTTCCAATTTCTGCACATCCTCACTAACATCCTCACTTGTCATGATTCACCTTTAAGAGTCAATCTAGTGGATGTGAAATATCAATAACCTCAGATATGCAGATGACATCACCCTTATGGCAGAAAGTGAGGAGGAACTAAAGAGCCTCTTGATGAAAGTGAAAGAGGAGAGTGAAAAAGTTGGCTTAAAGCTCAACATTCAGAAAACTAAGATCATAGCATCTTGTCCTATATCACTTCATGGCAAATAGATGGGGAAACAGTGGAAACAGTGGCTGACTTTATTTTTGGGGGGTCCAAAGTCACTGCAGATGGTGATTGGAGCCATGAAATTAAAAGACACTTACTCCTTGGAAGGAAAGTTATGACCAACCTAGACAGAATATTAAAAAGCAGAGACATTACTTTGTCAACAAAGGTCTGTCTGGTCAAGGCTATGGTTTTTCCAGTGGTCATGTATGGATGTGAGTGGTCATGTTTGGACTATAAAAGAAAGCTGAGCACTGAAGAATTGATGCTTTTGAACTGTGGTGTTGGAGAAGACTCTTGAGAGTCCCTTGGATTGCAAGGAGATCCAACCAGTCCATCCTAAAGGAGATCAGTCCTGAGTGGTCATTGGTAGGGCTGATGTTGAGGCTGAAACTCCAATACTTTGGCCACCTCATGAGAAGAGTTGACTATTTGAAAAGACCCTAATGCTGGGAAAGACTGAGGGAAGGAGGAGAAGGGGACGACAGAGGATGAGATGGTTGGATGGCATTACAGACTCAATGAACATGGGTTTGGGTGGACTCTGGGTGTTGGTGATAGACAGGGAGGCCTGGCGTGCTGCTGACCGTGGAGTCGCAAAGAGTCGGACACGACTGAGCGACTGAACTGAACTGAAGTGGATGTGAAGTGTTATCTCGCTGTCACTTTGATTTGCATTTTCCTAGGGGCTTCCCTGGTGGCTCAGAGGATAAAGTGTCTGCCTGCAATGCAGGAGACCCGGGTTCGATCCCTGGGTTGGTAAGATCCCCTGGAGAAGAAAATGGCAACCCACTCCAGTATTCTTGCCTGGAGAATCCCATGGACAGAAGAGCCTGGCAGGCTACAGTCCACGGGGTAGCAAAGAGTCAGACACGACTGAGCGACTTCACTTTCACTTTTAATGGCGAATGCCATGGAGCAATTTTTCATGTTCTTACTGGCCATTTTTATATATTCTTTGGAGAAATATCCACTCAAATGTTTTGCCTATTTTTGCTTGGCTTCTCTTTTTACTATTGAATTATAAGCATTCTTTATATATGTTGGACACAGAAACCTTATTAAATATACGATAAGGAGGCACATAGACTTTGTTCTGCCGTCAGAGGAGCCAGTGGAGAGTATGCAAGCGGAAGAAAGCCATACTCAGATTTTCAATTTGCAAAGGTCACTCAAGGTCAGAAAAGAGGGGAAGGAGCCAGCCTGGAGACCATGTGGGTGCAGGGGACGGTCTCAGGTCAGGTAAGAGAGGAGGGGTGGACAGATATGGTTCTATATGCTTCTTTCAGTACTGGTTTCTAGTGGTTCAGAGTCATTTGTAAGAGTGTAAGAAAACCAACTAGCAAGAAGGTCATGAAGGACAGCTGCAGCTGAGGGATGATTGTTCTCAGCTTGTGGCCTGTGAGCATGCACACCAATAGCATGCGCACATGCACACACACACACACACACACACACACACACACACACAATATCCTACATGCTGATATAAACTCAGTCTAATTCTTTCAGCAAAATCCAGATTACTGGACATTTTGGTTTCAAACTTCTTGCAATGACAGGTCAGAATAGGAGTAATGGACAAGAATGAATTACAGCTAAGAAGAAAAACAGTCATTTTAATCTGATAAGGGATAGACAGCCAACAAAGACCTACTGTATGACACAGGGAGCTGCATCGGTATATTGTAATAACCTAAAAGGGAAAAGTATCTGAAAATGAATAACTGAATCACTTTGCTGGACACCTGAAACTAACACCATACTTCAATAAAATAGATTACATTAAAAAGTTAAATCTTACAAGCATGCTTGCTCACAGGTGCATGAAAGGTTAAAAGGCCCAAGGTGCACCAATCTCATCAGCAGGGAGCTTGGGGAGGGGGCTCTGAAACATGCCCTTCCTCCTGCTGACCAGCAAGGACCACCAGATGAGGACTCCAAACAGAATGAAGTGGGCAACCTCACTTTGGTTTCCGGGCCCCCAGGCCAAGCCCACCAGGGGTTTCCCTGGTGGCTCAGATGGTAAAGAATCTGCCTGCAATGTGGGAGACCTGGGTTTGATCCCTGGGTTGGGAAGATCCCCTGGAAGAGGGAATGGCAACCATCCAGTACTCTTGCCTGGCGAATCCCCATGGATGGAGGAGCCTGGTGGGCTACAGTCCCTAGGGTCACAAAGAGTCCGACACGACTAAGCACAGCACAGCACAGACCAAGTTAAGGACTGCCTTGGGCTCCTTTCCAGAAAAGCAGAACACCACTTGCATGGTCACCTTCAGAGATCCAACCTGGCCTAATGGCCAGGAGTTGTGTTAGAATTCTATAGATGTGCATCCAGCAAATGAGGGAATTAGCCCAGACAGAAATGAGTCATCTTCAAAAGTCACTTCAACCCTGTGACTTGCTCCCAGGAGGAAGCCACTGAGATTTTTAAAAAAATTTGAGGTTGGGGGATTTCTTTTTTTAAACAGCTTTATTGAGGTGTGATTGACATACAACAGACTGCACAGATATAAATTGTACAATTTAGATTGTAACTTATGAACACATTCATGGGGCTATTATCACGTTCAGAGTTAGGAACATGTCTGTCATCTGCCATTGTTTGCTTGTGACCTTTTGCTGTTTGTAATCTCTTCCTTCCCAGGCCCCATTCCCTAGAGATCAGCTTTCTCTCTCTGGAGCTTGGTTTGTGCTTTCTAGAATTGAGTATGAATAGAATCATCAGTTAGTCTGTGCTCTTTGTGGCCTGTCTTCTTTGTGGGGTGTATCTGAGATGCATGCCTGCTGTAATTTCTCCCAGTGGATCTAACCATCACTCTCTTTTCACAAACCCACACAAGCTGGGTGAACTGTAAATGTCACCCAGCCCTGAAGTGGTCTAGCAGGATTTGATTCTGGCTCTGTCTGACCCCCAAAGCCGTTTCTCTCTTTCTATTACATCCCTGGCTCTAAACACTGCCCTCGAGTGAGCCTGATTTCTGCAGAGTAAGTGCTCGCCACCACTCTGGGTCCATCCCCTGCACCCTCACTTCCTGCTCTGCCCCTTCAGATTCTCTGCACCTTCTGTGGGGAGAATGGACACCTTACTGCCTAAGTCTAGAGTCACCCCCCACCTCTGGGAAGGGGAAGACACTCCCTGTACATCCTCGAAGTCTGTGTACAGCCCAAGGGCAGGTGGTGTGCTCACTGTGTTACACCCTGGCATCCAATCGATTCGCACACTGAGTGGTCACCAGTAGATTTGTGTTGGAGTTTTTCTCTGTTTTGTGTCCTCCATGGGGCAACCTTTCTGGGAGGGGGGACCCCTCGCTGAGGTCCAAGACTCCTCCAAACAATAAGGTGGTCTTACATTCTCAACTGGCATGTCCCCTTGGGGACCAGGCCTGGGCTTCACAAGGCCCAACCCTCACTGCCACGAGGTCATCAGCCTTGGCCAGCTGGTGTGACCCCTCGTCCAGCAGCACCTCATCCCCTGGGAGGCCCAGAGACCACCCTGGTCAGGCCCCGGCAGGGCTCAGGCCTCTAGACCAGCCTTGACTCAGTATCTGGAGGTGCCGCAAGCTCCCCGCATCACCAGAGTGCATGGCAAACATGAGATCTGAAGTCCCTTGAGCCAAGGGTGGAGCCCTGGCTGTACCATTACCACTGGAAGACCCTGGACAACTCTCTCACTCACACCCACATGTTCACTCACTCATTCGCTCGTTCATTCACACAAGCCTCTGTGTCAGGACCACTTATAGCCGAGTAAGTTGCATTCTGACCCCGGACCCCAAGCTTCACCCCATGGTGGCATGGGGCTGCTTCCTCCTGGAGGAAGGATTCTGTGTGACGGCCCTGACCCCTTCCCTGACCTCAGGGAGCTCATGGTCATGGGCAGTAGGGGTGAGGGATGTGAAAATATGCTTGGCAATACAGCATAACTAGGGCTGTGCAAAGAGGAATATTGATTTGCTGGGAGTTGCCCCAGTAGTCTGAGCCTATCAGCGTGGGGAGGGGTGTGCTTCCTGGAAGAGGTGGCATTGCCACAGAGACAAGATGATGTGGGAATAAGAGGAGAGCTAACATGAGGAGGGGAAATCCCGAGCATAGGCATGGGACATGTGTGTGCCCAGGGGGTGGAGAGGCTGTGAATATTGCAGTGACAAACAGTGTGGGGCCGGTAGTGGCAGGACCCAGAGGCAGGGGCTCTGTTCCAGCCTGAGGGCAAGGGGGAAGCACTGCAGGATTGTAACAAGGTGAGCGTAGCTCTGAGCCTCGGCTCCCTCGTCTGTAGAGTGGGCCTGCAATCGCTGCTTCTGCAGGCTGTGTGCCGGACGCGGCACTTGGTAGGTCCTCAGTAAGGACGCGGTCACTGCGTCTGCCTTGTGCAGCGAGGACAAGGGTGTAGTGCCACACCCTCCGGCCCTGGAGCCCTCGGCGCTGGGATCAGGTGATGAAACCAGATCCCGACCCAGAGAGCTGGGCGACGTGCCTCTCAGCCACCTCCCCAGATGTGGCTGTGGCTCTGACATCTGGCTCACCTCCCCAGCACCTGGCGCTTGAGGCAGGGCCAACACAACCGGTTAGGACCAGGGCAAGCAGCATGAAGCAGGGCTGGGCCTTCTGGGACTGGCACCCGCTCATTGGAGAGGAAACAAAGACCTGGAGGTGTCTGTCCAGCTGCCCCTCCTCTCCCAGGGCTGGGGCCAAGCAGCCGCAGGGACCCCCAGCCTCTCTGCCCTCAGCTGGCTCAATGCCCCCAGTATCTCCTGTCCCAGCCACTTGGTTTAGCAAAATTATATTTTAAGCATTTTCATATTGACTGTTTTTCTGATTATGCAATAATACACGCTCATTTTACAAACCTTGGAAAACATTGATAAAAAAAATAATGAGTCTGTCATGCAGAGACAAACGTTAAATTAACGGTGTTGTTCATTCTTAACACTTTCACACATGTGTCAATAGATACACACAGACACAGACACACGCACACACAGTTGGGATTGCAATGCTTACACAGTTCTACATCTTGCTTTCTCACTGATTATTTTATCATGAATGTTTTCATCAGTCGTTAAAGATAGTTCATTGGAACTTCCCTCGTGGTTTAGTGATTAAGACTCCATGCTTCCAATGCAAGGGATTCAGGTTTGATCCCTGGTCAGGGAACTAAGGTCCCGCATGCTGTGTGGTATGGCCAAAAAAAAAAAGAGAAGGCTCAAAATCATGTCCGTGTTTTATTACAGAAAACTTTAAATGTACCTAAAGTTGGAAAAAATCGCATAAGTAGCCCAGTATCTGCCATCAGCTACAACATTCGCTGACAATCTGTTTTATCTATTCTGTTTCCCCCCAGTTCTTTTGATTTCTGTTAGACTATTTTAAAGTCAACTCCAGACAGCCTATCTTTTCACCCATAAATATCCAAAGCATTTTAAAGGCTCTGGAAGCAGCCTTGTGCTATTTCTAAAGTGTCCCTGGCCTGGGTGTTGAGAGACCTGAGTTCTAACCCTTGATTCAGGTCTTCACTGTTGTATGAAAGTGCTCTAGACTCGTTTCTCTGTGAGATGAGGACCATAGTGTCTGCCTTTCCCCATGGGGAAGGGGGCATGGGATGAGGTTGTGAGGGTCAGTGGGATTCCAATCTCCCCAGAGTTCTGCCACCGTAATCTGCTATGTTCTAGGCACACTGCTCATCCATTTAATCTTCACAACAATCCAAGAAGGTTGTACTAGTATCCTCATTTTACAAAGAAGAAATAGATTCAGAGGGATTAAGTGATTTGCCCAAAGTCACACAGTATTCAAATTCAGATCTGTTGATTTTTTCTGCTGCACCAACTGATAATAGGTCCAGGTAGGATTAACCTCTTAAACAGCTACCTTTTGGTGTCTCCAGCAGAAATAGTAACAGGTTGTGTCCTAGGAGATTCAGCCATGCTGGGGTCAAGAAGAGGCATGAAATCAGACCAAGTCTGGACAGATATTATCCAGAAGTGTGGAGGTGGGCCAGCTAGGGGCTGGCTGAAACACAGGACCTTCCAAGGATTAACTGCAGAGAGGCTCTGCAGGACTGAGGGCAGGGCTGAGATGCCAACAAGGGCCAGAGGTGCCAGGACCACCAACAGGAGCCATGGCCACATAGGACCCCAGCCTCTGTCCAGACCTGGGCTGGCAGGGAGGAGCCAGGGGAGTCGACACCTGTCTCTCTATCGTTGCTCCACATAGTCCCATGGGTACCTCCATAGGCAAATCTGCCTGTAAGCCAAGGGCACGGGAAGAGAGACTGCAGGTCCCTGACAGTCAGCCTGCTCTGCTGCCCACAGCAAAGGGCCAGGGAGAAAGTGTGATCTCAGGTGGCCTCGGCCTGCAGCAGCTTCAAGCCGGGTTTGCTTCTTGTCCAGAGACTGAAGTCAGGTCAGGGCAGAGAGAGCCCCGAATCCTAGCCATTAGACCACCAAGGACAGTGGGCAGTGACAAGGCCCTGGCCCATCACCTCCGTAGAAACAAGTTTCCACATAGATACAGAAAGCAGCGACACAAGTACAGTGTTTATTAGGGGGAAACGGTACATGTGGATAGACACACGTGGGCGGATGCAGAAAACTATTCATTTGTGGTGGTTTGAATCACTCTTAGGGGCACTTCTTCTAGGTTCCCTCTGGCCAGTCATTTTGCTTTGCCTGGTTCTGAGCCTATATTTGGTTTATCTCAGGGTTCTCCCCTGTGTGTGCATCTCTTAGCCAAGATGGATTCTAGCGAAGAGGCCTATGGGTAGGTTAACGTCACTTGCTAATGGGTAGCGAGCCCTCCCTTTTAGACCTTTAAGAAAACTTTCTGAGCATGTGTAGTCTGGAAGGAGTTGACCTAGAGAGTGGTGAATGCGTGGTCTTTCATCTTTTATCTGGGGAGGGCTCAGCTCCTCTTTTGCTCCTGCTCTTATCTTCATCTAGGAGGATCTGTCCGAAGGGGACAGATTCCAGCTGCTCACCCTGGGGCCCAACTATCTCCTGCCTCAGGTAGGAAGGGGGCCTGCCTGGGGGAAAAAGAGAAAACCAGTCCAGGAAGTTGTGTGCTGGCTGGCAGAGTCAGGTCCTGGGGTCTCTGGCTACAAGATCCGGGGTCTCAGAGCTGCTGTTGATTTACTGGTGGGTGAAGTTAGGTGCTGGGGTCTCTGACTATGGGCCCTGGGGATCCGAGTGATGTAGGCCTACTAGTGGGTGGGGCGGGATCCTGAAGGCTGGCTGCAGGGCCCTGGGGGTTCCAGGGTAGTGCCAGCATGGTGGTGTAGAGGGCCGGGTCCCAGGACAGTGAGCTCAAGGGTCTCAAGGCAGCAAGCCTGCTAGTGGGTGGCACGGCGTCCTTGACTGGCTAGCTTCTTGGTCTGAGACACCCCAGTGCTGGTTCCAGCTTGCTGTTGGGTGGGTCTGAGTTCCGGCATTAATTGGCTAGAGGGAGGATTCCACAATGCTGTCAGCACCAGCATCCTCACGGGAGAACGAGCGCCCCAGAATGGCTCCACCAGCATCTATGTCCCAGGGTGAGACCGTCACCTCCTACTTCTCTGGGAGGCTCTCCAACATCAGCAGGTGGGTGGGACCCAGGCTTCTTTCAAATGACTGCTTCTGCCCTGGGTCCCGGAGCGTGTGAGATTCTGTCTGCGCCCTGTAAGAGTAGCGTCTCCGTAGACACAGAGAACAGACTTGTGGTTGCCAAGGGGGAATGGGGAGACAGAGGGGCAGAGTGGGAGTTTGGGGTTAGTAGATGCAAACTATCCCATTTCGAACAAATAAACAGCAAGGTCCTACTGCATACAAAGTGTATATGTGTATATAACTGAGTCACTTTGCCGTGTAGCGGAGATCGGCACAGCATTGTAAATCAGCTATGAGAAGTGAAAGTGCTGGTCGCTTAGTTGTGTCCGCCAGGCTCCTCCATCTGTGGAACTGTCCAGGCAAGAATACTAGAGTGGGTAGCCATTCCTTTCTCATGGTGATCTTCCCAACCGGGGATCGAACCTGGGTCTCCTGCTTTGCAGGCAGATTCTTTACTGTCTGAGCCATCAGGGAAGCCTCCAAATCAACTATACTTCAATTTTTTTTTTTTTTTTAAAGAAAGGAGTGGACTCTCTGCTCTCCCCTGCCCTCTGAAAGGAAGCCCCACTGGCTTTCAGAGCCAAATGTTTGGGGCTCTTCTTCCTGACACAGGGACCCTGGGATGGGGAGCCGGTTGTGGGACTCAGACTCCTTGCTCTGCCTTTGTAATTATGCTTCCATCTGTGGGCCACCCAGCTGGGGGTGACTGTCCTGCCTCTCTGCCTTCCTACCCATGTCGCTGTGGTTCCTTCTTTATATCTTGAGTTGTAGAAGACCTTTCCTGCTAGACTGCAGGTCTTTCTCATCCAATGCTCCATAAGCAGCAGTAATTTTGTATTTGTGCATGCCCTTGGACCATCCTCACCACCACAGCCTCCATCATGCAGAGCTCAGAAATGACTCATTTCATCTTACAGGAGGTGGTCCAGGGCTGGGCCCTCCACTGCCAACACCCTGGGGTCCCTGGACAGTGTGTGTGAAGAATCCACTGTGTCCTGGATACCACATTTGACCCCAGGGAGGGGGAGATATTGCAAACCCACAGCCCTTGTGCTCTGCAAGTCCCCAGCCTGGAGGGGTGACCATGAGGAGACATACACACAGGTGACAGGGATGTGTGGTTGGAGGCTGGGGGCAGTGGTGCTGATCTGAGCTCAGAACTGATGTGTGGCTTTAGCCTGGCCAGGCAGAGTGGCGGGGCTGGGGCTGGGGTCTCATCCTAGGCTGTGCAAAGGCCATGCTGCTTGGGGACACAGCCCCGGGGTCAGTGACACAGGCTGGGGGCAGGCAGTGCAGAGGCTGAGGGGTGTGCCTCTCTGTGTCCTAGTGGAAAAAAAGGGCAGTTGTTAGTTCCACTTTCTAGGGGTGGTTGGAGGTCAGCACGGCATCCTCTCCACCATAGCCTGAATTTCCAGGCTGGTCTGCTGTCTCTGGTGTGCGTTCTGTCTGGGCCTCAGGCCAGCTTCCATCCTGGTTCTCATCTATCCAAGAGGGGACACTGCATAGGGCACCAGGAATGTGAATGGAGAGAGTGCCTCCAAGACCCGCCCTCTGGAATCTACTAGAAGACTCCAGAGGTCACAGCAGGAGGGAGGGATTCCCCAGAGGCTTAAACAGTTTCTGGGTCTTCACACCTCTGAACAGGGCGCCTACCTGGCCAAACTGATCTCATGGCCCCCAAACAGGGGTTCGTACCCAGCCTCTGACTTGACCACCCCATCCACACTGGGACAGCTCTGATGAGACTGATGAAAGTGGCTTTTGGGGAGAGACCTGGCACACTGCCAAGGCCCTCCAGAGGCACCCACTAGCTTAGAGAGGGCTACCACCCCTCTGCCCCCAACCAGGGGCCTCCTTTCTGGAACTCCATGCTGTGGTCAAGGCTGAGGAGAGGCTTCTGGACTGTGACGAGCCCCAGCAGACCCCCAGAGGGGGAGGACCTCAAGATAGTCCAGCCCACCTAGCAGTGTCCCATCCCTTCCTAGCTGTTGTAGCCCTGGGAGGAAAAGGCCAGGCTTCTTCCTACACACACACACACACACACACACACACACACACACACACACACAGAGGCTGAGGGGTGTGCCTCTCTGTGTCCTAGTGGAAAAAAAGGGCAGTTGTTAGTTCCACATTCTAGGGGTGGTTGGAGGTCAGCACAGCCTCGAAACATCCTTCTGGAATGTGTGTGAACTCTTAGTCACTCAGCTGCGTCCGCTTCTTTGCAGCCCCATGGACTGTAGCGCTCCAGGCTCCTCTGTCCACAGGATTTTCTAGGCAAGAATACTGGAGTGGGTTGCCGTTTCCTCCTCCAGGAGACCTTCCCGACCCAGGGACTGACCCCAGGTTTTCTGCATTGCAGGCAGATCCTTCACACTCTGAGCCACTAGGGAAGCCTTCTGGAATAAATGCCCTCAAATGAAGCCTAGGTGTCTGGGGCAGGTCTCTCTCTCAAGCAAACCTCTATCCAAGTCCTGACCCTCTGAGCTAAGTGACCCTGGGCTACCAAGTGACTAATTTTCTGCATGAGCTTCCTAAGGGCCCTCTACAAAGGACCAAGAACCAGCTGGCCTCAAATGACAGACTCTGATCCTCACAGGTCTGGATGCCGGAGTCCAAAGTCAAGGTTCTGGCAAAGGGTGCTTATATCCGGAGGCTTGGAGGGAGAATCTGTCCCTTTCTCCTGGGTTACGGGGCTGCTGGCAACCCCCTGACCTCAACTCTGGTCTGAATAACTCTGCCATCACATGGCCTCCTTCTGCCTGTGTCTCCTCTGTGTCTGGGTCTCAAATCTCCCCTCCTCTCTGCTAAACATAGGACCTGCCCTAAATTCAGGATCATTTCACCTTGAGGTCTGTTTGTCTTTTAATATTATTTATTTTTAAATTTAAAAAAATATATAAAAACATTTTGTATCAGGATATAGCTGATTAACAGTGTTGTGTAATTTCAGGTGAACAGCAAAGGGACTCAGCCGTACATATGCATGTGCTGTGCTTAGCCTCTCAGTCGTGTCTGACTCTTTTGACCCCATGGACTGTAGCCCTCCAGGCTTCTCTGTCCATGGGGATTCTCCAGGCAAGAATACTGGAGTGGGTTGCCATGCCCTCCTCATACATATACATGTCTTTATGTTATTAAAACTGCAAAGGCTGATTTTCAAAGGTCACACTTCCAGGTACTGAGGAATAGGACTTGGACATATTTGGGGAGGATTATTCAACTGACTCTACCCCTAGAGCCCCCTTTGTCCCCTAGGAAAGGGGGGTAGTGGAGCCCCGGGAAGATGCAGAGATGGTCCAAAAGCAGCGTGTGCAGCCCAGCACAGGGCCCTCCGGAATGCTAGTGGCCAGGGAGAGGGAGATGGACCCTAAGTGGGTGACTTTGAGTTTCAGGCCCCTAGGCTGGCAGCACAGTGAGGACCAGCTTCCTAGGGTGAGGCTGTCATCCTCACGTGAGGAAGGAAAGAAGGGAGTGGCGAGCCAAGAGCAGGAACATTCGAGTCAGATCTATGACGGGGGTGGGGGTGCCGTGCACCTGCCACGCCAGGGGTAGCTATGCAAGTGGGGCAATCACCCTGTGATTGCCCCCCTCAGATGTAGCGGAGCCCTGGGGGAGGTGTCTGGAAAGCACATAGCCATTCATCCAGACATGGAAACATCCAGAACACCATCCACAATTTGCCAGTTTGGGGCTATCTGTTTATGGTGAGTCTTTCCAGTTAGTTAAAAGTATTTGTCCTTCTCATTTGTCCTACAGTCATTTTCCAGCAACTTCTTTCAATTTCTCTTTGAGGGGGGCAGTGGGACCCTAGACTCTGCCCCAGGGCCTCAATTAGACTATTAAGTCAGTACAAGGTTAGAGTTTAACAGAAGCCAGAAAATTGACCCGCTGAGGTTGCCAGAAGCTGGAGTCTGGGCCGGAAAGACCTGCGGGTTTGTGATTTCACCTTCCTGGGTAAGCTTGGCCCCATTCCCGCATGGGCAACATCAGGAGCCTCAGAGGAGGGTCCCAAGGTCCTTGCTCCGCAGTCTAAGCCTGCTCCACTGAGGAGGACACCCCAGAGTCTGTTCTCTGTTCATACCCACACCTGCACGGGCTCCTCTCCACCAGCCACCTGATGCAGGACAAGGATCTGCCAGAGGGTCACCGGTGCAGACCCCTTGCATCTGTATTAGGAGCCAGGTCTTGGCAGCCACATTCTCAGCTCTCTTTCTGCTTATATGGACCTGCCCAGTCCCTCCAGCCTTCCTGGTAGCTTCTATGAACTCCAGGTTACAGATGAGGAAACTGAGACTCAGCTGGTAAGTGGAGGGGATTCAGGCCTGAGTGTCCTGGCTGCCCGGCCTCGGCTCCTGACCAGTGGCAGCTGAAGAGGGCCCCCAGGATCAGATGCCAGCTTGGCTAAGGGCTCCCGGGGTTGGTGGTGTGAAGGCAAGTGTCAGCTGCCTCCATGGGGCAGAGTCCTGTGAAGGGGGGACTCTAGATACAAATTGTGCCCTTGGGGCATCAGGACAGGACATCTCTGCTTTCAGGACTGGGGAAGTGGTGCGGCTTACAGGACCGCCTATCCCGGGGCTCCCTTCCATCTTCCCCCTCTGTCCTCCAGCCCTTTGGGTTTGCGTTGCTGTGTGCCCTGCCCTCACCCACTCACCCCACACATGTATCCTGACGCTGACACTGCTCAGATCACCATCAGGCCTCAAGAACAAAGGTGATCCTGGGAAAGCCAGACCTTTCCTTGGACACCGGACGCAAGCGCCCCAGGTGGGCTGGCCCTGCACTCTGCTGCTCCCCTCCCCCTCTGCAGGCCGCCCTCCTGGGAGGGGTGGTAGGTAGTCTCCTTTACTCCCAGCCGGGAGGTGGCCTGTGTGTGCAGGCCCAGTACCCTGGGGCCTTCCTAGCTCTGAAACCCTGAAGGTCCATCGTCTCAAACCAAAGCTGTCCCCGGACTCCCCTAAATCCGGCCTCTCCCAGTCCCCCAGCCCCTTTGGCCAGGTCGGCAAGAGCTATCTCTGGCCCCACTTGGCATCGACTTCATATTTTAACTAATTTAACTGTAAATTTGAATGAGCTACCTGACATTTTATGTGTTTAAAAATTATGTAAGTATTATGTAAACACGTTCTTTTTGTAATCAAATTGATCACTATGAAAGCACACAGAGTATAGACTAAAAATCCCCTTTCCTCACCCCATCCTTCATCAGCGCCAGAGACAAGTATGTCCAAAGCTGAGCGTGGATCCTCCAGATGGCTTCTGCTTACACACACACACACGTACCCCTGCAGACAGGCTCGTTCTGTAAAGAGCTTTTTTCATACAACAATATAATAGACATTCTGTGTTGCTGCACGTCAATTTGTCTTATTATTTTAATGACTATTAAAACTTTTTCACAGTATGTAGTTTATCAATTCCCCTATTAAAGGACCCTATTAAGGTTATTTCCAATTTTCCATTATTTGAGAGAAAGAACATGCATATCATGCCTTCTTTTTTGGTACTCGAGAGTATTTCTATGTGCTCCGTATCTTGGAATAAACATGCCAGTCAAAGGTATTTACATGTTATGTGTGGATAAACACCGAGAAATTGTTCTGAAAGGCTAAGCCAGTTACCACCCCCATCTCATTGTGAGAGAGCCCATTGCTCACGCCTTTGGCAACGCTCCGTAGCACGGGACTCTTCACTTTTACCATTTTCTTGTGTGAGTTGCATCTCCCTGATGACCATGTGGCCGAGCCTCCTTTCCTGGTTGCTGGCCGTTCACAGTGACCCATCCTCCTGCAATCTCCTAGTAGTTTACTTATCTTTTACTTATTCCTGTGTAGGTTTTGCCTCCTTTTCAAAAAAAGATAAATGTACATGATTTTAAAAATTCATAAAACAAAGATATCACAGGAAAAGGAAGTCTCCTTCCCACCTTGATGCTCAAACCCCTGCCTGGCATTCACGGCTGAAGTCCCCATGGGCTCAACTGGGCAGGACCAGGCTTTTTGGGACTCAAAATCCAGAATATTTTAATTATAATTTCTTTTATAATCAGAAGAAAAAATAAACATATGAGTCCAGCCTGGATAATTTTTGTCATTTTACCAAGGCAATTAATTATAAAGCATAATTTGAAATAATTTTTAAAGGAAGAAGAATTCATAAGGCAGGCCTGCCTACCAGTGACAGCCACTTACCAGTTTCCTAAGCATCATTCTAAAAATATTTTGTGTAGAAGTTTTTGGAAAATATTCTATTATATCCCTAAATAGCATGGAGAGAAAATTCATGATTCTTTTCTACCCCTTTAAGAAAACTTAAAAAAATTTTTTTTAAATTTTGTTTTGGACTATAGTTGATTCACAATGCTGTATTACTTTCAGGTGTACAGCAAACAGGTATGTTTCAAGTATTTACTTACAAATGGTTTTTCTTCTTTTTTATACGATGTTTTACATATAGGAAAATGAAGGAAATAGTAAACACTCATGACTAATACCCAAGATTAAATACAGTAAGTCCCCTCATATGAATGAGTTCCTTGCTGAGAGCTTGTTCAAAAGTCCAATTTGTTCCTAAGTCCAACAAAGTGAGCCTAGGTACTGAACTAACACAATTGACTATATAGTACTGTATTGTAATAGGGTTATAATACTTTTCACACAAACAATACATACAAAAGAAACACAAAATAAAGAAAACATTTTTTAATCTTACAGTGCAGTAGCACAGTAGCACAGCTGGCATACAGGGGCTGGCATCGAGTGAACAGGCAAGAAGAGTTACTGACTGGAGGAGGGAGAGGAAGTGGGAGATGGCAGAGCTGAAGGACGGTCAGCAAATAAGAGATGGAGGGCAAGCTGCAACGTCACTCACGCCTCACATTGCTGGCATGCACATTTGCATCTTTTGAAAGTTGACAACTTAAAGTTTCATATGTACAGGACTTAATGGGAATTTTAACTGTATTTGCTCTCAGCTCTTTTCTAGTCAATAAAATAAATGAAGCAGATGTGTGAGCTAATCCTCTGCTGTGGTTTTCATCTCCCCCACTCTCCTGCAGTTGCTGTGGGCTGCCCTGAGTGTGCTTGAGTTCAGACCACGAACAGTGCGTTGAATCCTGTGGTCTGGACTCTCCATGCCTGCAGAATGGGCCACACCCTCCTCCTGGGATCCTTCCCCCTCTCCCAGGACACCTCCCCCTCCAGTCCCCAGGCTCCCACTTCACCCGCTGCTCCTTCCCAGGGTCCTCACCCATTACCCCTCATCCTCTCGACTGATTCTGCTGGAGGTCCGGGCTCTGTCCTTCTCATATCTGTTCGCACCCTCTGGGTGATCTCATCCAGTTTCCAGGCTTCAGTCCATTTATTTGCCAATTGACATCCAAATTAAATATCTCTCCCCCATACTCTCATCAGATTCTACCCCCATACACCCAGCTGCCCATTGGACACCCCCTCTTGGATGTCTGGTGAGCATTTCCACTTGAGGGACCAGAGGCAGCTCACGTAGTCCCTTCCTTCTGCTCCCTCCAGATCTGCCCCATCTCAGGCCATGACCTTGGCCTCGTTCTCAATTCCTCTCTGCATGTCTTACATCAACATCAAAGAGCAAGTCCTAATAGATACCCTAAAATATATCCAGAATCTGACCACTCACCATCTCCACTGCTGCCATCCTGGTCTGAGAGGCATCTGTAGCCTGTGACGTATTATTGATACAAAAGGACTCTTTCGTTCATTGTCTCCTTTACTAGAATATAGCTTTAAAGCAAGCAGGGTTATTAACGATTTTTTTTCTTATCTCACCTGCACACAGAACAGTGCTGATACATAGACATATTCAGGAAATGTTTATTAGATGGGTGAATATTTTAATTATCAGGCTTATTTCTGTACTTCATTCTGTTTCATTAAATGAGTCGAGTATTCTTGTACCAATATGTCAGTCTTCTAGTTATTTAATTCTGAAGTATGTCTTCGTGCTTGTGCTGAGTTGTTTCAGTCGTGTCTGACTCTGACACCCCATGGACCGTAGCCTGCCAGGCTCCTCTGTCCATGGGATTCTCCAGGCAAAAACACTGGAGTGGGTTGCCATGCCATCTTCCAGGGGATCTTCCTGGCACAGGAATCAAACTCACTTCTTCTGCATCTCCTGCATTGCAGGCTGATTCTTTACTGCTGAGGCACTGGAGAAACCCTTAAAGTATGTCTTGATAAACATTAATTCCTATCCCTATGGATTATTAACCTTTCTCAGATTTACTTTGTTATCTTCATACATTTCTAATTCAGATGAACTTTAATAGAGTTACCCAGTCAAATGTCCCTGAAAATCCTATTGGTGCTTTGATTGGAATTCCGTATATAGACTTAGAGATTGACATGGGAAGAAACAGTATCTTTGCCGAAGGACATCTCCCTGCCCCAGAACATTAAAATGTCTCCATTTATTCAAGTCTTTTAAGTTTTAGAGTTTTCTTTATATCAATCTTGCACATTTCTTGCATTTTTGAGAAAAGTGCTATAGATCAAAATGCATTTTTTTAAATTCAGTAGTAAATTCACTGTGCTAATATTTAAGATATGTGCATGTCAGTGGAAACTGCCTAAGTACCCACTGAAAAGTGAATGGATAAAGTATTCCATACACGATGGAATACTACTCAGCCACAAAAAGAATGAAATAACACCCTTTGCAGCAACACGGATGGACCTAGAGATCATCACACTATGCGAAGTAAGTCAGAGAGAAAAGACAAATATCATATGACATCACTTATACATGGAATCTAAAACATGACACAAGTGAATTTATCTGTGAAGCAGAAACAGACTCACAGACACAGAGAACAGACTTGTAGTTGCCAAGGAGAAGCAGAGTACGGGAAGGGATGCATTGGGAGTTTGGGATTAGTAGGGGCAAACTGCTATATATATAATTGATGGACAACAAGGTCCTAACTATATTCAGTATACTGTATTCAATATACTATAACAAACCATAATGGATTTAATCACTTTTCTGTACAGCAGAAATTAACACATTGTAAATTGACTATACTTCAATAAAATCAATTTTTAAAAGATACATGCATGTGAGGATTATAAAAAAGAAAGACAGATCTTTATTTTTGTTAAGTTGTGAAATAGTTTCTCTCATAAAGAGATTGCATTTTCCTTGAGAGTTTGGGAAAAAAAAAAAAACAAACCCTGCCAGTCCAGTGGTTAAGACTCTGTGCTTCCAATGCAGGGGCATGGTTTCGATCCTTGCTTGGGTAACTAAGATCCTACAAGTCAAAAAAAGAAAAAGAAAGTTTGGCAGATCTTTTCTGCAAGACTGCCTGGGCCAACTATCTTTCGAAGTGTAGATCAGTGACTATCTTTTCAATTTGTTTACTTACTTATTTTCTGGCCGCACTGAACGGCCTTGCACCAGGAAGTGTCCTCAGTGGCCCTTCCGGGATCTGGTCCCCAGTTGTCTATCACACAGTCCTTCCTACACCCAAACTAGAGTTCAATCCTCAACACTTTCCTGAGGACAAGACATCTTTTATTACACTTTAAGAAGACTTTTTTGTTATGGAAATTTTCAAACATACACAAAAGTGGAGGGAAGAGTCATGAATCTTGCTCATCCGTGGTGTTTCCATACCACTTGAAGGCAAAGAGGAGCCTCTTTTGCTTTCCTAAACCTCTGCTAACAAGGGAGCACTGTCCTGGAGGGCAGCTGGTGGGGCCGCACCGACAGTCCACCACTGCAGTGCCGAGGGGCTTATGGGGAGGAGCGACAGACCTGGCAGCTGAGAGGGACTGGCCCCAGCGATCCCAGAGTCTGCTGAGCTGTTGGGCTCACCGTTTGGGATGGGTTTTGCATCTTTCAAGCAGTCTCTCTCTTTTTAAGTCAATTTTTTAAAGTGGAAATACAGTTGATTTACAATGTTGGGTTAATTTCGGCTGCACAGCAAAGTGACTTAGTTATGGATATATATACATTCTTTTTTATTATTCTTTTCCTTTGTGATTTATCACAGGATGTTAAATATAGTTTCCTGTGCTATAGAGTAGGACCTTGTTTATCCATCTACACTTAACAGTTTGCATTTGCTAACCCCAAACTCCGAATCCACCTCACCCGCCCTTACTATTAGGATAAAACCTAAACTTTCCAGGTGAACACTTGAGACCTTCCACCAGCTTCCCTTCCCTGAATTCTTTCCTGTCTTTTTTATTCTTTGCAAATATAAAAGCCCAGGGACACACCCTGGCCCTTCAAGTGAAGATTTTTGAAGAAATCACATAACACAGTGGTCAGGATGGTGCCTCTGGAACAGGGTCTGCCTGGCTGCATCCCAGTTGTTACCTAACCTCTCTGTACCTCTATTTCCTCATCTGGGAAGTGGGGATGATCATTTCTGCTTCGCAGGGTTTTTGAGAGGATTCGAGGGATTAGATGGTAAATCTGAAGCCACAAGAACAGGCACTGGCACGTGAGAAATACTTAATAACATCACCAAAATGAGATGATACCCAAAGACTACACACCAGCGGCTGGTGGTAACTGTATCTGAGCGAAAACATACTGACTACTGTCTGTAGAGAGTGGGCTATGGTCAGGGAAAGACTTGGCTCCTGGCCACACTCTCAACCAGCTTGTGACCTTGACTTTGTCACTGCTGCATTCAGGGCCTCCAAGTGTATGTCTATAGCTAAAGATGCTTGAATAACCTGTCCTTTTTATAGTCCTTTAGTCTGAAACCGGGCATCTCTCTGTAGCAAGAAGTTCCCACCCCACCGTGGGCCTCCTTCAGCCCTTGGGCTTATTTTTAATTAACTATCAGGAATGCTTACAGGTCAAACACGGCAATGGCAGCCGCTCCCCTCTGCGTTCCCCAGCCTGGCCTCTACCCGCTACCTCATTCTCCCTCTCCCACATCTCCAGCTCACTGACCACAGGCTGTCAGGTGGGGCGGCTGCCCCTGCAGTTCAGCAGACTATGAGCTGGACAGTTCCCGGGGCACGGGCATGCAGGGCCTGGGAAGGCTGCTGGCAGCTAAGGGTGGGCAGGGTGCCTCTTCCCCAAGAAAGGGACATGGTAGAGCACCTCTATTTGGGGAGCAGCCCCTTCCACCTGGGTTTCCTCCCTCCTTCTAGCCTTGAGATACAGAACCCCCCAGTCACCTGAGGCTCCAGGTGCCCCATGGTCCAAAAGTTAGTCTGGAGCCCTGGTCCTAAACAAACAGGGTCTCCTCTGAGCCCTCCTTGGATGGATCCCTTTGTCTTGGGGATGCTGGATGTCAGCTGTCAGTCTCATGAAGTAAAGGGATGATAACAACTGCATGCCAAGTGTTTGGTTCCGTGCATCTAATGGAGAAGACGGGTCACGTGGCAGGAGTGGAGAGAGTTGGCCTGTATCTGCTCTATCACAGATGGGGCAGGAGCCAGGGCAATGACCGTGGGCCCAGCTCCTTGAGGGACCGGCATCTTGAAGGCCCGTGACATCCCTCCCAGATGAGCCCGTGATCTGCAGAAGGAGACAGAGAGATCAGAATGGACAGGATAATGGAGCAGCCTCTCACCCACCCCCACCCTGTGTGGCCCTGACACCCCATCACCATCTGCACCCCTGGGCTGTCTTCCAGGGCATCCTGTCTGTACAAGACCACTATCAAGGCCTCAAGTTGGCACCAGGGAGATGCTGGCATAACCCATTCCCAGGCAGTGCACACGATTGTGGGCGACCAGGGAGCTTCTCAGGGCCGCAGCACAGACCCTCTATCTGTGTTCTCTCGGGTGACGGAGTGACCCTGGGTGACACTCAGCCCTCCCTGAGCGGAGCTCAACACAGGGTTTTAGCCTCATCTTGGGACCCTGGGAGGATCAGTCCAACTGAGTCAGGGAGGACTTCCCAGAATGAAGGTCCTTGGACATCCTATAGAAGCACACACTTCCCTAGAACACCCTGGACCGGGCTCTCCTCTCATCACCCCTGGGTAGTGAACAGTGATGGTCGCGAACACCCCTGGCATCCCAGCTGCCAGGCTTCAGGGTTTAGAAAGCTTGGTCACCAGCTGTGGGTTGCAGGGCACTCAGGGATCCATCTGTCGTCTCTCCTGAGCTCTTTGCCATAAAACCTGCACAGCTCCACTAAGTTTCACTAGTCCTATTACATTCTCTGAGCAATCAAGATCAGCCCCTGAAGCAAACAAACACCATATTTGCATTTAGGCAAGTTATGGACACCTTAGCACATAAGCCCACTTTTTCTTACTCTTCCTGCCCCAGAGTTGCAGCAGCCAGTATAAGAGTCAGATGCACTTGGATTTGAATTCCACTGCATGCCTTTGGACTAGTTACAGAAACTTTTCCAAGCCTCAGTTTTCATATCGATAAAGGGGGAACAGTGGGTGTGTCTCTTATGTTTATTATAATAACCAAATGGAATAATGCATACAAGGTAACGTGCACAATGCCTGGCTCAATACATTTTAAATATTATTATTTGTATTTATTCCTTCTCTAGCATCCATCCAAGTAGTGAAATAAAGAGAACAGCCTCAGTTATGCTTCTGGTAGCCTATATTTGTAGAATGATCTATTTTGTAAGTTACACATTAATTCAAGGCTTCATTAAGTAGTTCAATGCCTTGGGCAAGAGATTACTTATAAATAGTGTAATATTTAGTGGCTCCTGAGTTTTGCAGTCAGACATTATTAATGGTCCATGACTTAGAATCAGGATGAAGTTTAAACACCTGCCCCCACCCACACACACCCCTATGCGCACACACACATGAGCATACACACATGCACACATCAGACGATGGTGAAGATACCTCCAAAACTGTGCTCTGAGCTATGCTTACAACTATTTTTTGGAAAAAGATCATAATGAAAGGGGAAGGAAACCAAAATTTTCCATTATTGCTTATACCTAATTACTGTCAAACCATAGTTTTGGGACACCCTTTGGCAAGTGGATTTAACCCCCAAGGATAATTTGCTGAGTCTTTCACTTGGCAAATGAATTAATAAATTTCTTGTAGATAATTTAATCAATCAGGGAATTTAGGTAGAAAAAAGATGATAGTTATTTAAAACATCCAACAGGGATAACCCAGGCCTTCTCTGTTTGGGGTGTGGGTGTGGGTGTGGGTGTTTTGCCGCGGGCAGGCTACTTGAGGTCAGAGTTGATAGAAGAAACAGTCAGAGGAAGGTTGTCAACACAGTCTCATGAAGTATTCCTAACACAACAGGAATGAAACAACCTTGAACAAATCAAGGGCTTGGAAGGCGGTCCAGGCCTTCAAATTGTATCTTAGCTAAAGCTAGTTGCCCTGCATGTTTTTTTTGTTGTTTTGAAAACAGACGCCTCTGGGATGATCAGAGGTCTTGGACTGCAAGGCCCTGGCAACTCTCTGAGCCAGAGACCTTGCCCTGCACCACTCCCCTATCCCGACCAGCCCTGTTCCTCCCCCACCAGCACTTCCCAGCAAGCCCTGTCTGCCCACAAACAATTCATTTGCTTTTGGGTACAGTACATTCCCTGCTTCCAAGATAAGGCACAAGAAAAGAATCCTCTAGCAGAGGGCATTATGGTTTTGCTCTTTGTAGCACACACAGCAAGGGATGTTGCCACGGAAAACACCAGACTTTGGATCCCTGTTCTGGTGCTTGGAGCTCCTGGCTAATGTTTATCACTCTTTGATTCTCTCTGCTTTTCAAATCTCTCCACTTCTCCTCACATCACAGCAGCCACAGTGGCGACCAAGGGTGAGGCCAGCCTCCCCTCCTTGCCCAGACCTTCTCTGCTGCCTCCTGTGGCACTGCTTCTTTATCACCACAGTCCACCTCTGTGTCCAGTGACCCAGAGCTGCAAGCCGCCCCAGCACCTGGGCTCTGCCTTGCCAGGAGCACTGAAGGGATTCAGCTAGACATGTGGACCTAGAGCCCAAGTGAGCAGGGTGTCCATGCTACAGGTGCTTAGAGCACCCTTGAGTTGTTCCTGTTCTGCTTTGTAGGAGGGCAGCAAGCAACAAACCCAAGCTGATGTTCTCAGACAGCAACCCCACATGCATCCAGCTGCACCTTGGCCCAAGCACTCCACCCTGTCACCCTGGGATGCCCAGAGAGCTGGGCCCTCATGCACCTGCTGACATTGGGTCAGGTGGTCCCGCTTTCCCCATCTGCCTTCTTGGAAGATGAAGCAATGGTGAACAGCTTTGCTGAGAGGTCATAATCCTGGCTGGCAAGGCCCTGGGGCGGGGGGTGCTGGGTCTGTGCTGTGTGAGGTGCTGCTCAGGAGAAAGAGGAAGCCAGGGCTGTACTTGTGTTAGAAGAATTCCAGCTTCTTTCCACTTTGCCTTGTGAGTCTCCAAGCACAGATTCGATAGGGTCTCACCTCCCACGAACCCCAAGCTGCAGGGCAGCTAGAGAAACGCCTACCAACCCAATCCCAGGGCTTCTCCATGTCAGGGCACTGGAGCAGCCCTGACTTTGTACCTGACTCTGGACACATCCAGAGTGGATATGGTGACAAGAGTTTCCCATTACAGCCGGCCGCCCGCTTCCCCTCACCCGGCCATTGCCATGACCTCCTCAAGCAAGGACACAGTGCTGAGCACCCGGCATGTCATCAGGAGCCAGGTGTTTCCTGTCCATCCATCCCGGGGACCATCTCAAGGTCAGTGTCAATGCAGCCTCTCACAGACAGGAGCAAGGGGCTCAAGCAGAAGAGCAGTTAGCAAGAAGGGTGTGACAGAATTTGCATACAAGGAGAAATTAGGAAGGATGGCAACCATACCTGCCTATCAGGGAGGTGTCGCCATACGAGGTCTGGGGGCCTGGACAGTTGTGAGAGCAAGTAAGATTAGGATTGAGAGAGAGAGAGAGATCTGGGAGTGTTAGAAGTTAGAGGTTAGAAACAGCAGGAGGATGGAGAGGCAGAGGGGAGCAGAGCCTGGCCATCCTCCCATCTCATGACATCTGGGCACCATCAGGTCAGCATTCCTGCCCACGGCCTTTCCATCTTGCCTGGTAGTGCCCCCCAACCACCCCTCCAGGGGCCATTATACCCAGGCGGCACATTTGCATGCCTTGGTTAGAAACTGCTCAGCTAAAGAATGGACTCTTCTGGCCCCACCGATTTGATTTTCAAATCGCTTCTGCCTGAACAGAGCCCCAGCCAGCATCTGGTTACACTGGGCCCCCAAGGGCCAGGTGGACGCTGAGGTTAGAAGGAGGGAAGGGGCACACACACCCCTACTCCCTCCTCCCCACACCATGCCACATACCCATTTCCCAGGACTTGCATTTTTCCTGGAAAAGGTTAAGACATCTCTGCAGGAGAAGACGTGGAGAGGTCTAGGAAGACTGAGGGGCCACGCGAAGAGAGGGCAGGATCCCTGCTCTGGGGGAGGGGATGGATGCTGTGGGCGCCGGCGGACCCTATTTCTCATCCTAGCCGGCATCTCAGGCTTCTACCCGGAATGAGGAGAGCTGGGCGAGGCGCCGGTAAGCCTGGGACTCTCCCTCCATCCGAAGTCCCCACCAGCGCCTTTCCTGATGTGGCCAGCAGAGGGCGCAGCTCACCGTCATCCTCCCTGAGCCCCATCCGTCTCACCTGGCAGACAGGTCTGAAGGATGCTTGGCCAGGGTTATGCCTGGCGAGGCGGAGATCTCAGAGCGTGGGCCCGGCTCACCTGCACACACCTCCTCCTGAGATCAGATGCCCTTTCACAGTGGGCAGGGCTAAACTTCCATTTCCTCTGAGAAAGGGAAATGGAAGGGCTTGCATGCTTTTACAGGAAGCTACAGAGACCCACTCCACTATTCTTGCCTAGAGAATTCCGTGGACAGAGGAACCTGGAAGGCTACAGTCCATGGAGTTGGAAAGAGTTGGAAATGACTGAGCAACTAATACTTTAACTTTCACCGAGAAAACAGGCTCTCAGGTGTAAGCCCCTTGACTGGTAAATGACATGGGCTGAGTTAGAACCCTCATCAGCCTGACTGCAATGCTGGCCTCCTGCCAAAGATGCTGTTATAAGTGATTACGAATAGTGCGTCTTAGACATGAGAGAAGGGGTCTGAGGGGTGGCATGGTACATCTTCACCCTGGCCGTGCCCCCAGGCTCCCCAGCCACCCAGGGTACAGACCTTTCCAGCCCGACCTCTACACACGCCCTTCCCTCCAGCGACCACCCCATAACGAAAGTGTCAAAGCTGGCTGACAACCTGCTCCCAATCCAGGAGAGCCTCTTTGAACACACACACCCTTCCCTCCATCCAGGGCTTCTGGGAAGTGACGCTGGCACTGGACAAGGGAAGGATCCACACAGGGCTCTGAACACTGGGTGCAACAGACGCGCCATCAGAGTTACCCTGGAAATCACAATCGGGTGCCACTGCTGACAGCTCCTCAGGGGGGAGCCTGGGGCCCCAGGAGTGACGGACAGATGTGAGGATCCCCCAGATGAGCTGCCAGGACAGGAAACCGAAGGAGGACCACTCCCCAAAGCACGATGTGTGTGTCTGCACCGAGGACGGTTCAGGACCCCGAGGAGCCTGCCTTCCTCCAGCATCTCCCAGGAGCCCAGGGCACTTGGGTGTCAGGTGGACAGAAGTGGTTGGAGGCAGGAGGAGGTTTGAAGCCGGCCAGCTGACTCCTGCCTGCAGGAGTTGATGTCATCACCACCCTTATTGACAGATGGGGAGATGGAGACTCAGAGAGGATAAGAACTCAGACTCATATAGCAGGAGGGCCTGCGGCTTCTAAGCTGCTGCTCTCCCACCCCCGCACCCCCAGCCTCCCACGCTAGGCAGGGCCCATGATGGGAACAACTTTCCCAATCAGATCATTATAGCAGTTTCCTATGGTGGCTGCAACAAGTGACGACAAAGCTACTGGCTCAAACAAACACAATTTATTATCTTACAGTAGATCAGAAGCCTCGTTGGCTAGACCAAGGTGTCTGCATTCTACCCCCCACCCAGGGGCTCTCGGAACATATGCAAGGTAACAAATTCCAGATTCTGGGGGTTGGGACATGGACATCTTTGGGGGTCATGATTCTGCCCACCACAATCTGGGTCAATAAAAGGTCCTGGGGAGCTACCTGGCCACAAGGGTTAGCAGAGTTCGTGGAGACAGGTGAATCCTGGTCTCCCTTGAGGCAGTAGGGAAGGTGTGGAGGGGCATCCCAGGTGAAGAGAGGGGTTGTTGGGAGGTGGATGCGCTGTGGCACCGAGACTGGCGAGTTGGTTGCCGACGCCCCCTCCCTCCTTCTTGGGTTCTCTCCTAGACTCTGTTCTGCCTCCTTTCAAGTTAGGTGGCCCAGAGAGCCTTCCCCAGGCTCCAGCCTCTGTCTCTCCCTCCATCTCTGGTATGGAGGGAGAGCATCCCCAGGTACCAAAGTGCAAGAATCACCCAGGCCTGCTGTGCAGATATCCACTCTCAGCTGGGATGTGAGCTTCAGCCAGTCCAGGGATGGCTGCAGTATATATATGAACGTCTAACAAGTGCCCAGAGCCCCCTCCCGAGGAAGTGTGTGCTGATACTGCATTAGATCACAGGGTGGTGGGGCAGGGAATCCTTAAGATGACAACAGAGGACACTATTTCTCCTACCTGCTCTGTGAGGTCCATGCAGGTGGCCAGCCTGTGTGTTGAGCTCTTGCTTCACTTGGGGCTTCCCAGGGAAGAAGTAAGGTGTCTCTGGACAGAGGCCTCTGTTTAGAGCTGGTCATTTCCTCCCTTCATCCAGAGGGCTGCCTGGGCAGGTGAGGGTGAGGCAGGTTGCTGAGTGTAGCTCCAGAGCCAGGCGTGTGGAATGCAGGCTGCCCACAGGCTTTATCAAGCCTCCTAAAAAGGATGGGGCAGGAAGTACCATCCTCAGAGTTCACAGCCACCAACACATCTCGGAAGAGAGGCTAGACAGTGATCAGCCTCAGGCCAGTTCCAGTCCATGCTGCCTCTGTTCCTTCCCTCTGCCTGTTAGAATGAGGAGCAGGGTGCACGGTTAGGTCCCTGGACCTCACTGTGCACCCTGCTCCTCATAGTTCCCCCACCAGCCCAGCCCAGGCCTCCCAAGTCTGAAGCTGCCAGCCTCCTCTAATGCCCTCCACCCCCACCCTCACCAAGGCAGCCCCAAGAACCCTGTAAACCGTTTCCACCTTTAAGATCGCCTTTCATCCTCCAAACGGCCCTCCCCAGATCAGACAGGACACGACCCCTCTGCCCCTCCCGCAGACACCACGCCCATCTGCCAAGAGCTGAAGGTCCAGAGTCACCGAGGCTTCAACCCTGTATCCCACATCATCGGGCTGCCCTGGTGCCTCTGGTCCCATCCTCCTGAATGAACACTGAGGCCGCCTTAGAAAGAAGCTGGAATGGTCTGAACGCCTCTGGAGATGCTCATTTTCAACCCTGCGCTGCCACCTGCTGGCCAAATTGGGTAGGGAGTCCAGAGCAGGATGTGAGGGGTAATAAAGTTCAAGGGGCAGGCAGAACACTCTGGACACACACCTTCATTTTTGCTTCTCCCACATCCAAGGACCCCACCAGGCCTCTCATCCTCTCCTAGGGAGGACTGATCCACCAAGTTTCTCTTTCACCCTCCAACCATCTAATCCATCTCAGAGGGTATGGTTTTGTTGAAAAGAATGTTAAAATATATTGAGGCACTATGAATAATGGTGGCTTTAATTATTACCTATCCCTTTCCCAAGTGATTGGAAAAAAAATTTTTTATTAGACTCTAAGTGGGGCAATGTTTACTTCCAAAAAGATGACTCTCTAATGGTGGAATCTCAGACTCTGTGAATAGGCGGAATTCAGCAGAGCCCTTGCCAAGCATCCCCTAGGCCACTGATTCACCCTGAGGACAGCAGTCGAGCTAACAGGGTGCATCTGTAATTCATCATCACAGATTGTCTTAAAGTAACAGAGCATTAGACTCTGCAGGGCCCTTAGAGACCTGTTCATTGTACACATTTATCTGTTCAGTGGTTCACCCACACGGAATAGCCCGGAAACAGAATGTCTTCCCCAAAGGTTTAGGTACATTCCTGGATGACAGATATGCTGAGAATTTTAAGGGGAGTGTGAGGTTCAAATCACAGAGCCCAATCTCACCCCTAAAATTATCCCCTGTCTCCTCTCAAAGATGATGGGAAGGATAGCCCCGGGGAGTCTTAGTGGGGCAGAAGTGGCTCTGCCCACCTCCTCCAGCTTATTGCCTGTCTGGACTTATCCACTCTGAAGGATCAGAACTCATCTAGCCTAACTAGTTGTTGAAAATTTCATTGATGACAGGGCCCTAGGACCCAGGTTGGTTATCAAGGGTTCTTCTCCAAGTAGGCCTGAGGGGAATTCCAAATTATTTTCCATCTCTTTATGGGTCATTCCTTCAACCTTTTTTCCCCCCTCCAATTCATTCATTCTTTTACATATGTGCTTAATTTGATAACTGAGCCACTTTTGCCTTTTTAAAAAAAACGAACAGTTACATTTTTGAGATGGATTTGGCTGTGACATCTGTGTGATTGTTTTGTGTTCCCTGCTCACGTTTTCAGTCCCCACTTTCACTTCCGTAGACATGGAAAACATTCGATTTTCACTCTGTCGCTGATCATGTCCCTTATGTAGCCGGTGGTCTCACGCTAACGTTTGCTGATGCTGTGGACACTTGCTCGGGATGCAGTTTCTGCTACTTTGGCTCCATTTTCCTGGTGAGTTCACAGTGAGCTGGTTTCTGTGGGATCCCCAGAGGCCCGGGTTGAGGGTGTATCCTGGGGGAGTTCGGGGCTGGAGGGAGGCGCTGAGGTCATTCTCAACCCGTATGTGCTTCAGGGAGTGTGAGCTCAGACCCGAGGTGCAGTGCACGTAAGGACCAGTTTCTGTCTTTAAATGTTCTGGGGATCTTAATTTGATAATTGAGCCACTTTTGCCTTAAAAAAATGCATAGCTATATTTTTGAGATGGATTGGCTGTGAAATGGGAGGGGGTGAAATCCGTCTCCTGCTCCCCCGCTTCTCCCCGCTCCCCCCTCCCCTTTTCTCCTCCACTCCCCCACTTCTCCTCTTCTTTCCTCCCCGCTTCTCCAGCGCTGGGGAAGGGAGGGTAGCAGCCCATATGGGGCTCCTGTTCTCTCCCTGTGGAGTCAGGATGTAGGCTGTCTTGCTTTCCTGGCACGACTGGCCTGCGATGATACACAAGCCTGTGGCCCGCCGGGGCAGCTCCCCGAGGCTCTAGGCTCTCTCTGCCTTGTGTTGTTGATGGTCACTCAGTCGTGTCTGCCTCTTTGTGACCTAGTGAACTGCAGCATGCCAGGCTTCCCTGTGCTTTACCATCTCCCAGGGTTTGCTCAAACTTAAGTCCACTGAGTCAGCGAGGCCATCCAACCATCTCGTCCTCTGCCGTCCCCTTCTGCTCCTGCCCTCACTCTTTCCCAGCATCGGGGTCTTTTCCAATGAGTCGGCTCTTCACATCAGATGGCCTTGTGGGGAGCCCACCAGTCACTGTAGGGCAGGGCCGGGTACCAGGGTGGCTGGCTGCTCGGTACCAGCTGACTGGAAGGCAGGTGAGCCCCCAGCACTGATAGGCTGGGGGGGTGGAGGCACTTGTCAGCCCCAGTGTCCTTGTGGTAGACAGAGCTCCCCATAGGCGGCCACCAACACCCATGCCCCAGGGGGCTCCCGAGGGACTGGAGGCGCTGCAGGATCAGCAGGAAGGTCTGACTCAGGCTGCTTTTACATTTCTGCCCCTGCACTGGGTCTTGGAACATGTGAGATATTTCGTAAGTCCTTCCAGAGTAAGGATCCTACTTCCGCAGCCCTGTGGCTCTCCCGCCTGCAGGCCCTGCTGATCTTCTACCCAGATATTCTGGGGACTTGTCTTCCTGGTGCAGGCCCCAGAGCTGGGGAACCTGATGTGGGCTCAGACCCCTTGCTCCTGGGGGAGAGCCTCTGCCATTTATGGATTGCCCACCCAGGGGTATTGGTCTTTTTTTTTAACCACATCTTGTGGCTAGTGGGATCTTAGTTCCCCGACCAGGGATCAATCCTGGGCCCTGGTAGTGAAATCACAGAGTCCTAACCACTGAACCATCAGAGAATTCCCTGGGTTTGGGTCTTGACTCTAGCACGTCTCTGCCCCCTCCACCCTTCTCGTCGTGGCTCCTTCATTATATTTTTAGTTGTGGAAACTCTTTTCTGCTCATCTGCAGGTGGTTCTCACCCATAGTTGCTTTGTGAGCAGCTGTGATTTTTGTGTGCTCAAGGGAGGAGGTGAGCCCAGGTTCTGCCTACTCCACCATCCTGGCTTCACCTCCTAATTAGAGGTAACTCTCAGGACCGTTTCTTGATGCTCAGCAAACTTGTTAGGGCACGTCTGAGTGTTGACTGTTGCCATTTTCACTGGGTCATAATGGAATGTTTTTTGGTATGTCCATTTCAACCTTTCCACCTTTCAGGAAGGTTTTCTTCTGTTAAAACTTTATTGGTTTTTAAAATTCACTTACGCTCTTTTCTTTTTCAGAAGACTCATCCCTTTATATCTCTTATCTGCCCCATAATCACTTCATTTCACTGTCCCTTTCCTCTTTATCTTCCATTGTCCTGTCTCCTGTATTTGGCTTCCAATGTGGCTTTTCTCTCTTGAAAAATTTTCTTTTCCTTTTCTATTTCTTTCCTGAGCGCCTCTAGTTCACTTCCACCCCTCCTTCTGATGTAATTTTCATGTCTATGCTCAGACTTTTTCATATCTGCTCTAAGTTTCTTTTCCCCGAAGAACCATGTTATTTTTAACTTTTTTTTTTTAATACGAAGGATTGTTTATCTGCTTTCCCTTACCCACGTCCCCCTCGGGCCTCTGGATGGAATTCCCCTTCTGATCCACAATTATCTGCCTTCTTCTGCTTCTGGTTACTGCACGTTTTTGAGTGGGAAGTCGTCTGTCCCCTTTGACCTGTCAGAACTATTAGATACTGACTATTTATTTCCATTTTTTTTCTATTGTGGTAAAATGCACACAGCACCACAATGACCATCTTAACCATTTTCAAATGTATAGTTCAGTTGGGTTAAATACACTTGGGTTGCTTCTACATTTTGCCTCTGTGAATAATGCTGCTATGAACATGGGTGTTCAAATACCTATTCCAGTCCTTGCCTTCAATTCTTTTGGATATATGCCCAGAAGTGAAATTTGCTGGGTCATATGTTAATTCTATTTTTAGTTCTGTGAGGAAACTCAATACTCTTTTCCAAAGTGACTGTACTATTTTTCATTCCCATCAACATCCTCCTCATCCTCCTGACATTTATTATAATATTTTTATAGGAGTCATTCTAATGGTGTGAGGTACTGTCTCATTCTAGTTTTGATTTGCATTTCCCCCTTGGACTGCAAGGAGATCCAACCAGTCCATTCCGAAGGAGATCAGCCCTGGGATTTCTTTGGAGGGAATGATGCTAAAGCTGAAACTCCAGTACTTTGGCCACCTCATGTGAAGAGTTGACTCATTGGAAATGACTCTGATGCTGGGAGGGATTGGGGGCAGGAGGAGAAGGGGACGACAGAGGATGAGATGGCTGGATGGCATCACCGACTCGATGGACGTGAGTCTGAGTGAACTCCGGGAGTTGGTGTTGGACAGGGAGGCCTGGCGTGCTGAGATTCATGGGGTCGCAAAGAGTCGGACACGACTGAGCGACTGAACTGAACTGAACTGAACTGAACTGAGTGATTAGTGATGTTGAGCATCTATCTATTCATGAGCTCATTGCTTGTGTGCTTACTTGCTCAGTCGTGTTTGACTCTTTGCGACCCTTTGGACTGTAGCCCACCAGGCTCCTCTGTCCATGGGATTTTTCAGGGAAGACTGCTGGAATGGGCTGCCATCTCCTTCCCCGGGGAATCTTCTCGATCCAGGGACTGAACCTGCATCTCCTGTATGAAAGGAGGCTTGTTTGCCCACTGAACCACTGGGGAGGTCTCCTGTGGTCATCGGCTGTTCGTACATCATCTCTGGAGAAGCATCTGTCCAAGTCTTCGGCCTCTTTGTCTGGGTTGTTTGCTTTGCTGTGTTGAGTTTGAGGACTTCTCTTTACATTCAGGGTGTTAATCTCTTGTCAGGTCTATGATTTGCGGACTTTCGCCCATTCTGTGGGTTGCCTTTTTATTCTGCTGATATTGTCTTCTGATACACAACATTTAACAATTTTCATGAAGTTCACTGTGTCTATATTTTCTCTCGTTGCCTGTGCTTTCAGTGTCATATCCAAGAAGTCATCATCAGATCCAATGCCAAGAGGCTTTGCCCGACATTTTCTTTACAGAGTTTTCTGGTTTTAGCTCTTCCCTGCAGGTCTTCGATCCATGTTGAGTTCCTTGCTGTTCTGTGGTGCTAGCAAGGGTCAGTGTCGTCAGCGTGCATATCCACGCCAGTATTTGTGATCTTGTGGGAGGGGGCAGAGAGTTGGCTGGGAGGATTCACAGCCGAGGTGTGTTCTACCTCGTCTCTCACCTGCGTTCTCACCTGTGCTGAGTGGGATGTTGGTGTGAACATCACCCCAACCCCCTTCCACCTGGATTCATCAACCTCAAGTTGGAGGCCTGTCATGGGGATGCAAATACCCTCACAGACAGCTGGCACTTGGAGTTTCTCCTCTGGCAATGGGCTCCCTCCCTCTCCTCCCAGCGTCCTCCTGGGCCACTGCTAGCCCCTCCTGGTCCTTCCTTTCTCCTACCTGGCTCTGTCTGTTGATTCAGTTGTTGAGTCGCCAAGTTGTGTCTGACTCTGCAACCCCATGGACTGCAGCACACCAGGCTTCCCTGTCCTTCACTTTCTCCCCGGCTTTGTTCAAACTCATGCCCACTGAGCCATGATGCCTTCCAACCATCCGATCTGAACAGTATGAAAAGGCAAAAAGATACGACACTGGAAGACACGTTGATTCAGAGTGAGAGGCAAAGGTGGGATGGACAGTGTGCAAGCAGCCTGGGCTGGGACCCTGGCTCAGCCATTTACAAGTTGACCTATTGGCCTGGCACCAGCCCATGCTGAATAAGTAACGGCTACTACTATTATTATCAGCTCATTGACTGGACCCTCCCTTTGAACCCTGATTTTTAACCAACCAGTTTATTCTGTTCTCAGCTGTTGCCTGGACGTGAGCCTGCCCAGGGTGGTGAGCCTGCTTCCTCCACCCAGGTGCCCATCTCCACGCCTGGCTGCAGAGGCCCTCCCAGGGTGCTGGCTGAGTGGCTGGCACAGTCCCCCCTGCCGCAGCCAGAGTGGAGCCTGCGGGGACAGTTCCTGCTGCTCCCGGCAGCTGCCTCCTCCTTGCTGAAGCCTCACACTGCCATCTGGCAGGTCTTTCCTGGTCTCTGACCCCACCTGCCTTCTCATCAGACTGTTAGCATTGCTCTGCCCAGGCTCCAGGCTTCTGCTGTGGGACAGAGAGCTGCTGGCATGTACAGGAAGGACCAGGTGTCCTGGGTCCCTGAGCCTGGTCTATGGGGTCCAAAGACTGTGCTTTGGAGGTTGTGTTCAAGCAACCCGCCCTGCCCAGACATCTGTGGGGGATGAAGCCGTTCCTGGGGGCAGAGTTCTAACAGGTGTGCACCTTCCTCGTTAGAGCCTGCCAGGCCCCACAGGGCAAAGAGAATTCTCACTATCAGCCAGGTTTCCTCCTCTGCTGGGGGGTGGGTAGGGGAGGAGGCTCACCACTGTACCCAGATAGTGTGCTCCTGTCCCTAGCCTCTCCTCTCACCTCTGCCCTAATCTACCTGGCCAGCAAAATGAATCATTTCATACAATCAGAGGCTCAGACAGGGCAAGAAATGCACCCAGGCTGTGCCTACCGCACAGCTCAAGAAGGGTTTGGGGGCTGCCGCCCAGCCTGGTCGCTAGGGCATCATTGCATCCTCTTCACATGGCCTGTAATCCTACCCTTCCCAACCTGCTCCTGCTGCCAGGCCTCAGCTGGCTCACAGGCCCAAGACCAGGCACTTCTAGGGCCCCTGAAAATGTTTTCATTTTAATGTATTTTTACATCAGTAGAAAAAAAGAATATAATCAAAATGACTATATACTAATGAGTCCAGTCTGAATTATATTTGCTTTTATACTGTGAAGTCTTAAAAGGTAATGTGTGCTATTTCAAATGCCTGGGGCCCATGACAGAGGGAGCCCTGGTCTTGATGGGGGGCCCTAGGACCTCCCTGGTCATAAGGGGGCCTTGGTCTTGATGCTTGAGATTGGCAGAGCCTCTCACCCCCATGGACGACCCCAATCTCAAACCCCTGCCCTCGCCTCAGATCAGAGCTAGTTAGACCCTGGTTGCCTGGGCTTCAAGGTCAGGCTGCTCACACCCTGGCAGGAAGCAGTTCCGAGGAGGTCTGGCTGGCTGCCGGGAGAGAGGGGATGGTGGTGAGTGTGTATCAGGATTCAAGGATGCTCTGGGGTGTTGAGAATATGGATGGGTTGTCCCCACCAAGGATTGATTTGCATGAAGGACTGAGGAGCTTCTGGAGGGAAGACGCGACCCTTGCGGGGAGGGAGTTGTGTGCCTTCACTTATTGAGGCCAACGGGAAGGAGAGGAACTGGGACGTGGGCCTGCAGGTGGGAGGGTTTGACCCTGAGCAGGTCAGTACGTTTGCCTGTGTCTCAGTCTTATTATCTGTAAAATGGGGATAGGATGTCCCCAGTTTGGGGGAGAGGCGATCCATCAGGTCTAGAGCCCAGCAAGGTGCCGGCAGAGGGGCATCCCTATGTGGGGGCTGGTATCACACTGTGGGTAGAAAATGCTCGCTCCTTCATGGCCCTCTCCTTCCTCTGGCTCCTCTCCTCCCTTCCATCTGTCCCTTGTTCTGAACATGTGGAGCAGAATGGCTCTGGCTTGGACCATGGCATCGCACCCCCTGGTGCCAGCCCCGCCTGCTCCCTCCCTTGCTTCCCGACTTCTCACCCTGGGCAGCCTGGCTGAGGGTTGAGGATGCCTTTTTTTCATATTCTTTTCCATTATGGTTTATCACAGGACATTGAATATAGTTCCCTGTCACCCTAGGCAGACAGGTTGAGGGTGCTTTTTTTCATATTCTTTTTTATTATGGTTTATCACAGGACATTGAATATAATTCCCTGTGCTATACAGTAGGACCTTACTGTTTATCCTTCCTATGTATAATCTGCTAAACCCAAACTCCCAATCCATCCCTCCTCCACTGCCCTAGGCGATCATAAGTCTGTTCTCTCTGTGAGTCTGTTTCTGTTTTGCAGATAAGTATCATATTTTAGATTCCACATATAAATGATATCATGTGGTATTGTCTTTATCTGGCTTACTTCACTTTGTACAATAATCTCTAGGTCTATCCAGGTTGCTACAAATGGCATCATTTCATTCTTTCCTATGGCTGAGTATTCCATTGTGCACATGAACCGCTTCTTCTTCATCCTTTCATCTGTTGATGGACATTTAGATTGTTTCAATGTCTTGGCTCTTATAAATAGTGCTGCAATAAACAGTAGGGTGTGTATATCTCTTCGAGCTAGTGTTTTCATTTTTTCCAGATAAACACCCAGGAGAGGAGTTGTTGGATCATATGGTAGTTCTATTTTTAGCTATTTAAGCAGTCTCCATACTGTTCTCCACAGTGGCTACACCAGTTTACATTCCCACTAACAGTATAAGAAGTTCCCTTTGCTCCACACCCTCTCCAGCATTTGTTGTTTGTAAACTTTTTAATGATGACCATTCTAACTGGTGTGAGGTGCCAGTCACTGTCATTTTGTCTTACATTTCTCTAATAATTAGTAATGCTGAGCATCTTTTCTTGTGTTGAGGCTGCTTTTAACAGAAACTGGGGAACCACCAAGGAATTTCTGGCAGAGGCTTGAAAAGGAATTTCCAAATCACTTCTTCATTTCATGGGGAAATTATTGCTTGTTCTCGCCCCAGCCCCAGCAGCATGAGGTGCAGCTTGGCCCCTGATGTGCTCACAGGCAGGGCAGGGTCCGCTCAGGTGGTCCAGCACAGCACAGCTGGAATCTCCTGCTCTCAGACCAGGGCTGCTGCCCGGTTTGCAGGACAGAGGATGCAGGGGCTACGTCCACTCCTGCACTTTGCTTTGGCTTTTGCTTTACTTAGGGATCCTGCTGATGCTGCCCAGCTGGGCCTGGGAGTCGGGGTAGGGGTAAGCAGAAGGCTGAGACTCACATTTGCCTCAGATTATGGAAGAAAACAGCACTGCAGAAAGAACCAAGGGTCCAGGAACCTTTATGTTGACCTTGACCCTGGAAGTAGTGGGCCCTTGATGATGAAGAGCTCCAACCTTGGTGTCGGGCAAACCTGGGTTCAAATCCCAGCTCTGTCATTTACTAGCTGAGTGACCTCAGACAAACCCCTTAACTTCTCTGATCCTCAACATACCTTCCTCATGGACTTCTGATGATGCTTATATGAGATAGCTTCTGATGGCCAGAAATACAACTACAATCTTGATTGGTGATCAAGATGCATTACCCTCGGGCCCTCCCTTCAGAAGTCCCCCAAGCATCCCATCTCCCGATCCCAGGACAGAAGGTCCAGACCTTAGAGTTAAAATCAAGGATATTGCTTCCCTCTAGTGGCAGAGCTGAGCCACACAGACCATCCCAGCCAAGGACAAGCGTTCCACATCCTTGGGAAACTTCGGATCAATTGTGTGTGTATCGAAAAGCCATAATTTCTTCCTGGGCCAAAAAATACTGTATATTATATCTATGTGAAGAAAATAATGTGGTTTTCCTCTGAAAATCGTTTTAAAATATCTGTAATACATGCATGTCAAATTCTTAAAACTGATTTTTTTCTTCCCCAAATGTTTTCATGTGAAATCGGTAGTCTTACACCCTCATACTCCCAACATCTTGGACACCTCGGCAGCTTCCTGTCCACCCTTGAGAGCTAATACAGCCCCTTGGATAAATCTCCGCCTCTCACGGAGCCCACGCCCATGAGAGCGGTCAAAAGAGGGAGGGATCCTGGGGTTTCCGAGCAGAGTCTCCCCTCCGCTGATCTGCCCACGTGGGCCACCCTTCGACAAGTCTCTTTTGGGTCAGGACCAAGTGTTGAAGCTGCCAGCTCCCCACCTCTGTGGCTGCCCTCATAGCTCACACTCCCTTCTCCCCCGGATCCGAAGCCTTACTCATCATTTGGCTGAAGTGTCAAGGATTTCCATCCTGCAGGAAACGAACTTAACATTTTTACACTTTATACCCATAGGAATTTAATCCTCTGTCATCCCCAGTCTGTCTTGCATGACAGAGAGATGGCTACTGTCTCCATGCTCTGTAAAATAGTCTCCACTGCTCTGTAAAATATGGCCTTCCCTCTAAATGCAGGGGACCGGGAAGGCAGGCTTGCAGGGTGGGCAGAGAGCAGGTCTTGTAGACAAGCTTGTATACAAGCCTGAGGAGTCGATCCTCACCCTGCAGATGGAAACTTACAGATGGCAAGTGTGACAAAGGGAAAAGATGGCTAGGACGCTGTGCTGGAGGGCACAGGGCCATCACAACTGCCCCCAGATGTCCCTTCCTCTTCACCTCAGTGGCCCAGAGGGATGAAGAGCTCTGAGGCCAGATGCTTCCATGGCTGGGTGACTTTGGGTAAGTGGCTTAACCTCTCTGTGCTGCTGGCTTAACAATGGGGGGATGTTGAAAGCATTAAATGAGTTAATGAACCCAGTAAGCACTCAATACTTATTAGCATAATTATCAATATTATTACTATCATTCTGTTTAGCGCAGGAAATTATATTCAATATTCTGAGATAAACCACAATGAAAAAAAATATGAAAGAAAATAGGAGATGCGGGAGACATGGGTTCAATCCCCTGAAGGAGAAATCCCATGGACAGAACAGCCGGGTGGGCTGCAGTCCATGGGGTTGCAAAGTTGGTCACAACTGAGTGACTAAACACACACCACACACACACACACACACACACACACACACACACATCTGAATCACTGTGTATAGCATAAATCAACACAACGTTGTAAATCAACTATACTTCAATAAAATAAGTTAAAAATATATTATTACTATGATTATTAAAGGAAATCTCCCACCATGTCCCCACTGCCTCCCAGCTATCCTCTTCCTCACCTTCCCCCTACCCAGCCCTACCCCCCGCCCCCCTTCCCTTCAGCCTTATCTGCAGCCTCTATCCTCCTCCCAGCTCACACCAGCCTTTCCAGCCACCCCCACCCCCACCACCACGCTGCTTGGCGGTAACTCCAGGCAAGCCTTTGCTCCGCTGTTCCATCAATCCAGCTTCTCTGGATCACACATTCTCTCTCTCTAGACTTGCCCAAGCCCCACCCCCTCCCTTCTGAGCCACTTGCTCCCCTTAAGTGTGAGCTTGTCATCCCCTGCTCCACACTGCTGGTCAGTTCCTGCTAGCTTGTCCCCTCTCCTCTTGTGGCCGAGACAGAACATAGACCCAGGACCTGCACAGCCCAGGAGCTTGGGAAGCGGCGCTGAAACTAAGACTCAAGTGAGCTCAGACTCTGAGCTCAGGTGCAGGTGAAACCCTGGGGGTGTGGAAGTGGGCAGACCTTACTCAGGGTGGAATCTTAGCATAACGTCTCCAAGATCCTGTCCAATTCAAGCAGCCTCATGGCCCGACTTCAAAGCAAGGGGTGTTTGCATGGGCACATGCAGGGGTAGTGAGCCCTTGTTAGATGAATTGCTTTGAAAACACCAGCTTTCTGGTTCAATAAACATGTATTGCACACCCACTGTGTGCCAAATGCTGTTTCAGGCATTGGAGGTGCAGCGGTGAACCAGAGGGACGCACGCTCATTCTCTCCCTCCATGCAGAGCGCTGAGCATCTGGGTGGTGGTGGGGAGTTGCAGGCCCAGAGATGGCCAGGAGCGAGGGACAAGCTCTGATCCTGTGCCACACTCTGTCCTCGGTGACTGTAATGCGAAGGGAGGCACACTAGGTGGCGGTATTGTGCTACATTCTGCTTTCAACTCCCTCCTTTTCAGAACCTACACTTTCAAACCCTCCTAGAACCTAAGGTTTCTCAGACCCCCAAGATTATCTGAGACCATAGACCCCAGATCCCAGATCCCAGGATCCCTCTTTCCCAAAACTCCCCATCCCTAAATTCTGGAACCCCCAGATTCAGCAACTCCCCAGATGCTAGCTTCCCAAATCTCAAACAATCCCAGAATCCCAGACCCGAAGACTCTGACCCTCAAACAGCCCAAGCCTCCATATCTTCCAGCTCCCCCCTAAATCCTCAGACCCAGATTCCCCAGGACCCCAGACCTTCAGCTTTCCCACACCCAATCCTCAGACGCTACTAATTTCTCAGACTCCACTAACTTCTCAGACCCTCAGCTCGCCAGACTCTACAGACCCCTACAAACTCTCCCTCATCTGCAGACCCTTCTAGACACCTGAGACCCCAGATTCCTCAGACTCCCAGACACCCTGATCTCCTAGACCTACAGACCTCTAGACCTCCACACCCCTATAAACAGCTAAGACCTGAGTCTCCAACCCTCCACAAACCTACCAGATCCCCGGGGTTCACACCAAGATCCAGGTCTCATGACTGGCCCCCACTTCCCAACAGAGGCTTTCTTTTTTTTAATTTTAATTTTTAAAAATCTTTTTCAAAATGTCTTTTATTGTGGTAAAAGTCACATTATATAAAACATACTATTTTACCATATTTAACTGTACATTTCAGCCACCAGAGACTCCAGGGAAGCTTTGTGCTGAGGCACTGGGTGCTGACAAGCCCCTGAACTGAAAAATGGGGCCTCTCCCTCGCTCGGCCCGGGCCACGGCCGAGAAGGGACCCATCCTACAGGGAAGAGCGAATTGTGCCCTGGAGAAGGGGAGAAACTTGCTCCAGGTCCCCAGGGTGTGAGTAGCTGGCACCCAGGCCCCCTGTTCCTGGCTCCTGCCCTGCCTGGCACAGAGCAAGTGGGCAGTAAAGCTGGCCATGATTTTTACCGTGACCACATGGTCTAATCGCCCATGTCCTGGCCCAGCCCAGGCTGACCCTTCTGAGGCCCGATGTGGGACCATTCTATCTTCCTGGGACTGAACAATCAAAACACCTCCCAATTTAGCAACATCTGCAAATTTAATTAACAAGCTGTTTATCTTTTGGGCTGAGCGATTAATAAAAATGTCAGGCAGAACAAGGCCCTACACAGCTCCCTGCAGTGCCCCCCAAATGGCCCTCCTCTGCACGAGAGGTCTGGCTATTTATCAGAGGGACAGGGCGGGAAGTGCTGGAAAAGACCAGAGAAGGAGAGACAGAGGGGGAAGGAGACAAAGCAAAGGATTACACCAGTCACCCCTCCACGTACCCTGCATTTGTCCAGCAAATGAGCACCCGACCCCTTTGTACATAGTACTGTGTTGAGGACATAACAGCACTGGGACAGTCACCCCACCAGAGTTGTGAGCAGCAGGGAGGCAGATGCAATGTGCAGGCTGACACTGTTCTTTTCTGATATTGAATTTAATCAGACAAACCTCTCAGCCACCAGGGCCGACTGTAAACCCATCCACAGAGACTGAGATGTTAGCTGGTGGCTACACTGCCTTCCAGAACTGGAAGAGGTCCTCCCCCGGAATCCCGAGTGCCACGCCCCTCTGTCCCAAGAGCCTCTCCCCTCTGCTCTAGGTGGTGCCTTTCTTCCAGTTCCTGTTAGTTGCGGTTTTACAGCCACAGTCCTCCCCAAATCTCTCGGGTTCTGACTTTTCTGGAAACTGCTCCGAGGATGGGAACAGCTTCTGTGCAAGTGCAATTAACACCATCTATGATCATAGCCAGGACAGTGTTGGACCACCTTGTTCATGTAGCTTATGAGTGATCTCCTAGACCTGCAAGGTGGAGCCAGACTCCAGCAGCCCAGCACATGACTTTTACAGGTGAAGAAACAGAGGCACCACAGGCTGAAAGTGACTTTCTAGGTTAGAAGCAGAGCCAGGATTAGACGTGACCCCAGACTCTCTCTATGGAGCAAACGGCACCCTGAGCCGCATCATAACATCCCACCAGCCTCCTGACTCCAACCTGGGAATAGTCTTCTAAGCTCTGGGTGAGGAACCCTGGGGTATATGTCCACTTGTGCATGCACGTGCACACACACACACATACACTCACACAAGCCTAGTGAAAGAGAACCCGCAGCATCCACCTCACACCACATCCCATTAGACTTTCTCATTTTTACTACTTCTTCAGCCCCCCAGCAGCCTCTTTAGAATTTTCCCCAACACTCTGCCTCTTATTACTCCCAGGAAAGAGCCAGGAAAGAGCATCAGAGGAAAATTGCTCTCACACCACCAAATACACGCACTGGCCGGCCAGATCCTGTGCTCTGGCTGAAGCCTAAGGAAATCCTGTCTGCCCCTCCACCAGAAACCGGCCTCCCTCTGTACCCTGATGGCAGGACTGTTGCTCTCCCAGCTGTCCTGCCCTTGCCGAGCCTCCTGGTTTCCTTGGCTTGTTCCTCTTCATCTCTTAACCGTGTTAAATGTGTTAGTAGCTCAGTCGTGTCTGACTGTTCGTGTTCCCATGGACTGTAACCTGCCAGGCTCCTCTGTCCATGGAATTCTCCAGGCAAGAATACTGGAGTAGATAGCCTTCTCTAGGGGAATCTTCCCAACCCAAGGATCGAACCAGGGTCTCCAGCATTGCAGGTAGATTCTTTATGGTCTGAGCCAGCCTTTACGGCTCAGTTCAAATACATATTCTCTTTTCTCTCTGTAGGTGAGCTCATCCCATCCAATGGCTTTTCACGTGGTCCTATGTTTATGTCTGCAGCCCGGCATCTCCCGAGCTACAGATGCTTGAGTAGACATTCTGATGTGACTTCTCCTTCCAGATCTATATATAAGCCCCTTAAATTTGCTAGGGTCCCCAGACAAGCTCTATCTGCCCCTGCTCCTTGTCAGCTTGCTGTCTCCCATCTCTTCCGCCGCCTGACCAGCACCTTGCTGCTTCAGTCACGTTGACACAGGTACAGCTGGACAGTGCCTTGCCTGTGGTCCACATAGGGTATGTGTGTGTGGTGGGGGTTGGCAGAAACTATTCAGCACCAAGCCTGAGCCCCTGGAAGTGTGAGAGAGGTGAACATCCACAGAACCACTGTGGCTCGGTGAATCTCCCGCCTGCATGCCCAGGCAATGGGGCTGAGAGACCTCCTGTGATGCCCTTTAGGAGGCTCAGACTCCAGTGCCAGTCCCCGTGGGGTGGCCGACTTCAGAAGCATTTGGCAGTGGCCCTCCTTCTCCATACCTCCCCCGTCCCAGGCTACCTCCCCCTCTCTGTATAATTTCTGGGGAATTCAGCCTAAGACCACTCAGAGCCCCTTGGAGCTGTCCACCTAGAAGCTGTGTTTAGCCTTCATCCTACAGCTGTTAGCTTTCAAGTGGAAGTCACCCTAACTTGGGGTGGCCTCAGCCCTGACTGTCCCCCAGGGCAGGTCTCTTGGGATGGACACATTTTGCTGTAGTGCCCACAGGCCAGGCAGGGCATAGGTCCTTTGGGGTGGGCATCACTGTCTAAGGCTTCTCCCCCCACCCACTTCTTCCCTCTGCTTCCATTAATGAGACTCCCTCATAACCTTTTATACCTTGACTTCTGCTCAGCAACTGCTCCCAGACCATCCAACCTGAGACACAGTCTGATCAGGAGTTGGGAGGAGTGAGATGCACTGGACTGGACAGAGGGGGCCGAAGAGAGACTGGGGCTGGTTGTTGTTGCATTGCATGGCGTGCAGGATCTTAGTTCCCCAACCAGGGATTGAACCCAGTCCCTTGTGAGTGAGAATGTGGGGTCCTAACAACTGGACCATCAGGGAATTTCCCCTAGTAGTCTTATTGGGTACTGGTTCAGTTGTGCCCAGGGAAGGTGCAGGCCAGCCTTGGAGCAGCTGGGATTCAGCCATGTTGGAGAGACCCAGTGGGTGGGAAGGAGATGAGCAGGGCTGCCCACATAGTGTTGGGCAAAGGGGGCTCTTTCCCTGTACCCATCGAGAGGCAGAGCAGGGAAAATTCACAGCAGTGTCTGGACCATGCCTGGGAGTGCAGACTCGATCTTGACATCTAGAACAGAAGCAGGTCCTGGGACTTTCCTGATTGACAGGGGTGAACTTGGAGCAGATCTCTGCAGGTGAGACACTGTGTCTTCAGAGAGGTGGATTTTTGCATCCCCTGGATGAATGCACCTCTCTGCTTCTCCAAGACCTGTGTTACAGCAGGTGGTCATTCCTGGGCTAGCAGGATGCCTGTCACTGGGTAGAGGAAGCTGGTGGGCCTCCCGTGAAGTTGACCTAGCTCAGTAGGATTTACTAATGGGCTTCTCTGGTGGCTTAAATGGTGAAGAATCTGCCTGCAGTGCGGGAGACCTGGGATAGATCCCTGGGTCGGGAAGATCCCCTGGAGAAGGGAATGGCTATCCACTCCAGTATCCTCGCCTGGAGAATTCTACGGACAGAGGAGACTGGTGGGCTACAGTTCATGGGGTCACAAAGAGTCAGACACAACTGAGCAACTAAGACACAAATGCCAGCTATGGGCCAGCAGGCATGGGGCACAGCGAGGAAGAAAACAGCTCCCTCACCTGGGAACCCTGGGTCCTGGGGGATGACAAATACAGGAACATAGAGGTCTTCTGCTATGCCAAGGGGATCTCAGGTACAGAAGGAGATCCGAGAGTGCTTCCCAGAGGAGGTGATGCTCACCTTGAATCCTGTGGATGAGCAGGAGCTGGAGGAGGCAGCAGTGGCACAGCATGTCATGCCCTCTGGGGTGGAGAGGGTTTGTGGAAACCTGCGAGGTTTAGACTTGGTGGTGGGCAGGAGGAGCTGGTGGAGGTTGCCGGAAAGGCTAGAGTCTGGGAAGCATTCCCGTGCATCTCAGAGGCTCCCGCCAACAGCTTGCAGGATGCAGAGGGTTTAACTGGGCAGGAAGGCAGACGAAAGATGTTGGGAAACCCGTACCCAGGTAGAGACGGAGGGAGAGGGGAGAAGGGGCCTGAGGGGCTGGGGTAGGGATCTTCAGGGGGGCAGAGCCGCTGTGGCTCCTTGGGTTTGTCTGCACACGTGGGTGTGGGGGAATTTTGTCCTCATTCGTAATAAAAGAAGAAGAGCTGGAGAAAGCACGACCCAGCGCCTCTTAGTTTCAGAATTAGCCACTATCTTTTTTGGTTAAAAATCGATGGCAGGAAGTGGCTGGAGAAGTAAGATTTAGCTTCCAAAGCGGCGGCTCAGGAGGAAGGCACCGGGAGTGCCTCCACAGGCTCATTTGCATTTCAAACAGCCGGTTTGTTTTATCTCCTAATTAGCATACTCACCCTCCACTGAAAACGAGTCCATTAAAGGAGACTCTGCTCCGGGCTCAGCGCCTCCTTTAAATATTTTTAAAGTACATGATTAATACACTTGCCCGGCACTGCCTGGGACTGTGCTGAGGGTCAGGGGGCAGGGAAATGAAAGAACACGGCTGCACTTGGCGCTGACTGGCTGATTAATCACGGCCCCTTTTCTATAAATCACAGCAGATGGCAGGGCGGCTGCAGGCCCTCCTGGGGATGAGGAAGTGCGGGCAGGGCTGAGTGGGGGTCCTGGGAGACCCCAGAAGAAAGGCCCTCTGCATTCAGGCAGTTCCCATGTTCAAGGGAACCTGCGATGACTGGGAACGCAGGAAGTCTTCTCGTCCTCTTAAACTTTTCAGGATCCAACGACATCAGTTTTAGGAAGAGCTAACTTTGTCTTTTGTTTTGTTTTAATTGGAGGCTAATTACGTTACAATATTGTAGTAGTTTCTGCCATACATTGACATGAATCAGCCATGGGTGTACATGTGTTCCCCATCCTGAGCCCCGCTCCCACCTTCCTCCCCATCCCATCTCTCTGCGTCATCCCAGTGCAACAGCCCTGAGTTGGAGAGCGGGGCATAGTGCGTTACCTGTACTAGTGTTGTCCTGAATTCTGTCAACAACCCCATTTTCCAGATGGAATGTGAGGTTCTGCAGAGTCAAGGTCACTCCTGGAGCCGGGCTACCACAGGCATCCTCCTTGGCTAAAATCACCCAAAGTCTGCCCTCTTGAAGTCAACACAGAGAAGTGACTGTCCTGGGCGCTGACTCTGGTGGGCCCCTCCCCTAGCACCCCAGCCTGCAGGGTCAGCCTGGCTTCGCGTTCCCACATCCAGCCCAGACGTCCCTCCCTGGGGACCAGTCCAGGCTCTCCATTGTCTTGCCCACTCTTCTCGAGGTGTGCAATACATTACGTTTGACTTGTCCTTCTTTCCAAGGATGAGGGATTCCCTGGAGGCGGGACCAGTGCCCACAGCCCCGCTGTAGACCCAGCACAGGGTCAGGCTCTGGGCTGATGTGATGAATCTGTGCGGTCATCTCAGCTAAGATGAAAAGCAGTTCCCCGGACTCCCTCCCCTGGGTGGCTCGGGTTAAGCTTGGCCCTGAGAGGCAATGTGAAAGTGGAAGGGGGTGGCAGCCACATCCCTGTGATGTTAGGAAGATGGTGCAGGCCTGAGTGCTGTCCACTGTGGTCCTGGGGCGCTGCTGGTCTGGAGGGGACAGAGATGATACCGGCGGGGGTGCAGCAGGGAACACGGCTCCCCCCGCTCCTGCCAGACTGCCCTTGAGCCTTCTCGACTCCTGGGCTGGCTGTGTGCTTAGCTCCATGAAGAAGGCTCCAACGTCTCCTGCAGGCCATTCCATCATCAAAGGTGGATGATGGGGACTCCAGGTGGAGTCCAGGTGGGGACAGATGAGCTGGGGACTCCAGGTGGAGTCCAGGTGGGGAGAGATGAGCTGGGGGCCCGGTCCTTCCTCTTGGGCTCCAGCTCAGTCTGTTGGACTCTGTGTTCCTGCTGCTCCCCTCCACATTCACAGCCATCTTCCCTCCCCTGTGTCTGTCCTGCTAGTTTCTGATCCATCAGCCATGGCCTCCCATTGTATGACCACCCACTGTAACGCTCTGGTGTGAAGATCTGGGAGAGGAGGCAAATGCGGGGGTGCTGGGATGAATGAGCTTGGTGCTGGTGGAAGAAGGCACAGCTGGCTGAACCGGAGGGAGGGGACCAGTGAAGAGAGGCAGGCAGGACCAGATTTTGCTGAGCCCCTGACCATGGCAAGGATACAAGATGCACGTTTTAAAGAGATCCCTCCAGGGAATACCCTGGTGGGCCAGTGGTTAGGACTCCACACTTTCACTGCTGAGGGTCCAGGTTCAACCTCTGTTCAGGGGACTTAGCACCAGCCATGAGGCATGGCCACAAATAATAATACTAATTAAAAAATTTTTTTAAGTCAGGAGCTCCCCTTGATTCCACAGTGTGGGCAGTGGTCTCGAAGAGGATGGGAGAGGATGGTCCAGGAAGGTGACTATAGCCTCTGCTCCTGCTGAGGAAGTGGCTGGGACTGGGGTGAGGGACTCACGAGTGGCAGACAAGGGTGCTCCTTGAGGTAACAGAGAGAGGTCTCGTGAGTGGCGCTGACTCGAGGAAGGAGGGACAGGCCAGGAAGACCTCCTTGTAAGTCTTGATGTCTGGGTGGGTGACGATCCCATAGATGGAGATGGAGTCTGGGGGCGGAAGTCACAGGGGGCATGGTGACAGTCACCTGAGGTTCCAGATGCCTGTCTGACACCTGGATGCAGAGAGGGCTGAGTGGAGAGGGTCACCTGCAGGGCGGACAGGATTTAAAGCCCCCAGGAAATGTGAGAGTGACAGGAGAGGAGATAGGGAGGCTGAGCTGGGGCCCTGATTATTGAAAGGTCAAGGAACCAGTGAAGAAGACCATCGAGGCAGGAGAAGCAGGGAGGCTAGTGAGCCTTGCGTAGCGGTTTGCTCTTGTCTAACGGCAAATCATCTGATCGCATAAGAGTCAAGCGCAATTGCTGAAAGGCTGTGACCTGGCAGATTCCCACCATCCCCTCAATCGAGAGAGTGGCTCACTGGGCCCAGATTGTCTGCACACAACATGTTTTATGCTAAATTTTTGCTCCCCCTTTGCGGGGAGGCTGACATTTGGATTCGTGTCTGGCAGAGATTCCTACGTTCAGTTCAGTTCAGTCACTCAGTCGTGTCCAACACTTTGCGACCCCATGAACCGTAGCAAGCCAGGCCTCCCTGTCCATCACCAACTCCCAGAATACACCCAAACCCACGTCCATCGAGCTGGTGATGCCATCCAACCATCTCATCCTCTGTCGTCCCCTTCTTCTCCTGCCCTCAGTCTTTCCCAGCATCAGGGTCTTTTCAAATGGGTCAGCTCTTCGCATAACGTGGCCAAAGGATTGGAGTTTCAGCTTCAACATCAGTCCTTCCAATGAACACCCAGGACTGATCTCCTTTAGGGTGGACTGGTTGGGTCTCTTTGCAGTCCAAGGGACTCTTAAGAGTCTTCTCCAACACCACAGTTCAAAAGCATCAGTTCTTCTGTGCTCAGCTTTCTTTATAGTCCAACTCTCACATCCATACCTGACCACTGGAAAAACCATAGCCTTGACTAGATGGACCTTTGTTGGCAAAGTAATGTCCCTGCTTTTTAATATGCTGTCTAGGTTGGTCATAACTTTCCTTCCAAGGAGTGTCTTTTAATTTAATGGCTGCAATCACTATCTGCAGTGATGTTGGAGCACAGAAAAATAAAGTCAGCCACTGTTTCCCCATCTATTTCCCATGAAGTGATGGGACCAGATGCCATGATCTTCGTTTTATGAATGTTGAGCTTTAAGCCAACTTTTTCACTCTTCTCTTTCACTTTCCTCAAGAGGCTTTTTAGTTCGTCTTCACTTTCTTCCATAAGGGTGGTGTCATCTGCATATCTGAGGTTACTGATATTTCTCCAGGCAATCTTGATTCCAGCTTGTGCTTCCTCCAGCCCAGCGTTTCTCATGACATACTCTGCATATAAGTTAAATAAATAGGGTGATAATACACAGCCTTGATGCACTCCTTTTCCTATTTGAAACCAGTCTGTTGTTCCATGTCCAGTTCTAACTGTTGCTTCCTGACCTGCATACAGATTTCTCCGTACCCAACCCCAATAAACCCCTCCACACAGAGTCTCTAAGGAGCTTTCCTGTGGACAGTATTTCACAAGTGATGTTACGCTAGGGGGAATTCAGTGTGTCCTGTGTGATTCCACCCAGAAGCTCCAGCTTCCTACGGACTTCACCCCAGACATCTTTTCTCCATGCCGATTTGGTCTGTTTTTCTTAAAAAACAAACAAACAAACAAAAACAAAAAGTACAAAAATCTTAGCCATGGGTAAAACTCTATGCTGATCCTCCTAGTGAATTCTCTACTTAAGCATGGTCTTGGGAACCCCAACAAATATGGATTAAGTAAACTGTACTATTTTTAAGTAAATGTACCTCCTCCTCAAGGAAGCCCCCTGTGAATGCTCCATTCTCTCTGACTTGGCCCTGGGGTTCTGTTTTGCCCTTGGCCACTGGTGTCAAATTCCAGAACTTCTGAAGTTCTGTGTCCAGGTCACCAGTGCCTTTAACCTTCCCCAGCTGAATGACTCCGGCAGGGCCAGGGGCCTCGTCAGAGCATGGAGCCTCTCAAGCTAGGGTCCTCTGTGACCTGGGACCAGTCACTTTTCCTGCCCGGCCTCATTTTTCTCTCATCTGTGAGGTGCAGAAGATGCAAGAACAGCGGGAAATAGGTGGGGGGCTTTGGGATGACAGTCTGAGTGAAGTGAGGAAACCCAGCTGGAAATAGGTGGGGGGCTTTGGGATGACGGTCTGAGTGAAGTGGGGGAGCCCCGTGGCCCCCAGACTGGTGGATATGCGATGCTCCCGCCAGGAGCTACTGGGCCCCCTGTCTCCCTTTCTCCTCCATTCCCAGGTGGGCCTTGAGCCTGGCTCCGGACTGGCACTGGTCAGCAAAACAATCCTAACCAGTCAGGTCACCTGCAGGCCAGCAGTGGTCATGGCCCTTCCTTGAGAGATGCTCTTTTCATGGACCCCCTTCATGAGAGCCCAACCCACTCAGCTCTGAGGGACCTGGCCTCAAGGCTCAGGGAGAGGAGGGGTTCTGTCTCCCAGGGAATTCAGCGTTTCCTCCAAGAGTGGCAGCAATTTGCAGAGAAGGAGGTGAGAATGCCTGGAAAGCACAGCAGAGGCTGCTCGGAGGAGGTGGGGGCTAGTTGGCCAAGTAAGAGCAGGGTGGGGTTTTGGGGAGAGATTTCAGGAGACTGGTGCCCCAGAGCGAGGAGGGCAGACACAGCAGGGGCTGGCAGAAAAGAGAAGGAGCCTGCCAGGTATGCAGAGGTTTGAAGCCAGAGTTCACACTTGATGTGATAGAAGTAGGGAGTCACGGTAGCTTCTTGAGCAAGGGAATGGCTGCAGGGAAAGAGTCCGGGTTGGGATGGGCTGAAGAAGAGAGAGATGCAGGAGAGTTGTTGCTATAAGTCTCTGCTCAAATCCATGATGGGTCCTTAACCTGCTGGACTCCCTGGTTCCGGCTCATTGACTAAATTAACCTTAGAAGCCACCATCAAAAACCACATTTTCCAATGATGTGAGAAAATGCCCACAGTGGAGGGTGGCGGGGAACACTGAGAAAGCGTGGAGCGTGTACATTACAATATTGATTTTGTAGGGAAAGTCTGTGTTTGTAGGGATCCCACTGCTCAGCTTGCTTTAGGATAGGGTCTTATATATGGCTAGAGTTTTCTTTTTCTCTTTCTTTGCCAAAAAGTCTCCTTCTCTTCCCAGGAAGGTTTCTGCCCTCGCAGTAAAGAAGAGCTCAATTCTGTTTACAAGGGAATTAGCCTCTGGACTTCGTGATCTTCCTAGTCCATGAGGGAAGGGTGAGGTGGTAGGGGGACGGGACGTGTGTGGGTCAGGGAGATGCGGGGGTTGGGAAGAGCTTCCTCTAAACAAGGGGGAGATTCTCCGGGCTGGGCAGGGTAGGGGAGGCGAGGGGACCCAGAACCCGAGGGAGGGCCCCAGATATCAGTGGTCATAGAGAGCCATTTTCCAGTCTCCCCAGGATCTCTGAATCCCAGTGCAGTAAACATGCAGCCCTAGCCCCTGTCTCTCTCCAGGGTTACTCATGTGGACAGACTCAGTGGCAGGTGACCCAAGGACCCTCCACAGCCCTCCCCACTCCCACACACCTGGGCATCATGTGAGACCTAGGACAGGGCACCGGCTAGGACTGCAGGGAGGCTTAGAACCCCACGAAGATGATTTACAACACGACGTGCGACAGGCTGTTTCCTGCAGACTCACACTTGAGACCTCAGCGGGGTGAGATGGTTGGATGGCATTACCAACTCAAAGGCTGTGAATCTGAACAAAGTCCGTAGGGTCCCAAAGGGTTGGACACGACTGAACAGCAACACACTTGTGGCCTCAGAGGTCTGCACCAAACACACTGAGAAAAGAAAGAAAAGAGTCTGGTGGGAATAGACCAGGTCTTAGCAGTCACTCTCCCTGCAGGTGGGCTTTGGGGGAATTTTCTTTCTTCTTAGGAGTGAGTGCTGTTCTTTCTAATTTTCTATAATGAGCGCTGGTGAATTTTAGATTTGGAAGAAAAAATAATCAGGAAAACTAGGGAGCCAGGCTAAGGTGACAATAAGGGGACAAGTACAGCATGATGTCACTGGGAAGACAAGGTCTGAGGTGGGGGAGGGGGATGCTTCGAGGGCCCCAAGGCAGGGAGACCCCAGGCACCTGTGGCATTTGCACGCCCCTCGCCCCTCCCTGACCAGCTGCCGCCCCTCCCCCTGCCATCACTCACTCCTGGAGGCCAGAGAGTGCCCCCATCTTTTTTCCCATTAGGACTGCCTCACTACTGGCCAGCTGTGGCGGGGCGGGGGTGGGGGACTGAAGACCACGAATGGCCACCAGTCCACCCCAGATCCCACCATTGTAAGGGTGTTCAGAGACCAGGGTTCCTATCAAGACGATAAGGACATCCTACACATTCCTGACTTCTCTTCCCCACCTCTTCCCCACCCTTTTGGGTCTCCTGACCCTATAAGGGTGCCTACATCCTCCCTGTAGCCCAATTATATGATTCACCCCAATCTTGCTCTTTTTCAATCCTGATAATCAACAAACCTTCAAGCCCTAAGAATCTGACCTCAAACTGTCTCACCCTCCCCAATATTTCCCTCCTTATTCATCCTCCACATATTCCCCCCCTATTTCCCCATCTTCCTTGTGTCCATTGCAGTGGCTGCCTTACTAATCGCCCTCTGTCCACCTCCCTCAACGTCACACCATGGAAGAGAAAAAATGAGGACTATGCTTCTCTATTCAAAGTGACTTTGATGACATTTTCCTCCCTCCCACCAATGTGTGTAGAGCAAAACCTGCACGGCGGGGAGGACAGAGCCTCGCTCCCACTGGCTGGACAGGGCACTTCTGAGCCAGCATCCCTGTGCACACTGGCCCTCAGCTCCCTCTTCAGCCAAGTTTCCGACTTTCTCCCTCCTTCCTGTGTGGTTTTCCAACCACCTCTGCCCCAAAAGGGCAAAGGAGAAAAGAAAAACACACACCTGTGCCCTGCTGGCTGAGAGAAGGAGTCAGAAGTGTGACATTGCTCAGGCGTTTCACAGTTTGTCTACAATAGTGTTAAAATTTGCACCTTACTGAAATAGGAACACAGATGTAGAGAGCAAACATACGCACATCAAAGAGGGGAAGAGGTCGGATGAATTAGGAGGTTGGGATTGACATGTATACACTACTGACATTATGTATAAAATAGATAAATAATGAGAACTGACTGCATAGCACAGGGAGCTCTGTGGAGACCTAAATGGGAAGGAAATCCAAGGAAGAGTAGATATATGGATATATATGGCTGAGTCACTTTGCTGTATAGTAGAAACTAACACGACATTGTTAAGCAACTATATGCCAATAGAAATTTAAAATTTCGCACCTTTATAACCTGTCTTTGTTTTGGTACCTAAAGGATGGTTTAATGCCCCCATTCTTGTGTGGAACAGATGTTTGAGAAACCGTGGGCTGTCTCTGTGTGGCATCTTTGTGTACCTGACTGTGGGATATCTCTGCACAAGGTCACTCCAAGGTTCACCCTCATTCCAACTCAGTTCAGGAGAACAGGTTTGAGAAACACCCTTTGCCTTCCTGGGGCAAGCAGGCTTGCACCAATGCCGAGAATCACTGTCTTCAGTTGCCTTTTTAGGACCTTGCCCTTCCTGGTTGGTGATAAATCACAGAAATTCCAGAGGTCACATCTGGGGGATATAAGTGGGCTGGCTCCTGGTGATGAAGACAACACTTGGCCTGTTTCAGGACCTTTCTCCATGGTGCTCATTTGGGTCTCTACGAGTCTGCCCGACTCCAGTCTCTTCTTTTGCTCTGAATTTCTGCCTCTGTCCCCTATGTCTTGCCCCTGGACAGCTGGCTGGGCCAGAGCAAGAGCACTCACAGCTCAGGTCAACTCTCCCTAACAAACGTCTTGAAAGTTCGGTACTTGCATGAAGTGTCATGGATGCTGGAGATATGAAGGTGAACACAAGACAGTCCTTGCTCTCTGAGGTCTCACAACAAGCTAGAGAGACTGGCATGTGACCAATAAATGACATCAGAGTATGCCAAGAGTCACCCTACAAGTAGGTACCCAGACAGAGCAGAGAGGATGGATGTTAACGTCTGTATGTATCAGGGAGGTCTTCCTGGAGGAGGTGAAGGAAGCATAGGTTTTCAAGTCGAGGTCGTGGTCTTCTTCCAAAGCTGCTTAAGTCACATTTGGGATGATAGTTTCTTCTCTCCGGATGGGCTGGACTGGGCTAGGTGATGGCCACTTTGGCTCAGCTCCATGGAGAAAACAGAAAGTACTGGCAAGGTTCAAAGATGGGGCTGGGCTCCACCATGGTTCCCACCCGCATTCCACCTGGAATATCCAGGGAGGCTCCCAGAGGCCAGGGCCACCTTCCTCATTGTGAAGGTATTAATTCCACCCAGCCTGCCCACCTCACGGCTCTGATAATCATAATAAATTGTAGCAGAGCCTGAGCCCAGAGGCGGCCAGGACACCTGCATAAGAGCCTCAACGAGCAGCAACCTGCTGCCAAAAATGCAAGTGTGACTGAAACCCTGCTGCACCAACCAGCGGTGCCCAGGGTTGTTTCCGGTCTTTCCCCGAGCCAACCTCATTAGTCTCACCCAAATGCATCTCCCTAATGAAGCTCCAGTGGAGGCAGGGGCACGCATCCTTATGGTCTGGGCAGCCGGGACTCCTAATAAAAAGTAATAATAATAATTAAGAACCACCTATTAGGCGCCTTCCCCATACCCCTCATCGCTGCAACCCATCCAACCTGGCTCGGCACCAGGAGTGCCTGCCCTACAGCACCACCGCCCTGGCACACGGCTCCGACCCGCCACTAACCAGCATCTGCTGGTGGTTCCTGGGAGTTCAAGGGCTTGGGGAGGCAGCTTGGAGGCCATGAGAAACCAGACACTGCTGCCACCTCTGCTTGGAAAGCAAGAAGCAGCCCTGCTCTGTCTTTGGTCTGGGTCCTTCCTTCCGGGGAGTCCTTCCTCACTGCCTGCCATTCACCCCCCAAGCTCTCCTGGCCAGTCACTCCACTCTTGCACCCTCCTCGGAGTGCCTTTCCCAACGTCACTGGCCCCGCCACTTCCCAAGCCCCTTCCTTGGGCTCCCTGTAACAGCCTCTCAGATGCAGTTCTCACGTCTGTTTCATGTTTGTCTCTCTGAGGTCAAGGGCTCGGTGCTGGGCATCAAGTCAGCTTTTTTTTAGGATTTGTTGAATGAATCTATGATGGGTAGAGGATGGTTCGAGGAGGAATTTCAGAAATAGTAGAATATGAACATCTTATATTTTCCCTTAAGCTAAAAGTTCACAGGATCTAAACTCCCTCCCAGAATAAGGATGGTCAGTGGTGCCCCCTCTTCTTGAAGACATCAGCCACATTTTCCTCTACCTGCAACAGAGACATGGCTGAGGGCTTAGCACCATCGAGATGGTGTCCACAGCCCCAGGGTCGCTGTGGTGGACCAGCCTTCCAGGCCTGGATGGGGTCAGAGCAGCTGGGCTTTTTGTAGAATACCTGTGTCTACAGGTCTTTGACAGTGATCTGCAGGCTTGTCTGAGAACAGTGGCCCGGGGGGACATGGATGAGGGCTCCCCTTCCCTCAGGATGCCTCAGTTGAAAAGGGGAAGGATTTGATTGTCCCTTTCCCCACCCAAGGGCAGAGTGGTGGCAAAGAATCTGGTGAGGATCTGTTCTCTGAGCAGCCGGAAAGCAAGACGGTGATGTCTTCCAAATTCTGGCAGGAAGGGGGATCCTATGGGCCAGGGGCCAGGCTAGCCCCAGGTACGCAGAGTGCCCCTCCCGCTCCATGGAACACCAGGATCCCGCCCGTGCCTTCCTCCATGGGGCCCCGCATGCAGTAGAGGATGCCTTGGACGTTTGCTCTTTCTGTCTCATCGCTACCAGAGGGTCTGGGGAAGCCCACGTGGATGGGCACACCCACGTGCATACACGCAAATGCAGCAAGAACTGGGCGGCTGTAAGCATTTAAAGCACTCAGTATTATTCTGTGGCAAAGCACTGCTCACCCACACCACCACCCATCTCCAGAAAACAAGAACATTTCCTTGGTTCAGTGGCTCAGCAGGCATTTTGGAGCATCTTGCCCCAAGCAAACTGCTCACTGCCTGGCCCTTGGTGAGTCCTTCATGGTGGCGAGAGATAGACTTTAAGGAAAAAAAAAAACATGCAAATCAAAGTATAATCACAAACCAGCACAGGCATAATAAAGGAAAACAGTGGGTCATAGAAGAGATTTCAACAGGGGCCTTCCCTTGTCTGGGCCTGGGAAGTCGTCCTTGAAGTGACTTTTGAAGGAGGGCAGGCTTAGGCTGTGTTGTGTAACCCGCATGGGTCAGGGATGAGGGGTGGACAGTGGGAGTAGAGGGTGAGGTTCCGGGAAAAAGGAGCTGCTTGGGTCAAGGCCTCGGGAAAGATGGAAACTGATAACGTGGAACAGGTCCGAGTGAAGGGAAGCGCGGTGAGAGCGGAGCCCAAGGAGGCAGCGGGGGTGGCTGTGGTTACCATAGTTACGAGGAAAGCTCGTCAGGTTTGCTGGCTGCAGGGTAGAGGACCACAGGAAGGACCACGAGCAGGCACAGAGGACACTCTTTACTTCCGTCCTGGTGAGAGGTGAGGTCGGCTGGTAAAGCAGTTTGGCAGCAGGGGCTGGAGGGTGGGGGCCAGGGAGGTTCAAGAACAGGCCGAGTCAGGGATGCCCCTGACTCTGACTTCTACAGAGCGGCCGATGGGGAAGCCTGGATGGCCCAGACTCGAGAAGAGTCTGACCCAGTGTCCTCCAGGGAGAGGGGCAGGGCTGTGGCAGTGCCCAGAGAGTCACCAGGTTAAAGCTGGGGGCTGGAGGAAGCTGAAGAAGCGGGAGAGAATTTGGAAGACATCGTCATCTTCTTTTCTGGCTGCTTAGAGAGCGGGTCCAGGGTCCAGGGCTCTGCCGCCTGGCTGGGCTCGCCTGCCTTTCTCCTTTCTCTTGAGTGAGTACCATCTCTTTTCTCTTTCGCCTTTCTCTTGAGTACCATCCACGCCTTCCACTGATGCCAGGATGGACAGAGGCATATCCCAAACCAGCTCTAAAAACAAGCCATCCTGGTTTTAAAACACTTAAAAAAGATGAGCCTTTTTAAGCTAAAATATGAGGGATAGTCAAAATGAGGAACAAACTATGAGCACAAACATTAAATGAGAACTAGCTCCAAATTCTTAATGGAAAGGGGTCAATAACCCCCATGAATTTGGTGTCACTGGGCTCCCCTGGCTAGCCATGGGCTCCAGTGGAGGCTGATCTAAGCCAGGACAGGGCCTCCCAGAGGTTCTGGGTTACCCTGTATGGAATCTCCAAGTGTGGTCTGGGAATCAGCAGCCCCTGGGAGCTGGTTAGAAATGGTAACCCTGGGCCCCACCCAGAACTCCTGAATCTGTGCAGAACTATGCAGCTGGGACCCAGCAGTCTATATGTACGCATATGTACTGGTGTGAAAGTCACATATCCTAAAGTGAAGGGGTTTTTCTATTTATTTAATTATTTAATTTTGGCTGTGCTGGTCTTTTTCGCTGCGTGGGCTTTTCTCCAGTTGCAGAGTGGGGGCTATTCTCCAGCTGTGGTGTGCTGGCTTCTCATTGCAGGAACTTCTTCCTGTTTCAGAGTACAGGCTCTAGGGCGAGCAGGCTCCATAGTTGTGGCTCCCAGGCCGTTAGAGCACAGGTTCAACAGCTGAGGCACACAGGCTTAGGTGCTCCGAGGCATGTGGGATCATCCCAGACCAGGGATCGAACCAGTGTCTCCTGCAGGCAGATTCTTTACCACTGAGTCACCAGGAAAGCCCCCCAAATGATGTTTGAAAGTGTGCAGTTCAGTGACATTTAGTGACCTCCCAATGCTTTTGCAACCAGCACCCTTCTCTAGGTCCAAAACAGTTTCATCACTCCTCAAGGAAAGCAATGCCTATGAAGCAATCACCCCCCATTCAGCCCCTGGAAACCCCCTATCAATCTATTTTCTGTCTCTATGGATTTATCTATTCTGGATATTTCATAGAAATGGAATCACAAGATGTGTGGCCTTTCGTGTTTTGTCTTCACTTAGCATTACATTTTTGGGATTCATCCATGTTGTATCAGTACTAGATTCCTTTGTAAGGTTGAATAATATTCCTTTGTGTGGTTCAGTTCAGTTCAGTTCAGTTGCTCAGTTGTGTCCAACTTTGCGACACCAGGCCTCCCTGTCCATCACCAACTCCCAGAGTTCACTCAGAGTCGTGTCCATAGAGTCAGTGATGCCATCCAGCCATCTCATCCTCGGTTGTTCCCTTCTCCTCCTGCCCCTAATCCCTCCCAGCATCAAAGTCTTCTCCAATAAGTCAACTCTTCGCATGAGGTGGCCAAAGTACTGGAGTTTGAGCCTCAGCATCAGTCCTTCCAATGAACACCCAGGGCTGATCTCCTTCAGGATGGACTGGTTGGATCTCCTTGCAGTCCAAGGGACTCTCAAGAGTCTTCTCCAACTCACAGTTCAAAAGCATCAATTCTTCGGTGCTCAGCTTTCTTCACAGTCCAACTCTCACATCCATACATGACCACAGGAAAACCAGAGCCTTGACGGGCCTTAGTCGGCAAAGTAATGTCTCTGCTTTTGAATATGCTATCTAGGTTGCTCATAACTTTCCTTCCAAGGAGTAAGCATCTTTTAATTTCATGGCTGCCGTCACCATCTGCAGTGATTTTGGAGCCCAAAAAAATAAAGTCAGACGCTGTTTCCACTGTTTCCCCATCTATTTCCTATGAATGAAGTGATGGGACCGGATGCTATGATCTTCGTTTTCTGAATGTTGAGCTTTAAGCTAACTTTTTGACTCTCCTCTTTTACTTTCATCAGGAGGCTTTTTAGCTCCTCTTCGCTTTCTGCCATAGGGTGGTGTCGTCTGCATATCTGAGGTTGTTGATATGACCACATCAATCTGTGTTTTAACAAACCCTCCAGGGACTTGCACGCACATCAAATTGGAGAGCCACTGCCCAGCTATGCTGGGGACCGAGTCCCTGGAAGGGGGCCCATCACATCCTCCAGCAAGCTGCGCCCCCCCCCCACCTCCAGCCACCCACTGTAGACACCTGCAGAGCCCACACCTAGGGCGCTGCTAACCACACAAGAGCTCCATCGGCATGCCCTCTGGCATTCCTGCAGGGCAGTGCTCAGAAACACTTTGGGTGGGTTAGGATTTGAGCTTAAATGTAGTAAAAATGCATCATTTTGAAAATATTCTCTTTGGACAGACCGTTTGTTGGTTCAGAGTGGATGCTCTGTCTTTTTCCTGCAAAGTCGATTAGGCAGAGGAGGGCCCCAGGCAAGGCAGCAGAGGCAGGGGTCCAGTGGGCTTCAGTGCTGCTACTGCAGGTGTGAAGCCTCACTTACTCACCAGCAAGTACGCTCCCCTCCCTAAGCCTCAGGCCCCCTGCCTGGGAGAGGCTGTGGTGAGGCGAAGGTAAAGAGCACTGGGACCCAGGCGCCATCAAGGGAAACTGCTCTATTTTCAAAATTGTATTTTATTGAAGTATAGTTGATTTACAGTGTTGTGTGAATTTCTGCTGTACCACAAAGTGACTCACTTATACACAGATATACATTCTTTTTCCTATTCTTCTCCATTATGGTTTATCACAGGATATTGAATATAGTCCCCTGTGCTCTACAGTAGGACCTTGTTGTTCATCCATTCTTTATATACTAGTTTGCACTGGCTAATCCCAAACTCCCAATCCATCCCTAGCCCCATCTCCCTCCCCCTTGGCAACAAGTCTGAGAAACTGTTGTTTGATGGACTGCTATGAAATTGCCATTTTGATGGCTTGAACAAAGTGCCATGTACACGGGGACAAATGGTGGGTTAAGGAGCTGGCATTTTACTCTGAATTCAGTGGAGGTCATTGGAGAGCTTTAGGCAAATGAATAACTGGGGTCACACACTTTAATACAAGATATACTTTATCTAGGAGCCTTTGGCTTCTGTGGGGAGAAAAGATCAGAGATGCCTTTCCCTTTTCCTTGGGGCCCCCAGCAGCCTTCAGGGTCACTAGATCTCTCAAGACATGTCTGACTCTAAGCAACAACCATAGAGACCCTTGTGGGCCCCTGTTTAGCACTGAACTGGTGACCAACTAAGTGAGAAGGTGCCACTCCATTTTATAGGTAGAAAGACTGTGGTCTAAGAGACAGTCAGACCCACCTGCCTGCTCGTCCCATGCGCTTCCTTGCTGGCACATGGCCTCCGGCTGCGGTTCTGGAAGCAGGCATGCAACATCTCTGATCTGGGCCTCCTGGTGTCCAGACTCTACCAGGAATGGGGTCAGTCCTCTGTGAAGCTGGAAAGGTGCCTGGGCCCACACAGAGGAAGCCTGGGGGCCAGGGTCCCCTCAGGTACCTCAAGAGCAGTCTGTTAAACACTCTTGAGTGTGAACCCCATTTTTAACACACACTAACTGTGTGACCTTGGCCAGCCCACTTCACCTTTCTGAGCTCCCCCTCCCATGCCTGCCAAGAGAGAAAAATAACACCATCGTTCGGAGCCATGGGGAGAATTAGACATAGCATCCTGTCTTCTGGTCCCAAAGGCTGGCCACGTGGGGTCACCCCCTCCTGCCCCCAAGCCACCCCACTTCCCGGCCCTTCCAGGCTGTCCACCTGGATAATGGGCTCTGTGTCTCCAGTTCAGAGGCCTCACGCACGGGGAAGATGAAGGTCTGGGCTGGAGAAGCTGGACCCATCTCTCCCAGTAGGCGCCCCCTTGGCCCCAGCAGCCCGGGAAAAGGGCAGGCCTGGACTTGAAGGGGAAGTTGTCCTGCTCACTGTCCTTAGAACCTCGAGGAAGCCGGTGACACGAGAGTGCGGACATTAATGCAATCGAAGGGTAATTCAATCACTTCATAGAAGTTGATCTGTCCTTTTTATTACAATTACTGTCGGCTGGGGTGTTTCGTTCCATCATGGAAAATAAACATCATTTATCATACTTGTAAAGATTAGCCCCCGACAGCTACAGCTCTTGCTTTGCATAAATGTGTATTAATGTCGGCCCTGCCCGCAGTGTGGGGAGAAGTCTATATTTCACAAGACTGATTAGGCCCTGTCACCGGTGCTTTAAGTAATGTCTTATCATGACTGATACACCCCGACTGCAAAGTAGCAGCCGGGGGAGGGTGGGGGCTGTTCCAGGCGATTTATGGTGGCACCGGAATGGAAATCAGAGCTCGGAAGGTGGGCATCTGTTTCCTCCGGGCCTGAGTCCATCCCCAAGGCTGGGGACTGCCCTCATCCCTAGGCCCTGCCTGGGAAGCAAAGGCCGCCCATGTGAGTGTCAGGGCCAGGGAGCTGGGAGCCTGCTAGCCTCAGCTAGGCCCCAGGGCTGGGGAGGTGGTCCGGCTCAGCCCTGAGTGCCCTCCTCCGAGACCCACCACGCTCTCTCTCCCTCACCAGAGGCTCCATCGGGAGGCCCTTGGCACTGGTTCTCTGAGGCCTCCCTTCTTTGTCCCTGTGTCCAAGTCAGTCAGGGGCTGCTCCTGGCCGCCACTGCTGATGCCCAGATAGTTGTCCAGCCCAGGCCTCTCTCCGGGGCTCAGCCTGGCATCCTAGACCACCCACCTGGATGTCCCACTCTGGTGCTAACCTCCTATATCGTCTGTCTTCCTATATCCTTCTGCCTCTGCATTGTGGCCAGCACTGTCCTGCTAAACAGAAATGAGGTTATAATAGCCCTCAAGGACTCTGCATGCCCGCAGGACAATGCCCAAGCCTTGGCAATTGCCCTTTCAGGCTCTCCAGGGATCAGTCTGCCTCCTCTCCCCCACCACCCCACTGCCAGACCTTCCTGCCCACCCAGCTATCTCAATTACTTAACCTTTTAGACTTGTTGGGGTACCATCTCTCCAGCTCCATCCCCTAAACCCAGCCCTGACTCCTGCTCGTGTGCCTCCACCCACCAGCCCAAAGACTTCCACACTCTGCCCCATCCAGGTCAGGGCAAATCATCCCTCTGAGTCCTCTGACCTGACCCTTCTGACCCCTGTGACATCACAGATCAGGACTTAGGATCAAAGATGTGGGGGGAAGGGCTGGCTTCACAGGGCCCCCACTCTGCAAGCCAGAATCTGGGTGCAGAAAGACATTTACATTGTTCTTGGTTTTAATAATTGATTTTTATTACATTTGAAAATTCATTTGAATTCTATCATTCTATAAGAACCATAAGCATAAGGAGTTTATACATGGTTGTATGGTCTCCTGTTCACGAAAGTTATAATAAATAGAGTGTAATGGATGGTACAGTATAAAACAGTAGAATTGTGTTTTTCTTTCAGCCAGTCTGTTCATTTCTGAGGGCAGGGGTCTTGTCTGTGAGAAGTTGTGACAAGAATGGCATCTATGAGGAGGGGGAATGGGAAGTTTGGAAGCACGAAGTGGATGCCAAGGGATGTTGGCGAAGTGAATGACTCACTGAATGGGCACTAATGAATGAGGGCTGCCCTGGGTGACTGGAAACACGAGCGAGGCAGGCGCAGCAGGGCTCCAGAGGTGCCCAGCGTCTCCATGCAGCTCCTCCCTGAGCCCTGAGGTTACGGCTCAGGCCTGGACCTCAACTCCCTCTAGGGTCTAAGGCTGCCAAGACCCACCTGACTCTCTCCATCCTACCCCTGCTCCCATGGGGCCTCTTGTGGGCTCTCAGGAAGGATCTGAGCCTGTTCTCTACACTTACATCCTTTAAGGGAAAGGCAGTAAGAAGGGGCTTTACTGAGATTAATACAGTTCATCTATTTCAAGTGTGCAATTTAATGCAATGATTCTTAGTACATTCACAGAGCCTCCAACCACCACCACAGTCAATTTAGAACGTTTTGTCACCTTGGAAATGTTAGAAACCCTATACCTTTAGCCAGCATCTCCCTGTCTTCCTCCCGGCTTTCATTCCCTCTCCTTCCCAGCCCCTGACAACCACTAATGTACTTTCTATCTCTGTAGGTTTTCCTATTATGGCTTTTCTTACAAATGGGATCCGCCTTCCCCTCTCCTTCCCCTAGTCCCTCTTTCCCCCTTTTACTTCCTCCTCCTCCTCCTTCCTCCCCACACTCCTCCTCCTCCTGCCTGTCTGCCTAGTCTGTGGACATGAGCCTGCAGAGGCAGCAGCCATTTTGTAGCCATGAGGCAACCTTAGGATGAAGGTCACGCTCCAGGAATGGTAGAGCAGAAAGGGAGAAGGCGCCCACCTCATTCATAACATAGTAGGGCCTACAGGCTAGATTTGGATTTTCTACCTCCAGATTCCATGGTCTGTGAAAAAACAAAACAGATCAAATAAGAAAAACCCTATTTCGTTGAGCCACTGTGGTCTAGTTTCTGCTACTTATGGAAAGACCTTGGTCCTAACAAAAAACATTAAGCTCTGATTAGGTCTGTTCCTGCTCAAGAAGCAGCACAGGGACCCCCATCTTCTGTGGAATGAAGTCAAAATGTGTCAGCTGGGGGCTTATGGCTCAAATTCTGTGGTCTTTGTGCCAATCTCCTCTATGCCCCCAGATCAGAGGGTTTTGCCTGCTGCTGCCCCTTCATTCTCAACTATACTTGGCTCCTTCTCCGCTCTGGGATCTCCCCTGTATCTCCATCTCCTCCTTGGAAATCCTTCCTTCCCACCCTGAGGGAATTCCCTGGCAGTCCGGTGACTGGGACTCTGCACTTTCACTGCTGAGGGCCCCAGGTCGGTCCCTGGTTGGGGAACTAGGATCCCACAGGCTTCGAGGCATGGCCAAAAAAAGGAAGGGGTGTGTTGCTGAGCCATTGCTTGTTCAAGCAGTGCTGACTTCCTCAACCCTCACACGCACCCCCATCCCCACACCCTCTGGAAGCAATCTGGGATTCTCGTGTGGGCACATGGCGCTTTGTGTTTTCTGTCTGCTCTCATCCCTTCCCCGTTCTGTAAGATTGCTTCTTTTCAACACCCACTCTGTCCCTTGGGTCCAGGGCAGCACATTGTAGGTATGTCACTGGTACTCCATAGATGTCTTGTGAATGAATGAACATAGTGATTCTTTAATAATATACTTTATACGATACGGCAACCTATTTCCTATAACACATCAATGTAATAATAAGCTTTATTTATTGGCCAGTTGCTCTCTGGCAAACACTGTATTAGACACTTAATTTGAAAAAATAATCATGTTTATTTTTTCTTGTATATACCAAAAGAATAAATGTTCTTTGTTGAATGCAGAAAAATACATTTAATTATCTCTAGTTCCGCCTAAATCTCTTGGTAACACGGGTGAATATCTTTTCAGATACATATGCAATATTATATATAGACACAGCGAGAAAGAGAAAAAGGATCACTCTATAAAGGATGTTTTTGGTTAATTTTTAAATTGCTGGTTATTCTTTTACTAGACTTTTTTTAAACTGTGCCACTCCGCTGTTGGATCTTAGTTCCCCAACCAGGGATTGAACGCGGGCCCTTGGCAGTGAAGTGCCAAGTCCTAACCACTGGACTACCAGGGATGTCCCTAGGCATTTACGATTTATGTCTCAACCTCATGTGCGAAAGCCATATTTGGAAACTGCTGCTGCTGCTAAGTCACTTCAGTCATGTCCAACTCTGTGCGACCCCATAGACGGCAGCCCACCAGGCTCCCCCATCCCTGGGATTCTCCAGGCAAGAACACTGGAGTGGGTTAGAGGTTCAGACAAATGAATTCACACACCCAATACCACATAGCTAGGAAAGTGCCAAAAGCCTTTCCTCTTCACTCAACACAGGTAACGATTTCTGGTTCTAAGGACTCCTGCATAAGGTAGGCCCTAGAATGCCTACCACATATTTAAGTGAAAATTTAACTGTCATCTTGGGGTGCGTCTACCTCTTCCCTAAGATGAGCACAGATGGACTTTGGTGGCTAGCAAGCCTCTGAAAAATCATGTGCAAAATTTTCTGTGTATGTCTGAATGTTTCATTTTATAAGGGAAGATTTATAGCTTTCAGGAGATCCTTAACGGGCCTGGGACCCCACACAGCCTGGGAGGCACAGATGTGCTGAGCTCATGTATCCATGCCGGCTGTCTGCTGCATGAACAAATTCACCTGTGCATCACCCACGTCCAGCTCTGCTCTGTGGCTGATGCAGGCCACCAGTCCAGCCCTCAGTCCCCTGGTCCTCCCTGCCATTCTGCTCTGGAGTCCCAGGTGGGACAGAGCTGGTCCAGAGTGTGGATGTCAACCTGGCCCAGAGGTCTCAGAGCCAGCAATCAGTGAGCTCCAGCAGACTGAGGGCCAGTCATTGGGGCCAGCAGGGTCCGGAGGTGAATGTGGGAAGGAGTCAGGGCTTGTCATGAGTGACACCCAGGGCCCCCCAGAGATGAATCACTGACTGAGGATACACAGCCTCTGAGAAGGGGTGGGAGTTTGTTTCCTACACCTGCTGGGGCTCAGAGGGCTTGGGACACCCAGGCTGGAGTCTGGGGCCTCGACACCGATTCTTGTTCCAACGTTAACCAACCTGATCTTAGGTCATTATAGCCCCTTGGGGCTCAGTTTCCCCATCCATAAAATTAGAACCCCCAAGGATTTGAGGGAAAATGGATACATGTATATGCATGGCTGAGTCCCTCCCTTGTTCATCTGAAACTATCACAACATTGTTTGTGAATCAGCTATCAGTTCAGTTCAGTTCAGTTGCTCAGCCGTGTCCGGCTCTTTGCAACCCCATGAATCGCAGCACGCCAGGCCTCCCTGTCTATCACCAACTCCCGGAGTTCACTCAGACTCACATCCATCGAGTCAGTGATGCCATCCAGCCATCTCATCCTCTGTTGTCCCCTTCTCCTCCTGCCCCCAATCCCCCCCAGCATCAGAGTCTTTTCCAATGAGTCAACTCTTCGCATGAGGTGGCCAAAGTACTGGAGTTTCAGCTTTAGCATCATTCCTTCCAAAGAAATCCCAGGGCTGATCTCCTTCAGAATGGACTGGTTGGATCTCCTTGCAGTCCAAGGGACTCTCAAGAGTCGAATCAGCTATACCCCAATACAAAACAAAAAAATTATTTAAGGCATTATGATTCCATATTAGAATCAGAGCAGGACTATAGCAGTCCTCTGAGCTAAAGGGCCGGGGGCTATGGCCTCTGGTTCAAAATCATGTGATGGCTGGCCACACCAGGGTACTGACACCCACTGCCCATCCTTCCCCTAGAGGTGCAGAAGGAGGGAGCTGTGGGGAGACAGGAGGAAGAAGGCCCTGAGAAATCTGGGGACGGAGAGGCTCAGAGCCCCCAGAGGATGGCGGTAACGCCTCATCCTTGCCCCCGGGACCCCAACTCACAGACCACCACCTGTTATTAGTTTTCTAAGGCTGTCATAACCAAGTACTATAAACCAGTTATTTAAAACAAAAGAAATTTATGGTCTCACAGGTCTGGAGACTAGAAGTCCAAAATCAAGATATCAACAGGGACAAGCTACCCTGAAAACTATAAAAGCAATCAAGCTTTTTTTTTTTTTGGCCTTTCTAGCTTCTGTTGATTGCTGGCCATCTTTGGTGTTCCTTGGTTTGCATGACATCACTTGGATCTCTGCCTTTGTCTTCACATGGCCTTAGTCTTCTTCTACTTTTTTTTAAAGAATGGATTTATTTAGATAGATACACGTTCTACAGACAGAATATGGTCTGTCTTAAAAGGCAAGAGAGGCCCAGGGAGAAACACATTCCACAGACAGACTCTGGGCCATCTCAGAAGCCAAGAGGTCACATGGCCTTCATCTTATAAGGACACAGGTCATTTGGCTTTGAAGCCCATCCTACTCTGGTATGATTTCATCTCAACTGTGGAGGAAGAAGTAGCAACCCACTCCAGTATTCTTGCCTGGAGAATCCCATGAACAGAATAGCCTGGCAGGGCTACAGTCCATGGGGTCTCACAGAGCTGGACAAGACTGAGTGACTGAACATACATGCATCCTAACTAATTATATCTGAGAGGCCCTATTTCCAAATCAGGTCACACTCTGAGGTGCTGGGGTCAGGACTTCCAGCAATTTGGGGGTCACTATTCAACCTACAACAATGTCCAGTGGATATTTGGTGACCACTTGGGAGAAGCAAATGGGCAGAGACACTTGGCAATCTTGCTGCAAGGAGATTCCCAAGGAGATGACTGTGGGCTCATGGGGACATGCTTTTCAAAGAGCTGCCACTCCTGGGGAGAAGCCACGCTTACTGTGCTGGAATTACTGAATCATGGGTATAGAGTAAAGCACCTGTGGATCAGGGAGGTGAAGCCATGCAAGTATCCACAAGAGTGGACAAGATGCTGCAGACAGGGGAGCAGGACCTAGGGGTCAGAGGTGGCAGGGAGATACATCAGACCAGGTGTCAGAAGTCTTTGTGTTGTTTTTCTATCATGATGAAAAAAGTTGCTTTTTCCACACCCACAGAACAAATATATGTGACTTGTGATTCACAGTGTAATGTGGCTGATTTCATGTACTTTTGACAGTTTGATCACGTTTTGAACATAACATTGGGGCTGTAACTCTGCTTTTTTGAATCTAGTATTAATTAAAAACACATTTAATACCTAACAGAAGCAGAAGATATTAAGAAGAGGTTGCAAGAATATACAGAAGAACTATACACAAAAGATCTTAACAACCCAGATAATCATGATGGTGTGATCACCCTCCTAGAGCCAGACATCCTGGAATGTGAAGTCAAATGGGCCTGAGGAAGCATCACTACGAACAAAGCTAGTGGAGGTGATGGAATTACAGTTGAGCTATTTCAAATCCTCAAAGATGATGCTGTGAAACTGATACACTCAATATGCCAGCAAATTTGGAAAACTCAGCAGTGGCCACAGGACTGGAAATGATCGGTTTTCACTCCAAACCCAAAGAAAGGCAATCCTAAAGAAAGTTCAAACTATCGCACAATTGTGCTCATCTCACATGGTAGCAAAGTAATGCTTAAAATTCTCCAAGCCAGGTTTCAACAGTATATGAACCATGAACTTCCAGACGTCCAAGCTGGATTTTGACAAGGCAGAGGAACCAGAGATCAAATTGCCAATATCCGTTGAATCATCAAAAAAGCAAGAGAGTTCCAGAAAAACATCTACTTGTGCTTTATTGATTACTCCACAGTCTTTGACTGTGTAGATCACAACAAACTGTGGAAAATTCTGAAAGAGATGGGAATACCAGACCACCTTACCTGCCTCCTGAGAAATGTGTATACAGGTCAAGAAGCAACAGTTAGAACCAGACATGTAACAACAGGCTGGTTCCAAGTCGGGAAAGGAGTATGTCAAGGCTGTATATTGTCACCCTGCTTATTTAACGTATATGGAGAGTACATTGAGAAATGCCAGGCTGGATGAAGCACAAGCTGGAATCAAGATTGCGGGGAGAAATATCAATAACCTCAGAAACACAGATGACACCACCCTTTGCAGAAACTGAAGAGTTACTAAAGAGCCTCTTGATGAAAGCGAAAGAAGAGAGTGAAAAAGTTGGCTTAAAACTCAGCATTCAGAAAACTAAGATCATAGTATCCGATCCCATCACTTCATGGCAAATAGATGAGGAAACAATGGAAACAGTGACAGACTTTATTTTGTTCAGTTCAGTTCAGTTCAGCCACTCAGTCATGTCCGACTCTCTGTGACCCCATGAACCACAGCACACCAGGCCTCCCTGTGCATCACCAACTCCTGGAGTTCACCCAAACCCAGGTCCATCGAGTCGGTGATGCCATCCAGCCATCTCATCCTCTGTCGTCCCCTTTTCCTCCTGCCCTAAGTCTTTCCCAGCATCAGGGTCTTTTCAAATGTGTCAGCTGTTCGCATCATGTGGCCGTTTGGCGTTTCAGCTTCAACATCAGTCCTTCCAATGAACATCTAGGACTGATCTCCTTTAGGATGGACTGGTTGGATCTCCTTGCAGTCCAAGGGACTCTCAAGAGTCTTCTCCAACACCACAGTTCAAAAGCATCAGTTCTTCAGCGCTCAGCTTTCTTCACAGTCCAACTCTCACATCCATACATGACTACTGGAAAAACCATAGCCTTGACTAGATGGACCTTTGTTGGTAAAGTAATGTCTCTGCTTTTCAATATGCTGTCTAGGTTGGTCATAACTTTCCTTCCAAGGAGTAAATATCTTTTAATTTCATGGCTGCAGTCACCATCTGCAGTGATTTTGGAGCCCCCCCAAAATAAAGTCAGCCACTGTTTCCACTCTTTCCCCATCTATTTGCCATAGGACCAGATGCCATGATCTTAGTTTTCTAAATGTTGAGCTTTAAGCCAACTTTTTCACTCTCCTCTTTCACTTTCATCAAGAGGCTCTTTAGTCCTTCTTCACTTTCTGCCATAAGGGTGGTGTCATCTGCGTATTTGGGGGTCTCCAAAATCACTGCAGATGGTGATTGCAGTCATGAAATTAAAAGACACTTATTCCTTGGAAGAAAAACTATGACCAACCTAGACAGCATATTAAAAAGCAGAGACATTACTTTTCAACAAAGGTCTGTCCAGTCAAAGCTATGGTTTTTCCAGTAGTCATGTATGGATGTGAGAGTTGGACTATAAAGAAAGCTGAGTGCCAAAGAATTGATGCTTTTGAACTGTGGTGTTGGAGAAGACTCTTGAGAGTCCCTTGGACTGCAAGGAGATCCAACCAGTCAATCCCAAAGGAAATCAGTCCTGAATATACATTGGAAGGGCTGATGCTGAAGCTGAAACTCCAATCCTTTCGCCACCTGATGCGAAGAACTGACTCATTGGAAAAGACCCTGATGCTGGGAAAGATTGAAGGCAGGAGGAGAAGGGGATGACAGAGGATGAGATGGTTAGATGGCATCACCAACTCGATGGACACGAGTTTGAGCAAACTCCGGGAGTTGGTGGTGGACAGGGAAGCCTAGCATGCTGCAGTCCATGGGGTCGCAAAAGGTTGGACATGACTGAGCAACTGAACTGACTGAAAAACCCGTTGTTTTCACCATCTATGGTGTTTGAAGCTGTCTTTCCTCTTTGACTTCTTTGTGTCTGGTTCTATAAGAGCTGGGATATAAAAACCATTTCATAAAATGAAGGCAGGTGTCAACTGGTCCAGCTCTGCAGAGGTCCCCAGCTGGTCCGTGGTGCTGGAGGTTGGTAACTGCTGCTTTCAGGATAAATCATTTTGTCTGTGGGCAATTTATACTTTAGAGATGCCCAGATGGTGGCCTTGATTTACAATTTACCTGACCCAGCTGTTTCCTGGCTCCTTGCTGAAATATTCAGGGTTCAGTGAAAAGAACAGAAACCACACTAGGTATTTTAAGCAGAAGGGATATAATACAGGGAATTAAATATTTACAAAGTCATTTGAAGGGGCAGAGGGCTAAGTTCCAGCCTTGGTCTCAAGAATGAATACTAGGACACTGCAAAACAGAAAATTAATTCCAGGAACACAATTGTGACCCAGGGACCAGGATCCCAGGTACAGGAAGCTGCACTTACTGTCTGCACTCTGGTCATGGAAAAGCTGCCTCATGAATCATGAAGCTGGTGGCTGGACATGGGAATGCTGACTCCAGCCACTGCTGCAGCCACCTCTCAGCACCTTGCAGTAGGGGCTGGAAACTGCTCTTTCTTATTTGCAGGAGAACAGCCCAAAGCTTTAGGAAGTTGGCCTCCAATTCCTTTCTGTCTTCTAACCTCATGGAAGTGATTCTAGCTGAAAATGGGTCTGGGAAATGTAGGTTAAGCTTTCAGATGTCTGCAGTAGGGGAAGGCCCATGGCTTTATCCTACATATCGGAAATCCTTTATTATGCACTGGAAATATCCACTTCCTAGGCAGAGAGGAGGCAGAACATACAAATGCTCCAGGGAGAGAGAATACAAGTGTAAATGTAAGCAGATGCTCCTTTCGTTAAGCTGACCAGGTTTCTAAAAGCAGTAAAGGGAAAGAAGATTGTCTCAGAGCAGGTCTGTTCCGTGGGGCTTTTCGCAATGATGGATATTTCTATATCGTTGCTATCCAATACAGTAGCCATGGCTCCATGTGGTTATTGAACAGTTGAAGTGTGACTAGTGTGATTGGACCCTGGAGACTTTCCTTTTCATTCAGTTCAGTTCAGTTCAGTCACTCAGTCGTGTCCAACTCTTTGCAACCCCATGGACTGCAGCACTTCAGGCCTCCTCCCTGTCCATCACCAACTCCCAGAGTTTACCCAAACTCATGTCCATTGAGTCAGTGATGCCATCCAACCATCACATTCTCTGTTGTCCCCTTCTCCTCCTGCCCTCAATCTTTCCCAGCATCAGGGTCTTTTCAAATGAGTCAGCTCTCCTTTTCATTAATTTAATTTAAATAAGCATGGACTTCCCTGGTGGTGCAGTGGTTAAGACTCTGAGTTTCCAATGCAGAGTAAGGGAAACAGTATCCCTGTAAGGGAAATAGGATCCCACATCCCATATGGCATGGCCAAAAATAAATAAAAATAAAGAAATCATTGTGCATAACCACATAGGGTAGGGGCTACCATAGTGGACAGTGAAGCCTTAGAGATGTCCAGAAAGATCAAGGCTGAGACCCTGACTTCTCTGCCCTGTCAAGCCTGGATGTGGTATGGTTACCTGGATACCCTCTTAGAAAACAGCCTGAATTGTGTGGCTGAAGAATGCAGAAAGAACCTCTCCTCCTGGAATGGCAGGTATGCTAGAACTAAATGAAGGAGCAGAAACGAGGGTTCACCCCACGACATGAAGCAGAAGCCAAAGTAGTAGGTCTTCAAAACAAGGGGTTGACCTTCAGTTTAAAGAAGATATGAGCATCCAGAAGGCTGGAATGCAGGGGGAAGAAATCCAGGAAGAGGGAGTGGAGTGGCCTGATGAGACCAGCGGGAGCAAACCACAGCTGGGCTTTATGAAGCTGATGACGAGAGAGGACAAAGATGTCACTGTAGGCGACCTGGCTGACCCCACCTGGCCTGCTTATGGGGTGGGATAATATTTTAGTTAGTAACAAAGAGTATCCTTTTCCTATTACTGCTGTAACAAGTCACTACTAACTTGGTGGCTTAAACAACACAGATTTACTACCTTACAGTTCTCTAGGTTAGAAGTCAACTTGGATTGTACAAGACTAAAATCAAAGTGTTGGCAGGGCTGTGTTCCTTCCGGAGGCTACAGCGAAGAATCTGTATCCTGCCTTTTTCCCAACTTTCACTGGTTGCCTACACTTCTTGGTTTGTGGTCTCATCTTCCATCTTCCAAGTCTATCACGAGGACCTCTGCTCCTGCGCTTCTGTCTCTTCTGACCCTGACCCTACTGCTTCCCTCTTACAGGAACCCTGTGATTGCATTAGGACCACCCAGATAACCCAGGATAATCCCACAGTCTCAATATCCCTAACCCGATCACACTGCAAAAGCAGCTTTGCCTAAGGCAGTTCATTCACAGGTTCTGGAACTGGACATCTTTGGTTTCTAATCTTTTGGCCACATCATGCAGCATGTGGAACTCCCCTGACTAGGGATCTATCCCATGCCTCATGCAGTGGAAGGGCAGGGTCTTAACCACTGGATCATCAGGCAAAACTGGAACATGGACATCTTTGGGAGGTTATTATTCAGACTCTCACAATTTCTATTTAAAATCCATCTTGTTTCTCATTCTCCATCCCACTGTCATCCTTGGCCTTGCCCTAGTCAGTTTGCATTTGTTGCCTCAGAGAAGAACAGCAGGACCATAGAGAAAATAGTCATTTCTTGCTTTTTTTGGTATTAAAAAAGAAACACTTTTAACTTTATATTGGAGTATAGCCAATTAATGGGCTTCCCTGATGGCTCAGATGATAAAGAATCTGCCTTCAATGCAGGAGACCTGGGTTTGACCCCTGGGTCAGGAAGATCCCCTAGAGAAGTGAATGGCAACCCACTCCAGTATTCTTACCTGGAGAATCCCATGGACAGAGGAGCCTGGTGGGATACAGTCCATGGTATTGCAGAGTCAGACACGACTGAGCAAGTAACACACACATACACACATATTGTCAATTAACAATGTTGTGAGTTTCAGGTGGACAGCAAAGGGACTCAGCCGTACATATACATGTATCCATTCTCCCCCAACCTCTCCTCCCATCAAGGCCATTTCTTGCCTTTTTAAGTTTCAAACATCCAGCTTTAAAGGGATGGACACCAGGCCAGGGAGGGAAAAATCAACAAGAAGCCAGGGGACATCAGAGAAACATCCCCCTGGTTTAGAAGCCAGCTGTCCCTGAGGAGAGGGCCTCCGGCCTTGTTCTTCTTGACTGAGCAATGGTTCATGTTAGAACCTAGGTTGTTTTTGAAGGTCAAGAGCAAAGGAAACGTGTGTCTGCGGCAGTCAGGATAGGTAGCCTTCGTCTCAGTAGCAAACAACTCCAAGTCTCTGTGGCTTAACAAAATGAGATTGATGTATCACTGTCATTCCACATCCATCAGTGGTAGACTGGGCCCTCTCTTCCATCCCAGGATGCAGGCTGGGGGCCTGCCCTCATTTCCTCCATTCAGGACTCAGGCTGATGGAGCAGCTACTGTCACACTAGTCTCTGTGGCAGAGGAAAAGAGAGGTACACCCAGTCTTGGTCTGGCTCTTCTCAAAGCTTCTGCCAGGTGGCACCACTTGCCACTTCTCAGTTTTCATTGGTTAAAGCAGGTCATAGTCCATATCTAACTCAAGGGGACAGAGTAGTGCCTGAAAGGAGACCTGGGGATGCTTGGTGATCAGAGCTAATGATCACACAGCTTCCCTTTCTAAGCAGAGCTCCTGGGAGGAGGCCAGAGCCCAGGGAAGTGGCTACTTAAGAGGTCTGCATGGGCAGATGGCCCTAAACCCTTAGAGGTTCCTGAGCTCAGGCTCCAGGTAGCAGTGGTGCTTCCTGGTGCTGGAAAGGGGATTTTAAGAGGTAGGCCAGTCTGGCAACCCAACAGTAATCTGAATTAGGGTATCCCTCTGATGCCAGAGTGAGCTGGTGGTAACTTCAAACCTCCAGGGAAAAAACATAAGGGATTCTGAATAGACTGAACCTAAGTTTACACCAACAGTGCAGTGGGGTCCCCAAACAGAAATTAAGTTTAGATATAGAAAGGCAACATTCACACCATCATGAATAGGAACCAAATCCTGATGTTACAGGACATGTAGGTAATGTGATTGATTCAAGGTCCACATGCTATGTGACACATTGGTAACTCTTACAGAGAGCCTTCACTTAATCATTTCTTTTTCTCATTTAGGAAAACTATCACTGGTGACTAAAAGTTTCAACAATGATTTAAATCATCTAAAATTCAAACACACAAGCTTGATGGCATGCAAGCATATCTTCATGGACTAAGTACTGAAACTGGTGGAAACAGCTACTGCTCAGCCTCACTTCGACTGCTTTGTCTTCACCAGAAAAGGAAGTTAGAGAAGGGGGTAGATAATGAGTTGTTGAATTTCCAGAATGTGCCAGAGACTGTGCTGGGTACCTTGAGCCTCATCCACATGAGGCTTAAGATATTCAGGAACTTGCCCTGAGCTGCTTAGCTGCTGGGCCAAAGCCCAAAGCCTACCCAGCTGGCCTGGCTCTTCCTCAGCTTCTGCCCCATGTTGGTTATGCCCATCCCTGCTTCTGGTTGCCACATGGACAAACTTGACAGGCCAAGGGCCCTCAGCCCCCAGGCTCCCTGGTGCCAGGAGTCAGAGTAAAGGCCTCACAGAGCTGCTGGGGAGAGGACCATGGGAGGACACCCAGGCTGTGCATTGTCAGGAAGACCACAGAAAGGATGCTGTGTTGTCCTCAACGCATCATATCAGATATGTGATGTCAGCTTGTCCCATTGAGGGTGATGCTAGCTTGTCCCATTGAGGGTGATGCTCATCTTGATAACTTGGTTAAGAGAGTATCCTCCAGATTGGTTCACAATAAAGTTGCTATTCTCCTTCTTTGAAATTAATAATTGGGCAGCTTTAAAAATACAGTACATATTTCTGTAAACAATTCAAATAAGAAAGCAAAGGTAACTGCCTTCATCTTCAAAGGTAACTCTTACCAGTTTGGCTAAGAGTTGTATCTCTTAAGAGTGCATTTGCATCTGTATTTTCCCCAGAGTTTACCTCTTTTGGGGGCTTCCCAGGTGGCATTAGTGGTAAAGAATCCACCTGCCAATGCCTGAGACATGAGACGCAGGTTTGATCCCTGGGTGGGGAAGCTCCCCCTGGAGAAGTGCACAGCAGCCAACTTCAGTACTGTTGCTCAGAGAGCCCCATGGACAGAGGAGCCTGGTGGCAGCAGTCCATGAGATCACACAGAGTCGGACGTGACCGAAGCAACTTGGCATGCATGCATCCCTACTTTGGGGCTTTCCAGCTGGCTCAATAGTAACGAATCTGCCCAACAATGCAGGAGACACAGAAGACTTGGATTCAACCCCCAGGTCAGGGAGATCCCGTGGAGGAGGAAATGGCAAATTCCATGGAAAATTCCATGGACAGAGGAGCCTGGCGGGCTACAGTTCATGGAGTTGCAAAGAGTCAGACATGACTGAGTCACTAAGCACACACACACTCACACACACTCACATACACACACACACTCACACACATATACACCTATTCTTAAATAAATGAGAGTAGAACCATTTTACACAAATTGTTACCTCAACTTAGCTATTTCTCCTAACAAAACAAACTCGTAGCATTATTTATTGCTCATCATTGCTTTAATTTGTTTTGTAATTATGACTAGTGAATTCACAATAGCCAAGATATGTAAACAATCTAAATGTCCATTGAGAGAGGAACGGATAAAGATGTGGTGCGTGTGCGCAATGGAATCAGTGCTCAGTAGTAATTGAGATGTGGTAGAAGATGCGGTTCAGTCCAGGCACTCAGTCGTGTCCGACTCTTTGCGACCCCATGAATCACAGCACACCAGGCCTCCCTGTCCATCACCAGCTCCCAGAGTTCATCCAAACCCATGTCCATCGAGTCAGTGATGCCATCCAGCCATCTCATCCTCTGTCGTCCCCTTTTCCTCCTGCCCCCAATCCCTCCCAGCATCAGGGTCTTTTCCAAAGAGTCAACTCTTCACATGAGGTGGCCAAAGTACTGGAGTTTGAGCCTCAGCATCAGTCCTTCCAATGAACACCCAGGGCTGATCTCCTTCAGGATGGACTGGTTGGATCTCCTTGCAGTCCAAGGGACTCTCAAGAGTCTTCTCCAACACCACAGTTCAAAAGCATCAATTCTTCAGTGCTCAGCCTTCTTCACAGTCCAACTCTCACATCCATACATGACCACTGGAAAAACCAGAGCCTTGACTAGATGGACCTTTGTTGGCAAAGTAATATCTCTACTTTTTAATATGCTGTCTAGGTTGGTCATAACTTTCCTTCCAAGGAGTAAGTGTCTTTTAATTTCATGGCTGCAATCACCATCTGCAGTGATTTTGGAGCCCCCCAAAATAAAGTCTGACACTGTTTCCACTGTACATATACACAAATGGAATTACTACACAGGCATTAAAAAGAATAAAATAAGGCCATTTGCAGCAACATGAATGCAACTAGAGATCATCATATGAAGTGAAATCAGACAAAGACAAATACCATATGATATCACTTATAGGTGGAATCTAAAATATGACATAAATGAACTTACCTATGGAACAGAAACAGAGTCTCAGACATAGAGAACAGACTCGTGGTTGAGGTTGGGGGGATGGGCTGGGAGTTTGGGATTAGTAAATGCAAGCTATTATATAGAGAGCATATAAACAACAAGGTCCTGCTGTACAGCACAGGGAACTATATTCAATATCCTGTGATAAACCATAATGGAAAATAATATGAAAATGAATGTATATATATGTATAACTGAACCACTTTTCTGTACAGCAGAAATTAACACAACATTGTGAATCAACTGTACTTCAATAAAGAAAATAATTATGGCTAGTGAGAGTGAAATGATTGACTGTCAATATTTCTGCTGGGAGGTTCCAGTCTGTTTCACATTTGGCCGATTTGTCTTCTTGCTGTGTTATGGGCGCTCTCTCGATGGTGCCAATAATTGAGCAGTAAAGGACAAACGAAAGAGAAAGAATGTTTGGGAGCTTTCAAAGAGCTGAGGCTGTTGGACACTCTGGAGCTGGGGATGGGGATGGTGGCCAGAGCTGGGGCTGGGACAGGTGACAGGTCTGGTTTGCAGGCCAAGAGGCTGGACTTTGTTCTGCAGCTCAGAGAGGGTCCTGTGAGTTTGACCTGCCCAGGTGGGTGTGATTTCTAGAAAGATCTGTGAGCACTCTCCGGAGAAGGGTGAGGCTCAGAGAGGGCCCTGGCCAGTGCAGAGGTAGCTGGTTTAGGCAGCAAGCTAGGAGGCCAGGAGAGGCTTTGAAAGCCCCTTCCATTTGAGGAAAGTTCTGGAGAACTCCAGAAAACTGGCCTTTGGAGATGGGGCTGGACTCCTGCCTTCATGGGCAGCTCTCATTATCACTCTCCCCATTAACAATTTATTGTATTAGTTAGAGCTAATTTACATGTTACTGAAGCATTGAAAACAGATTGCAGATGTTTGGAAACAGATGTTATCCTAATGTTAAGGCAAAACCATGAATATTTATGATGATTATTGCCCGGATCAAATTACCTCCCTTAAACAGGGAGGCATGTTCTAGCAACTTTTGCTGGGAACCTGGAGAGGGAAGACAGAAAAGTACTGATGAACTTTTGGGCACACTTCAGTTTTCCTTCACGTGGGATCCATTTTTTTCTGCCTTCCCATGGACCTGGGAACAGAGATTTGTTGTTAGGAAATCAACTGAGGGATTTTCCTGCTGCTCATATTAATTGGCCAAGTAAGGATTTTCCATCTGACTTTCTCCAGCCTGTTGGAAAAAAATCTGCCAAGCCGCCTTTCACCTAAGAGCGGGGGTCACTTCTCAGGCTGCAGCGAGGAGGCTTCCTGGTCCTTCTCCCACCCAACTGCCCGGGGTCCCAGAGCCACCTGGGGCCAGGCTGAGCCACAGCGGCAAGTGGGGTCTGCGAGGCTGGAGGCTGACTTGCTTTTCTCCTACTGGCTGTCCTGGCAGGAACACCAGATGGAGAGCTGTCCCTTTGCAGTCTTCAAGAGTCTCCTTCTCAAGTTCAGGGCAGTCATCTGGGAAAGTGTGAGGAATCTTGGAGAGGTGTGATGGGTGGGAGATGCTCTCCAGCCCCTCTGGATCCTTCCATCATTCTTGTGCCTGTCTCTGTCCCACCTCCCACCTCATACTTTTGCACTGAAACGCAGCCCCGGCAGTTCTTCCTGGGGTGACTGCCTGCCCTCAGCGCCCTGGGGTCCCTGGCCCCACCCAGCACAGAGAATCCAAAAAACTTGGGAGCGGATGCCGTCCTTGGCCGTCTTACGCTTAACCGATAGCTATAATGAAAGCCCAGCTCTTTGGCCTCAGGTTGGGGCATGTCTGAGGCCCAGCTTACCCTCCGGGGCCTCCCTCAAGGTCAAAGTGTAGCTCTACCCTGGCTAAGCCCCCACTCCTTTCTTTCTTCCTTGTTCAGTCCCCACACTGGTTTATAATGGGGGCAGGTCCTCAGTAAATCCCCCACTCAGGGGCCCTTGTCCCAGGACGTGATTTGGGGGACCCCCACCTAAGGCCCCTGGGGTTCCTTCTGTGCTGGCCCCACACCTGGCAATGGGATGAAAATGATGGAGGGACAGATCCTGTGTGTGAGGAGCTTAGGGAGCAGTGGAGACAGATGGGGAGCGGAGGATTCCAGTGGCTCAGGAGCAGGCACAGAGGGAAGGGCACTTCTAGCCTGTGCCTGGGTGGTGGGAGCATCAGCTGCCAACTCCCCCTGCCGGGACTCTTGAGCACCCCCTGCAGGCCACATATGGGGCTAGAGGCATTCTGTCTCATTTCATCCTCAGGTTAACCCTGCAAGGTAAATGTCATCAGTCCCATTTCCCTCCTAAAAACCCCGAACCTCAGAGATGTTTAGTGATTCACTCCGGGGCATATACCCACTTAACAAACTTTTATCCAGCAGAGCCTCCTGGAGTGCAGGGGCCTATCCTAGGTAAGCTGACGGGAAGAGAGATGTTAACATAGATGATTAATATGGAAATACAGAATAAATGTGTCATTCCAAGCTGTGATGAAAGGAAATTCATGAATGGAATCCCTGGAGGAGAAGGGCCTGGGGAGGTGACCTCAGGGGTGAGAGTGAAGGATGAGCAGGCATCGCCAGTGAAGAAAGGGGAACTGGGAGCCCTGAGCAGAGGGACAACAGGTGCAAAGGCCTTGGGAGCAGGGACTGGAGAGGGTGATGGGTAAAGAGCTGGAGGGGCCAGCAGGGGCCAGACCATGCACTCAGTGTCTTATCCTGATGCCAGGAGCTTGGCCTTGTTCTGAGAACCCTGAGCCACCTTCAGATGGAGTTCCTCACACTGGAAGAGGCAGGGTCAGGCTTGACTTCCAGAGCCTAGACTTCATTTATTATTTTGTTCCTCTAAGGACAAGGCTCTGGGCTGGTTCTTAGATAGGGAAGAGGGACTGAGGGTGCCTCTGGCCGTGTGGGTACCTGAACAAGAATCAGCAGATGGTGGGACACCCTGATTATGTAAGAACAGTAGTTTTCAAACTTGAGTTTCTGGGAATGGGTGGCGAATTTGCATTTAGGTTTTTTTTCTTTTTTTAAAAAATGTATTTATTTGTGTTTGGCTGTGCTGAGTCCTCATTGCTGCATGCACACTTTCTCCAGTTGCAGCAAGCAGGCGCTACTCTAGTTGCATTGTGTGGACTTCCCATCGGGGCGGCTTCTGTTGCGAAGCATGAGCCCAGAGTGTGAGGGCTTCAGCAGTCGTGGTTTGTGGGCTTCCTTACTTGCTCTAGGGCATGTGGAATCCTCCCGGGCCAAGGTTAGAACCTGTGTCCCCTGCATTGCCAGGCAGATTCTTACTCACTGTACCACTAGGGAAGTCTGAATTTACATTTCTCAGTCCCCAGAAGGTGGTCTGGGAGAACACGGTCAGGGGACTCCACACAGCCATACAGGGGAGCCCCCAGGGGAGGGCAGACTCTTGGCTGGAGTCAGTGTCAGTCTGGGCTCCACCCAGAAGCAGAACCATAGCAGATATATATATATATATATATATGAACCATAGGAGACATATATATATATATCATGGGATTTATTATAAGGAGTCAGCTTACTCCATCGTGGGGTCTGGCTAAGCAGGCTGAAATCCAGGTGATTCTGGCGGTCATGAAGGGCTGCAAAGAAACAGTTGGGACCCCACTGACATCAGCAGAGGCTTGTGGTTCCAGGAAGCTGTCAGGAGGGAGGCGCGAGGCAAAGGAAAGCAAGTGCAGCCTCTGCTCTGGTTTGGACTGTCAGCCTCAGGGCCACCTAAGTCGACCTAAAGGGCTGCTAAATGATTAAGTCAGGCCCACCCAGGAAATCCCTCCTTTGCTTAAGGTCGGCTGATTGCGGACTTTAGCCCATCTGTGGGATTCCCTCACACAGCACCTAATGAAGCTGGACAGTTGGTGGGAGGGGTGTATATGCTGTGGGCTCTGCAGGTGGAGCAGTGGTAAAGAGTCCTCCCGCCACTGCAGGAGATGCAGGAGGCTCGGGTTCGGTCCCTGGGTGGGGAAGGTCCCCTGGGGGAGGAAGTGGCAGCCCACTCCAGTATTCTTGTCTGGAGAATCCCATGGACAGAGGAGCCTGGTGGGCTACAGTCCATAAAGTCAGAAAGAGCAGGACAAGACTGAGTGAGCACATGCATATGCTACAAAGTTGCCACGCCCCCTTTTGCACCCAGGAGAATTGCCCTCAGGGCCCAATGTGATGGGAAGCATGCTCGAAAGGACACTCTGGGAACTGTGGTCCAACCTGGTGCACTGACCTGGCACAGAGCCTGTGCAACGTGGAGCAGGTGTCCCACTCTTTGGAGGCTCAAATCAGGTCCTGTCAATGCAGTTTCTGACACCTGCAACATCACTTGCTTGGCTCTGCATTCTTTGGTCTAAGTCTACTGCTCTGGCCTCATGTCTTGTAAAACAGCTGCCAAGGTGGCCAGACTCTGTCCCCAAGGGTGGAGCTCAGCCCCGCAAGACACTAACAGGTGAGACTGAAGCAGGGAGACGCCTAGAACACATGGTGGGAAAGAAATCTGCACCCATCCAAGCAGGGCAGGGTATGGATAGGATTCCTCTCTGGACCCAGATTTCCTGCCTGGATGACAAAGTGTGGGAATCCAGGATCCTGGTGGACAGGAAAGAAGATTCTTGGAGCAGATTGAAAACATCCGGCCAGATCCCCAGGCAGGGGAATAGGGGTGGCGTTGAACCGTTCTGTGTAGCGCCTGGTGCTAAGGAAACTGGACCAGTGCCTCCAACACACTGCTGCTGCTGCTGTTTAGTCAGTCGTGTCTGACTCCTTACAACCCCTGGACTGCAGCATGCCAGGCTCCCCTGTCCTTCACCATCTCCCGGAGTTGGCTCAGATTTATATCCATTGAGTTGGTGATGCCATCCAACCATCTCATCTTCTGCCAACACACTGAAGGATATTTACTTTCAACCTAGAATATGCTACTCTGACAAATCATGATTTAAAAGTGAGGTTAGGGACTTCACAAGGTGGTCCAATGGTTAAGACTCTGCACTTCCACTCTAGGGGCCGTGGGTTCAGTCCCTGGTTGGGAAACTTAAGATCCCTCATGCCTGTCGATGCAGCCAAAATAAAAAAGAAATGTGAAGGTAGAATAGAATTATCGTCAGCCTTGAAAAAACTCAGAAAATTCAATTTCCAGACACCCTTTCCAAGGAAACTACCAAGGGTAGGGGGAAGGGACTAGACTGAGAATGAGGGTCTCAAAATAGGGGATCGGGTTCAGGGGAGGCCCAGGATGGGAGGACACCTGGGGGATGCCCAGTTCAGGTAGAAAGGCACCCTTAGAACTGGGTTTGAGGTTTGAAAAAAAACCAAAAAGCTGTTGACTGACAGGTGGGAAGTCCTGTGGAGCAACTGAAAACAGAAACCAGCAAGAAGCCCATAGAAAATTAAGCTGGTAAAAAAAAAATGTCAGTGATTTAAGGAGAAGAAAAGATGTTCAAGGAAAAGAAACAAAAATCATACTGTGCTGCAAACACTATTTATATGATTATAACAACGGAAATAAACACTGTTGACTAGAAGATATTATTACATTAAGGGGGCGGGGAAGGGCCGTGCATGCAGGTGGGGGAGAGCCGAAGGCTCAGCCAGCCTGACAGGAGGCCTGCACGGTACTCTACGACGGTTCAATCAGTAAGACAGAGCATCTTATTACCAAGAAGCTTGTCAGCTCCAGAAGAAACGGTTAAGAGAGGCCAAAGCTGATGCCTTCCTTGTGTGGGGAGGGGCTGCTGGCTAAGCAATTGCTGTGTAGGCCTTTTAGTAATAGCTGATTCCAGACCTGTATGCATATATTGCATTGGCCAAAAAGTTCTTTTGGAATTTTCCATACTACTTTATGGAAAAAATCCAAACAAACTTTTGGCCAACACTACACAATTCTTGGGAAAGATAAAATTAATTTTAGGATGGTGAAATCCATCAAAATAAAAAATTGGGGAAAATAAAAAATCATGAACGCTGTCTATGGGAGGCTTGCTGTGACAATACTTGAGTATGCCCACCCTCCATCCCAACCTCCCTGCCCCAGTGAAGTTCTGCCAACCTGCCCTTCTGGCGTCTGCGAAAATAAACAGACAGCTGAGTCCGTCTCTCTGAGAGAAGCCTATGAGCTAGCCAAGGAAAAAATTTTTTCAATTTATTTTATTGAAGTATAGTTGATTTATAATGTTGTGTTAGCTTCTCCTGTACAGCAAAGCAATTCAGTTATACGTAGATATACATTCTTTGTCGTGTTCTTTTCCATTATGGTTTATCATAGGATATTTGCCTGGAGAATCCTATGGACAGAGGAGCCTGGCAGGGCTACAGTCCATGGGGTCGCAAAGAGTCAGACAACTGAAATGACTTAGCACATTGACTATAGTTCCCTGGGTTATACAGTAGGACCTTGTTTTATCCGTTCTCAATATACTAGTTTGCATCTGCTAATCCCAAATTCCCAATTCATCCCTCTAGCCAAGGAAAACTTTTTGATGTTTTGATTGTTTTAGGCAAACAGTCAATCTGAAAGAAAAAAACTTTTCAAGAGATAAATAAGGGCTTGGGTGGATGATCCCTTCCAAACTCTTAAAATAACAACTCTTGGTTAAACAGTCCTGCCAGGGCCTCAGATATGTGAGAAGAGTTGGTAGCAGATGGCTGTGTACATAGTAGGAGCAACTTGCAAAGTGGCTCAGGGCACAACTTTTCCCCTACTTTTAAAAAGCAAGCAGGTCTGTTTCCAGATGAATGCTATAGGGCCGAGTTCAGGAATTTCATATCGTACGGGTGCTAAAGAGGCAGGTGGATGCAGTGCCTGGCACTTGATTACCATGTGTACACTGGATGCATGGCTAGCTGCCACCTTGACAGAGCAAGTAAAGGCTGCATGTTGATAGCTATGCAAACAGTGTCCCTCACGAGAGGCTGTTTGTCCACCTTCTGTATTTACCTAGCTGGCCCTCTGTTTTCATAGGAGGGGATTCTCGGAAGGTAAACGTAATGTGAGTATATTTGAAACCAGCACAGGTAGCTCTGCAAACAGCCCCTAATGAAGCTTTACAGGTATAGCCCATCCTCATTCTTCATGGCTTCCCTGGTGGCTCAGAGGTTAAAGTCTCTGCCTGCAATGCAGGAGACCTGGGTTCGATCCCTGGGTCGGGAAGATCCTCTGGAGAAGGAAATGGCAACCTACTCCAGTACTCTTGCCTGGAAAACCCCATGGACAGACGACCCTGGTAGGCTACAGTCCATGGGGTGGCAAAGAGTCGGACACAACTGAGCGACTTCTCTCTCTATTCTTCGTGGATATGTTTTAAATTTTGTTTTTATTGGAGTATAGTTGACTTACAATGTCATGTTAGTTTCAGATGTATAGCCAAGTGATTCAGTTACACACACACACAGACACACACACATATATATTTTTCAGGTTCTTTTCCATTATAGGTTATTACAAGATATTGAATACATTCCCTGTGTTTGTTGTCCTTGTTGGTTGTCTATTTTATACACAGCAGTGTTCCTAGATTCTGAATTTGTGAATTTGTTTGTTTGTTAAAAGGTACTTGTAACGCCTAGATCAATACTCGCAGTGTTTGCTTTTGGGGTCCTTTGCAGACACGAGCACGCTTCCCAGGCGGTGCAGTAGTAAGGAATCCGCCTGCGAATGCAGGAGATGCGGGAGATGTGGGTTTGATCCCCGGGTTGGGAAGATTTCCTGGAGGAGGAAATGGTAACTCACTCTAGTATTCTTGCTTGGGGAAGAAGAGCCTAGCAGGCTACACTTCATGGTGTTGCAAAGAGTTGGACAGGACTGAGAAATTAAGCATGCGTGCATGCACGTGGACACAAGCACAGGGGCAGAAATGTGGTCACTCGATGTGCCTGTTCCCAGCTGGACTTGGACAAAATGAGGACCTGCCGTCTTGTTCCAGCTCCGACTGTAAGTAACCTAGTGTCCTTTTCATGGTCTACTTACCATCATGTGCTTTCTGTGGGTGATTTCACTGTTTAAAACACCTTCTGGAGAGTGGACTGTCTAGTGTCCCATGGATGAGAAGGTTGTGTGTGACTTTTGGAGAGACTTTTGAGTCAGATGAGCTTCCTTCATTCATGAGTTATGGCACTGTTGGCTGTGAGTTGAGTGTGAGTAATCTCCAGTGTAGATTAGATGAAGTGTCTTTACACAGAAACACTCCAGGTTCTAGATTGATTGGTGGACCAAAACGTAGTAACTGCAGGCTCAGGACCCTGATCCTGTACTTTCCCTGGGAGCGATGGCTCAGTGTTATAACTCAGTGTTCACCGTGACCCTACCCCAGCAGTCGTCAACCTTTTTTGGCACCAAGAACTGGCTTCGTAGAAGACAATTTTTCTACCGACTGGAGTCAGGAGGATGGTTTTGGGATGATTCAAGCGCATTACATTTATTGTAATGTCTTGAATCACTTGATTTCCTTTATTATTACATCAACTCCATCTCAGATCATCAGGCATTAGATCCCGGAGGTTGGGGACCCTTAGTCTAGACCACAACTACTGCCAATAATGAGATCCAACTCTACTCACTTATACATGATTACAGTCCTTGTGGTGGCCTCCTTTTCCCACCTGGAGTGCCCAACCCCACAGTCTGGGAGGACTCGGTGTCACCCCCCCCCAGACCCAGGTTGGATCCTGATAGGACTGTCTGCCTCCCCTTACAGCAGTCTGATTCAGGAATAAGATCATGTCCTAAGTTGGTTCACCCAGAGCACAGTTTGTCTGAAATGAGGTTCCTCAAAAGTAGCAGGGCTAAATATAGGACACCCACATATACTTGAGTTTCAGATCAACAACAAATTATTTTTTCATATAACTATGTCCCAAATATTTCATGGGACATATTTATACTAAAAATTAATTTGTTGTTGGAATTAACTGGATGTGAAACTCAAAGTTCACTGGGATTTTATTAATTTACTGTATTTTCAATGTTGTATAATAACCTAATAATGGAAAAATCTGAAAAAGAATATATATATATATGTATATGTGAATAAAAAAATCGCTTTGCTGTACACCTGAAGCTAACACATCATTATAAATCAACTGTACTTCAATTCTAAAATGCTTAAAAAAATTAAATAATAAGAAATACTTTAATTTTACTTATTACATGAACAGTATGAAAATGCAAAATGACAGGATACTGAAAGAAAAACTCCCCAGGTCAGTAGGTGCCCAATATGCTACTGGAGATCAGTGGAGACATAACTCTAGAAAGAATGAAGGGATGGAGCCAAAGCAAAAACTATACCCAGTTGTGGATGTGACTGGTGATAGAAGCAAGGTCCGATGCTGTAAAGAGCAATATTGCATAGGAACCTGGAATGTCAAGTCCATGAATCAAGGCAAATTGGAAGTGGTCAAACAAGAGATGGCAAGAGTGAACATCGACCTTCTAGGAATCAGCGAACTAAAATGGACTGGAAGGGGTGAATTTAACTCAGATGACCATTATATCTGCTACTGTGGGCAGGAATCCCTTAGAAGAAATGGAGTAGCCATCATGGTCAACAAAAGAGTCCGAA
>NW_024070211.1:63099393-63109747 GCF_014754425.2 Oryx dammah
TTCGGACTCTTTTGTTGACCATGATGGCTACTCCATTTCTTCTAAGGAATTCCTGCCCACAGTAGCAGATATAATGGTCATCTGAGTTAAATTCACCCCTTCCAGTCCATTTTAGTTCGCTGATTCCTAGAAGGTTGACGTTCACTCTTGCCATCTCTTGTTTGACCACTTCCAGTTTGCCTTGATTCATGGACTTGACATTCCAGGTTCCTATGCAATATTGCTCTTTACAGCATCGGACCTTGCTTCTATCACCAGTCACATCCACAGCTGGGTATTGTTTTTGCTTTGGCTCCATCCCTTCATTCTTTCTAGAGTTATTTCTCCACTGATCTCCAGTAGCATATTGGGCACCTACTGACCTGGGGAGTTCCTCTTTCAGTATCTATCATTTTGCCTTTTCATACTGTTCATGGGGTTCTCAAGGCAAGAATACTATAAAGAGGTTTTAAATGTTCAGTTTTCTGAAATGTTTCTTCTTAGAATAAAGGTTGTTTTGCACCCCACTGCAGTACTCTTGCCTGGAAAATCTCATGGACAGGGGAGCCTGGTGGGCTGCAGTCCATGGGGTCGCTGAGTCAGACATGACAGCGACTTCTCTTTCACTTTTCACTTCCATGCATTGGAGAAGGAAATGGCAACCCACTCCAGTGTTCTTGCCTGGAGAATCCCAGGGATGGCAGAACCTTGTAGGCTGCCGTCTATGAGGTCGCACAGAGTCGGACACGACTGACGTGACGTAGCAGCAGCAGCAGTTGCAGCAGCAACGACATCTGGAATGTTTGGGAAGGGCACAAGGGATGTGATTTCATTTTGATTCTGCTGCTTAGTAAGGGCGTAACCTTGGGCAGGTTCTTTACTCCCATTGAAATGGTTTTGTCAACTGTAAAATCAAGATGATAACTCCCAATACCACTGATTTGTTGTGGAGATTCCGAGAGGGGTTTAAGGAATGTCACTTTCCCTGCAGCACTGAGCCCTGTAGGCACTCAGGGTCTGGGAGTCCCCAGGGTCTGGCCTTGGATTTTTTTAAGAGTTTTGTTGTTGTTGCTGTGGACCATTTTTTGTTACAGTATTGCTTCTGTTTCATGTTTTGCTTTTTTCACCCCTTGGCATGTGGAATCTTAGCTCCCCAACCAGGGATCAGATTCACAGCCCCAGCGTTGGAAGGGGGAGCTTTAACCACTGGACCACAAGGAAGTCCCTGGCCTTGGATTTTCTTCACCCTTTCATTCTAGAGCTGTGCAAAGGACAGCAACTCTGGGTAGACAGGTGTCCACCTCCAAGTTAGGATCTAGACATATTTTTTTCTTTGCAGCCCCTGATATGATCCTCCATGTCAGGGCCATCCACCCACCCAGGACAGAGAGTTTGGGCCAGGAAACCTTTATCGCTCAGGCTGAATTGATGACAAGTTCCCCTCCCAAAACTACTAACAATCCTCAACCCTGAAGAGGAAACACTTATTTCCTTTGCCACGGGCCAGCCTTTGGAGACAGTCACATGTCTCCCTGAAGATTCTCCTGTTAGACATGGTTCCCAAGCACTGGAGAGTCTCCTTATTCTCCTGGGGATAGAGTGGGACTGTGAAATGCCAGTTCCAGGGACTAAATTTCACACTTATAAGATTCAAGTATATAAGAGCGAATCTCCCTATTTAGCTAGCATCATTTAATTTCTTTTTTGCAGAGGCAGGGGCATTTAGTTTTTTTAAGTTCATTGCTTTTCTTTATAAATTTTTTAAAATTGTATTAAGTATAGCTGATTTGCAATGTATTAATTTCTGCTATACAGAAAAGTGATTCAATTACACATACATTCTTTTTCATAGTCTTTTCCATGATGGTTTACCATAGGATATTGAATATATTGAATAGTTCCTTTTGCAATACAGTAGGACCTTGTTGTTTATCTATTCTCTATATAGTAGTTTGCATCCGCTAAGCCCAAACTTCTAATCCATCCTTCCCGCACTACCCTCACCCTTAGCAACCACAATTCTGTTCTCCATGTCTGAGCATCACTGAATTTCTAATGCTGAGACCCGTTCTGTTGAATGCCTCCTAGTCTCCTAGGAGTAAACTGAGTCAAAATTAGAGATTTCTTAGCTATTGTGGATTTAAAACTATACCAATTCAGAATTCCCCCCAGTGCACAACTCCCAACATACCTGTGACCAGGATGAATTGGGGGAGGGAGAGGAGATTAAGCAGATGTCCTGAGGGAGGGTGTTTTTGTCTCAGGGCCATCTTGCTGGTACCTGTATAAGGTATGTCCTGTCCTGTCCAGACTTATGCTCAGGTCCAAGGCCTGAGGGCTCTCTCGCCACAGTCTGTGGGCTCCATCTTGACCACCCATGACAGTCCTAGGATAGAATGAAGTCCTCACCCTGTCTTCCAGGCATTTCTCTATGCTGTTTCAGGACCCCTGGCAGGTCTCACAGATTTACTCTTACCTCAGCTCCGCACTCCAGGACCCCAACCCTAACCTGTGAAAGTTCGTACACCATCCCAGCCACTGCCTGGTCAGGTCTTTCTCTAGAGCCACATCTGAGGCCTCAGTGATACCCTACTCTCTTTCCCACTTTCTACCGTCACGCTGGGACCTGCCAGGTCTCGCATCTCTCGTCTTGGCCACATCCAGGAGTTGCTGTCCACTTTTGCTTCCTTCGCTTCCCAGATTCAGAGGCCTTCATCAGGATCTCCCTTCCCTGAATATCTTTTTGTTGACAGCCTTTTTTTTTTTTACTTCTGCCACTTGGAAAGCACTTATAGTGTACAAGCACTGGGCTGATGTTTCATACACATTACCCTTACCTTCGCACAGCTCCTGCAAGGAAAGTGTTAGGTCCACATGGCAGACCACCGCACCGAAGCGCAGAGAGGGGTGGGCACCCTGGGCAGTAACCAGGGAGCACTGTGTGGCCCTCATGACGACCCCTGCCCTAGAGGGTGTGTTCGCGGAGGCGGAGACCTTGCCCTGAATCTGGGGCTTGGCTCAGAGTGGAAGCCTCTCAGTCTTCCAGCTCACAAGAAGGTCGTTGTTGTTCAGTCGCTAAGTTGTGTCCGAGTCTTTGGGAACCAATAGACTGCAGCACCCCTGGCTTCCCTGTCCTTCACTATCTCCTGGAGTCTACTCAAGTTCGTGTCCATTGAGTCGGTGATGCTCTCTAACCATCTCATCCTCTGCTGCCCTCTTCTCTTTTTGCCTTCAATCTTTCCTAGCATCAGGGTCTTTGCCAGTGGATCAGAAAAGAGGGTGTCCTGATCAAATGCAGAGCAAGTTCTGATGGCCAAGAACAGGAAACCAAGGACAGCTGGTGGGCAGCAGGGCTAGAGTCAGAGGCAAGGGCAAAGGGCTCTCTCTCCATCTCTCTCCAATCTCTCTCTCTGTTCTGCCCAGCCCCACTTGTGTCCTGCTCTGCAGGTGACTCTGTCCTTTCTGCAGGCCAGTGTCCCCACAGTGTACATGGGTGACCACACAGGAAGGGTTGTTTGAATCCCTCAACATCGTTCACACAGCCCATCATTCCACAAGTCTCCATGCTCAGTGGATCGGCCACCTTGCCTTTGACTCTACCCACCTGTCAAGTCATTTGTGGCCAGGAGATAGGCCCTGGCCAGGGGGTGTGGGCAGGCAGCAAGCAGTGGGCATTTCTTTACTGCTCAGTAAAGGGCAGTTGTGTGAATCCTGCTCAAGGTCACTCACCAGTAACTAGAGTACTGGGTACCAATGCCAATGATCACACCTTCCCTGCAACACCAAACAGCTGTCCACTGATCGCTTTTGCTGTTTTCTAGGCAGATCGGCTCTATTGGCAAAAGACCCCATCTCCATATCTAGGCCTGTTGATGAGCGAGTCACCCTATCCCCTTTGCAATGACACTTCCCTCTAAGCTCCAGAATAAGCCCCTTCCAGGTTAAAAATGGTTCATATGCAAATTGTCTGTGAAATGGCAGAATGTTGCTCTTCAAGGGCTTTCAGAAAGGACAGTTCTGGGGGTTGAATGGCAGGTTAATTCTGATCCACAAATTAATTTTGTCTCTTTGTATATGAAGGGTGTGCAAGACTTATTTAATTTGAAATAAATGTAATTATAGAAATGAATGAGCTATCAAAATTTTAAACATATGATCCATCAATATTGGCAGGATGTGAGTGGCTGGTTATTATAAATAAAATGGGTCTTTGGCAATATGGAATCCAATTTCCCCCACAGTGTGTCTCATTATGTCTTGACATCTGGGTTAATGCTAAATTACAATCCTTAATTTCTAAATCGGAGCTTAATTTCTAAATACGAGGTTAACATAAATAACCTCTCCAGCTGTGGGGCTTTGGGGGGCTCAGAAGAGAAACTTCAAGGCAGAATAATATGTGGTTTTGTGCAATTATCTGCCCCTCCAAATTCTCTCCACAAGTCAAGGCAGAGGTGGCAGCACTTTCTGGCCACTGGGAGTGTCTGTGGGGTCCATCCATTGGGCATGACTGCCCAAGCCAGTGGAGGGTCTCCAGACAGGGCTGCCCTGGTGCCTGTCTTCTCAGGGCTGGGACTGGGTGCTGTGTTCATTAACCTGCACTCATCTGTCATCCAGGTAGAATTTGTCTAGCCCCAGAGCCCATAGGGCCCAGCAGGGAGAGGGCTTCTGTTCTACCCTCTGAACACCACTGAAGGGAATATGGCGGGACTTCATAACCCTCACCCAAGTGTGAGTCTAGGAAAGCAGACTTCTATATGAGACCCATGGAAAAAGACCACAAAGTGAGAGAAAGTCAAAATCATTTTAAGCACTCAATATCCTCCCCAGAGGCAGAAAAGAGCATGAGGAACTGGGAAAAACTGAATTGATGGCAGAGTAGATGAGTGAAGGACATTTTGGCAAGTTCTCCCAGATTTCTGGAAATAATGTAGAAGCAAAAGATAAAAATTTATATCTATATATTGAAGGTGAAATCAAGCAGGACGCTGTGGGGCCTCTGGGTACAGAAGCCTTTCTGTGTCTCCTGTTTCTTGTTTGTAGGGAACAGACTCCAGCCTCCATGACCTTCCTTGAGTTCCAATAAGCAGGTTCAGATAGCTGATAATCAGGGAAGGGAGGGGATACAGAGACAAGGGAGGAGCAGGCAAGAAAAAATAGTGAAGCCTTGGGACAGGACTCTGCCTCTGCCTCAAAGAACACATAAGGATATCTTTGAGTTCTTTTATAGAACTAAAGAAAAAGAAAGTGAAGTCGCTCAGTCATGTCCGACTCTTTGCAACCCCATAGACCGTAGCCTGCCAGGCTCCTCCATCCATGTGATTTTCCAGGCAAGAATACTGGAGTGGGTTGCCATTTCCTTCTCCAGGCAATCTGTTGAACCCAGGGATCGAACCAGGGTCTCCCACACTGCAGGCAGACTTTTTACTGTCTGAGCCACCAGGGAAGGCCTTTACAGAACTAAAACCTCAACAAATGGAAGATGAAAGTACTTGATAAAGCATTCTTCATTGCAGAGAGAAGGTCACAGTTAAGCTCATCACCAATTAAGAAGTATATAGCTCCCTTGCTAAGACTGGCAAGGGGGGCACTCTCCATCCCCTTTCTGATGTCTGTGTCAGAAGTTTTCTCTGTCCCTTTTTCACTTTAATAAAACTGCTATACAAAGTGATCAAGCCCGGTCCCTGGTCCCAAAACTAAATCTTTGGAGATCACAAACCTGACATCATTCTCTGTAAGCTAACATCTTGGGGGCTCATCCAAGATCTTCAGAACAACATGGGAGCTAGCAGTTCCAGAACCACTCCTTTAAAATGTATTTTTAAAAAACTGAGACAAATTTGATCCCCAGAATTAAAAAAAAAAAAAGACATGCCTGATCAACTTCTGTGATACTTAATGGCTACAATATTCTTTGGAAGACAGGGAATGCTGGCCAGTTGAAGGGCCTCAATTATAATACTGTTTTACAACTAGACTGGTTCTATAGAAAACAAGGGAAGTGGGTAGAATTGCCATATGTGTTGCTCTTTATCTCTCTGTGAGACATGCCAGACTTATGTCCTAAGAGTGCAGATTTGGGTATGGAAGCTTCAGCTCCCTCCTGTCCTCTTACTATGCCCCTGTATCCAGGGCTCTCAACTGAACAGGCTGAGAGTCAGGGTGAAACCATTTACCACAGACTGGGACTTGAACCCATGTGCTGGGACTTGAACTCACCCGAAACCCAGTTTGGAACTTAAACCTACATGGCTGGGACTCAAACCAAGCCAAAACCCTGACTGGGACTTGAACCCACGAGACGGGGACTCAAACCCAGCCAAAACCCATAGCACCTGGTTTTAGGACCTAATGAAGCTCAGGTTCTTGATGTCTCATTGCAGAAAGAATTTGGTGAGAGACAAAGTGATAGGTAAAAAGTGGATTTATTCAGATACAGAGAGAAGCACATTCCACAGACAGAGTGTGGGCCATTGCAGAGGGTGAATGTGGCTGTGAAATGTGGCATGGTTAGTTTTATGGGCTGGGCAATTTCATATGTTAATTAGGATTGGGAGGATTATCCCAACTATTTTGGGGAAGGTGTGGAGATTTCCAGGATTTGGGCCACAACTCATTCCTTGGTCTTTTAACAGTGCCTTAAAACTGTCATGGCATCTCTGGGTGTGTCATTTCGCTTGCTGATTGAGGATCAAGAGCTAGTCTTGTCTGCATCTTGGTCCCATTTGATTCTAATAAGTTTATGTTATGTCTTTGGGCCTATGTCATTCTTTCAAAAGTTCTGCCCTGCCCCTTTCCCTCCTGTTACAAGGGCATCCTTCCAGGAGGGTTTGCTTCAGTCTCCATAGACTATTTAGAGGATATGTCTTGGGACAGACACTGGCCCCTTACTCAAAAACTCCAGCTTTGGTGGGAGCTACTACCTCACCATAGTTTGGTCTCAGGTCAAACAGCAGGAAGGGAACACAGCCCCACAAGTCAACAGAAAATTGGATTAAAAGTTTTACTGAGCATGGTCCCTCTCATCAGAACAAGACCCAGTTTCCCCACAGTCAGTCTCTCCCATCAGGAAGCTTCCATAAGCCTCTTATCCTTATCTGTCAGAGGGCAGACAGAGTGAAAACCACAATCATAGAAAATTAATCAAACTGATCACATGGACCACAGTCTTGTTTAACTCAGTGAAACTATGAGCAATGCCCTATAGGGCCACCCAAGATGGATGGGTCATGGTGGAGAGGTCTGACAAAACGTGGTCCACTGGAGAAGGGAATGGCAAACCACTTCAGTATTCTTGCCTTGAGAACCCCATGAACAGTATGAAAAGGCAAAAAGATAGGATACTGAAAGAAGAATTCCCCAGGTTGATAGGTGCCCAATATGCTACTGGAGAAGAGTGTGAAATAACTCCAGAAAGAATGAAGAGATGGTGCCAAAGTGAAAACAACGCCCAGTTGTGGATGTGACTGGTGATGGAAGTAAAGACCGATGCTGTAAAGAGCAATATTGCATAGGAACCTGAAATGTTAAGTCCATGAACCAAGGTAAATTAGAAGTGGTCAGACAGGAGATGGCAAGAGTAAATACTGACATGTTAGGTAGTTAGAATAGGAAAAAGGAGTCCAGAATGGTGATGGCTAAAAGACAAGGAAGGAAAAAACCCACGAAAATAGAACAAAGGAAGGTCTGTGGACCTCAGGTAAAACAAACAGCACTCCTGGCTAGCCCAATTTACATAGGGCAGGCCCAGGGAGAGGAGAAAAACATACAAAAAGAGGAGCCAAAATTTGGCTGGGGGCTCTCTTTTCTTTGTGTCTTTTGGGTCGGCATGCTCTCACGCCTCAAGGATGTATTTTCCTTTACTTTCTAAATAAAACTGAGCTGTAACATGGAGCTGTAACACTGGTCCATCTGAGGGCTATAACACTGGTCTGTTGTTTCAAATTTTTGTTGTAATGAGACAAAACTGAGGAAATTACGGACATTTTAGGAATCAGTGAACTAAAATGGACTGTAATGGGCAAATTTAATTCAGTTGACCATTATATCTACTACTGTGGGAAAGAATCCCTTAGAGGAAATGGAGTAGCCCTCATAGTCAACAAAAGAGTCTGAAATGCAGTACTTGGATGCAGTCTCAAAAATGACAGAATGATCTCTGTTTATTTCGAAGGCAAAACATTCAATATCACAGTAATCCAAGTCTATGCCCTTGATCAATAAAGCTGAAGAAGCTGAAGCTGATAGTTTTATGAAGACCTACAATACCGTCTAGAACTAACACCAAAAAAAGATGTCTTTTTCATCACTGAGGCCTGAAATGCAAAAGTAGGAAGTCAAGAGATACCTAGAGTAACAGGCAAATTTGGCCTTGGAGTACAAAATGAAGCTGGGCAAAGGCTAATAGAGTTTTGCCAAGAGAACACACTGGTCATAGCAAACACCCTCTTCCAACAACACAAGAGAAGACTCTACACATGGATATCACCAGATGGTCAATACCGAAATCAGATTGCTTATATACTTTGAAGCCAAAGATAGAGAAGCTCTATTCAGTCAGCAAAAACAGACTGGGAGCTGACTGTGGCTCAGATCATGAACTCCTTATTGCCAAATTCAGACTGAAATTAAAGAAACTAGGGAAAACCACTAGACCATTCAGGTATGACCTAAATCAAATCCCTTACGATTACACAATGGAAGTGACAAATAGATTCAAGGGATTAGATCTGATAGAGGGCCTGAAGAACTATGGACAGAGGTTCGTGACATTGTACAGGAGGGCGTGATCAAACCATCCCCAAGAAAAAGAAATGCAAAAAAGGCAAAATGGTTGTCTGAGGAGGCCTTAGAAATAGCTGAGAAAAGAAGAGATGCTAAAGGCAAAGGAGAAAAGGAAAGATATATCTATTTGAATGCAGTGTTTCAAAGAATAGCAAGGAGAGATAAGAAAGCCTTCCTCAGTGATCAATGCAAAGAAATAGAGGAAAACAATAGAATGTCAAAGACTGGAGATCTTTTCAAGAAAATTAGAGATACCAAGGGAACATTTCATGCAAAGATGGTCACAATAAAGGAAAGAGATGATATGGACCTAACAAAAGCAGAAGATATTAAGAAAAGGTGGCAAGAATACACAGAACTATACAAAAAAAGATCTTCATGACCCAGATAACCACAATGGTATGATCACTCACCTAGAGCCAGATATCCTGGAATGCAAATTCAAGTGGGCCTTAGGAAACATTATTACCAACAAAGCTAGTGGAGGTGATGGAATTCCAGTTGAGCTATTTCAAATCCTGAAAGATGATGCTGTGAAAGTGCTGCACTCAATATGCCAGCAAATTTGGAAAACTCAGCAGTGGCCACAGGACTGGAAAAGGTCAGTTTTCATTCCAATCCCAAAGAAGGGCAATGCCAAAGAATGTTCAAGCTACCACATAACTGCACTCATCTCATACATTAGCAAAGTAATGCTCAAAATTCTCCAAGACAGGCTTCAATAGTGCATGAACTGTGATCCAGATGTTCAAGCTGGATTTAGACAAGGCAGAGGAACCAGAGATCAAATTGCCAACATCTATTGAATCATCAGAAAAGCAAGAGAATTACAGAAAAACATCTACTGCATTGATTACTCCAAAGCCTTTGACTGTGTGGATCACAACAAACTGTGTAAATTCTGAAACAGATGGGAATGCCAGACCACTTTACTCACTCCCTGAGAAATCTGTATGCAGGTCAAGAAGTAACAGAACTGGACATGGAACAACAGACTGGTTCCAAATTGGGAGAGGAGTACATCAAGGCTCTACATTGTCACCCTGCTTATTTAACTTCTATGCAGAGTTCATCATGCGAAATGCTGGGGTGGATGAAGCACAAGCTGGAATCAAGATTACTGGGAGAAATATCAATAACCTCAAATATGCAGATGACACCACCCTTATGGCAGATTGAAGAGTTACTAAAGAGCCTCTTGATGACAGTGAAAGAGGAGAGTGAAAAAGCTGGCTTAAAACCCAACATTCAGAAAACTAAGATAATGGCATCTGGTCCCATCACTTCATGACAAATAGATCTGAAACAATGCAAACAGTGAAAGACTATTTTCTTGGGCTTCAAGTCACTGCAGATGGTGACTGCAGTCATGAAATTAAAAGACGCTTGCTCCTTGGAAGAAAAGTTATGACCAACCTAGACAACATATTAAAAAGCAGAGACATTACTTTGCCAACAAAAGTCCATTTAGTCAAAGGTATGGTTTTTCCAGTAGTCATGTATGGATGTGAGAGTTGGACTATAAAGAAAGCTGAGCTCCAAAAAATTGATGCGTTTGAACTGTGGTGTTGGAGAAGACTCTTGAGAGTCC